>NW_020173687.1:3159052-3159256 GCF_003031525.2 Neophocaena asiaeorientalis asiaeorientalis | reverse complement strand
GGGTTCGTGCCCCGGTCCGGGAAGATCCCACATGCCGCGAAGTGGCTGGGCCTGTGAGCCATGGCTGCTGAGCCTGCGTGTCCGGAGCCTGTGCTCTGTAATGGGAGAGGCCACAACAGTGAGAGGCCCGCATACCGCAAAGAAAAAAAAAAAAACTCTAGAAGGAATCAATAGCAGAATAACTGAGGCAGAAGACCGGATAAG
>NW_020173687.1:3125549-3158760 GCF_003031525.2 Neophocaena asiaeorientalis asiaeorientalis | reverse complement strand
GTTAACAGCTGATCTTTCAGCAGAAACTCTGTAAGCCACAAGGGAGTAGCAGGACATATTTAAAGTGAAAGGGAAAAACCTACAACCAAAATTACTCTACCCAGCAAGGATCTCATTCAGATTTGATGGAGAAATTAAAATCTTTCCAGACAAGCAAAAATTAAGAGAATTCAGCACCATCGAACTAGCTTTACAACAATTGCTAAAGAAACTTCTCTAGACAGGAAACATAAGAAAAGGAAAAGACCTATAAAAACAAACCCAAAACAATTAAGAAAATGGTAATAGGAACATAACTGTTGATAACTACCTTAAATGTAAATGGATTAAATGCTCTAACCAAAAGACATGGACTGGCTGAATGGATACAAAAACAAGACCCGTATATATGCTGTCTACAAGAGACCCACTTCAGGCCTAGGGACACATACAGACTGAAAGGGAGGGGATGGAAAAAGATATTGCATGCAAATGGAAATCAAAAGAAACATGTAGGAGCAATACTCATATCAGACAAAACAGACTTTAAAATAAAGACTATTACAAGAGACAAAGAAGGACACTACATAACGATCAAGGGATCAATCCAAGAAGAAGATATAACAATTGTAAATATTTATGCACCCAACATAGGAGCACCTCAATACATAAAGCAAATACTAACAGCCATAAAAGGGGAAATCGACACTAACACAATAATAGTGGGGGGACTTTTAACACGCCACTTTCACCAATGGACAGATCATCCAAAATGAAAATAAATAAGGAAACACAAGCTTTAAATGACACAATAAACCAGGTAGAATTACTTGATATTTATAGGACATTCCATCCAAAAACAACAGAATACACTTTCTTCTCAAGTGCACATGGAACCTTCTTCAGGATAGATCATATCTTGGGTCACAAATCAAGCCTCAGTAAATTTGAGAAAATTGAAATCATATCAAATATCTTTTCCAACCACAATGCTATGAGATTATAAATAAATCACAGGAAAAAAACTGTAAAAAATACAAACGCATGGAAGCTAAACAATATGCTACTAAATAACCGAGAGATCACTGAAGAAATCAGAGGAAATCAAAAAATACTTAGAAACAAATGACAATGAAAACATGATGACCCAAAACCTATGAGATGCAGCAAAAGCAGTTCTAAGAGGGAAGTTTATAGCAATACAATCTTACCTCAAGAAGCAAGAAAAATCTCAGATAAACAACCTAACCTTACACCTAAAGCAATTAGAGAAAGAAGACGAACAACAAAAAAAAAACCCAAAATTAGCAGAAGGAAAGAAATCATAAAGATCAGATCAGAAATAAATGAAAAAGAAATGAAGGAAACCATAGCAAAAATCAATAAAAGTAAAAGCTGGTTCTTTGAGAAGATAAAGAAAATTGATAAACCATTAACCAGAGTTGTCAAGAAAAAAAGAGAGAAGACTCAAATCAATAGAATTAGAAATGAAAAAGAAGAAGTAACAACTGATACTGCAGAAGTACAAAGGATCATGAGAGACTACCACAAGCAACTATATCCCAATAAAATGAACAAGCTGGAAGAAATAGACAAATTCTTAGAAAAGTACAACCTTCCAAGACTGAACCAGGAAAAAATAGAAAATATAAACAGACCAATCACAAGCACTGAAATTGAAACTGTGATTAAAAATCTTCCAACAAACAAAACCCAGGATCAGATGGCTCCACAGGTCAATTCTATCAAACATTTACAGAAGAGCTAACACCTATCCGTCTCAAACTTTCCCAAAATATAGCAGAGGAAAGAACACTTCCAAACCCATTCTACTAGACCACCATCACCCTGATACCAAAACCAGACAACATCACAAAAAAAGAAAACTACAGGTCAATATCACTGATGAACATAGATGCAAAAATCCTCAACAAAATACTAGCAAACAGAACCCAACAGCACATTATTAGGATCATATGCTATGATCAAGTGGGGTTTATCCCAGGAATGCAAGGATTCTTCAACATATGCAAATCAATCAATGTGATACACCATATTAACAAATTGAAGGATAAAATCCATATGATAATCTCAATAGATGCAGAAAAAGCTTTTGGCAAAATTCAACACCAGTTTATGATAAAAAAAAAAACTCTCCAGAAAGTGGGCATAGAGGGAACCTACCTCAACATAATAAAGGCCATATATGACAAACCCACAGCCAACATCATTCTCAATGGTGAAAAACTGAAACCATTTCCTCTAAGATCAGGAACAAGACAAGGGTGACCACTCTCACCACTATTATTCAACATAATTTTGGAAGTTTTAGCCACAGCAATCAGAGAAGAAAAAGAAATAAACGGAATCCAAATCGGAAAAGAAGAAGTAAAACTGTCACTGTTTGCAGATGACATGATACTATACATAGAGAATCCTAAAGATGCTACCAGAAAACTACTGATTACCAGAGCTAATCAATGAATTTGGGAAAGTAGCAGGATAAAAAATTAATGCACAGAAATCTCTGGCATCCCTATACACTAATGACAAAAAATCTGAAAGAGAAATTAAGGAAACACTCCCATTCACCATTGCAGCAGAAAGAATAAAATACCTAGGAATAAACCTACCTAAGGAGACAAAAGACCTGTATGCAGAAAACTATAAGACACTGATGAAAGAAATTAAAGATAATACAAACAGATGGAGAGATATACCATGTTCTTGGATTGGAAGAATCAACATTGTGAAAATGACTATACTACCCAAAGCAATCTACAGATTCAATGAATTCCCTTTCAAACTACCAATGGCATTTTTCACAGAACAGAACAAAAAAGTTTACAATTTGTATGGAAACACAAAAGACTCTGAATAGCCAAAGCAATCTTGAGAAAGAAAAATGGAGCTGGAGGAATCAGGCTCCCTGACTTCAGACTATACTACAAAGCTACAGGAATCGAGATACTATGGCACTGGCACAAAAACAGAAATATATATCAATGGTACAGGATAGAATGCCCAGAGGTAAACCTACATACCTATGGTCACCTAATCTATGACAAAGGAGGCAAGAATATACAATGGAGAAAGCCTCTTCAATAAGTGGTGCTGGGAAAACTGGATAGCTACATGTCAAAGAGTGAAATTAGAACACTTCCTAACACCATACACAAAAATAAACTCAAAATGGATTAAAGACCTAAATGTAAGGCCACACACTTTTAAACTCTTAGAGGAAAACATAGGCAGAACACTCTATGACATAAATCACAGCAAGATCCTTTTTGACCCATCTCCTAGAGAAACGGAAATAAAACCAAAAATAAACAAATGGGACCTAATGAAACTTAAAAGTTTTTGCACAACAAAGAAAACCATAAACAAGACGAAAAGGCAACCCTCAGAATGCGAGAAAATATTTGCTAATGAATCAATGGACAAAGGATTAATCTCCAAAATATACAAGCAGCTCATGCAGCTCAACATCAAAGAAACAAGCAACCCAATCCAAAAATGGGCAGAAGACCTAAATAGCCATTTCTCCAAAGAAGATGTACAGATTGCCAACAAACACATGAAAGGATGCTCAACATCACTAATTACTAGAGAAATTCAAATCAAAACTACAATGAGGTATCACCTCACACCAGTTAGAATGGCCATCATCAGAAAATCTACAAACAACAAATGCTGGAGAGGGTGTGGAGAAAAGGGAACCCTGTTGCACTGTTGGTGGGAATGTAAATTGACACAGCCACTATGGAGAACAGTATGGAGGTTCCTTAAAAAACTAAAAATAGAGCTACCATATGACCCAGCAATACCACTACTGGGCATAAACCTTGAGAAAACCATAATTCAAAAAGTGTCATGTACCATTATGTTCACTGCAGCTGTATTTACAATAGCCAGGACATGGAAGCAACCTACGTGTCCACTGACAGATGAATGGATAAAGAAGATGTGGCACATATATACAATGGAATATTACTCAGCCATAAAAAGAAATGAAATTGAGTAATTTGTAGTGAGGTGGATGGACCTAGAGTCTGTCATACAGAGTGGGGTAAGTCAGAAAGAGAAAAACAAATACTGTATGCTAACACATATATATGGAATCCAAAACAAAATGGTTCTGATTAACCTAGGGGCAGGACAGGAATAAAGACACAGATGTAGAGAATGGACTTGAGGACACAGGGAGGGGGAAGCGTAAGCTGGGATGAAGTGAGAGAGTAGCATGGACATACATACACTATCAAATGTGAAGTAGATAGCTAGTGGGAAGCAGCTGCATAGCACAGGGAGATCAGCTCAGTGCTTTGTGACCGCCTAGAGGGGTGGGATAGGGAGGGTGGGAGGGAGGGACACGCAGGAGAGAGGGGATATGGGGTTATACGTATACATACAGCTGATTCACTTTGTTATACAGCAGAAACTACCATAACATTGTAAAGCAATTATTCTCCAATAAAGATGTTAAAGAAAACAAAACCTACAATGCCATACCACTGCACACCGATTAGAATGGCCAAGAATTAAAACGACTGTACCAAGTGTTTGTGAGAATGTGGAGGAACTGGTACCCTCACGTACTATTAGTGGGAATGTGAAAGGTTACAATAACTTTGGAAAAATATTTTGGCAATTTCTTGAAAAGTTACACATTAGCGTACCATATGATCTAGCATGTCGTTTCCAGGGAGAGAAATGAAGGCATATGTCCATACAAAGTATTTTACATAAATGTTCATAGCAATTTTATCTGTAACAGTTCTAAGCTGGAAACGGTCAAAATGTTATCAATAGAGTTCAACAGGGTGATTAAATGGTTAAACAAACACGGTTAGTGGTATAGTCATACAACAGAATACTACTCAGTAGCAAAGTACATAAACTCTTGTTATACACGGATGAGTCTTAAAACAACGACGCTGAGTTAAAGACGCCAAATAGAAAAGATTATATACTGTATGATAAGTTTATATAAAATGCTAAAAAAAGGTAGACTATTGTGACAGAAAGCAGATCACTGGTTACCTGAAGGTAAAAGTGGGTTGGGGTGCAATTACAAAGGGACATGAGAAAACATCTGAGGGTCATAGATACTATCTTGACTGGGGTAATGATTTCATGAATATTTATTCATTTGTCAAGGTATACCCTTTAAACAGGCACAGTTTATCATGTATCAATTACACCTCAATAAAGCTGTTAAAAAAAAAACCTCAATGTTCAATTACCATACAACCTACCAGTTGCTCTCTTGAGCATTCATCTCAGAAAAATGAAGACTTATGTTCATACAAAAACCTGCACATGAATGTTTACAGCAGCTTTATTCATAACAATCCCAAGCTGGAGGCAACCCATGTGTCCTTTAGTGGGTGAAGGGTTAAGCATACTCTGGTACATCAAACCACGAAGTACTGCTCAGCAATTAGAAGAACAAAGCACGGATACACGCAAACTTGTATGTACAAGTGAAAAAAGCCAATCCCCGAAGGTTATAGACTTTTGTACATATGATTCCATTTATACAACATTCTTGAAATGACAAAGTTATAGAAATGGATCAGTGATTTCCAGGTGTTAGGGAAGGGACTGGGGGTGAGAGGTAGGTTTTGCTACAGAAGAGTAGCACTAGGGATCCTTGTTATAGATCTGTTTTCTGTGTTGACTGTGGTGGTGGATACATGAACCTGCACGTGTGATAACACTGTATAGAACCACACACACACACACATACACACACACTCACAAGTACAAGGAAACTGATGAGATCTGAATGAGATGGATGGATTGTATCAATGTCAATTTCCTGGCTGTGACATTGCACTTTAGTTTTGCAAGATTTACCCCTGGAGGAAATGAATAAAGGCTACATGGGATCTCTCTGCATTATTTCTTACAACTGCATGTAAATCTACAATTATCTCCAAAGAAAAAGTTTAGTAAGAAAAATATGGTGAGGAAGCAGTAAAAGCAGTAAACCTCCAGAGAGGCCTCAATGACTCACTTCTCCTGCTGTAAAACAAGTTCCTTGGGCAGAATCAAGGTTTCAGTAGATATCTGTTTGACGTGTGAATGAATAGTCATGGCATGCTTGCACCTACCCTGCCCAATGTGTGCCTGAGTCAATATGATGACCTTGCTTGCAGAGGGATCTTGGTTGGTCTGCCTGAATTTTAAATTTAAAATAATTTAAATTTAAGTTATTTTGACAAAATAAAAACATTTATAAAAGGTTAAAGGTAAAGAATTAATTGTATGTATGAAGTTATTATATGATAATTTTATATCCTGCTACCTTAATGCATTATCTTATGGTTTGCACTTCTTACTTAGATTTTTTTAATAAAAAAAGTTTGTATGAAAATAATAGTGTGGCTAGTGGGGATATAAATTTATATAGTTTTCTTGGGAGGTAACACAGCAACATAAATCAAAAAAAGACCTAACACAACAATAAAAACCCTAGTCCAGCATCCAACTTTTATGAATTCACCCTAAGGAAATAATTGGATAAGTGTGAAAAGACATATGTGCAAGATCGTTAACTAAAGTATTATTTATAATAGTGAGCAAACAGAAACAGGCAAAATGTCCAAAACAACAAAAAAAGATTGTTTAAATAAACTGTGATGTTGTAGTTTGAAACAACTGGCCAGGATCTAGCCATTCAGAATGATGCTGTGGGTCTACATTTACTACAGTGAGAAACTGTGCCAGGTACCTTAGGTTGACGTCAAGGGTTTCACACCAGCATCCTGCAGTAATCCATGCTTATTTATAAAACACCAAGGCTCTGTGTGGAGGATCACATAACACACAAGCAAGGCATCATCTGGAATGGAAAAGACCCAAAGCTTAACTGTGCTAATCTGTGTGTGGGAAGAGCTCAGCTAATTATATGTTTAAAAGCACTTATCCTTTTGGGCATTTGTAATTATTTTCCATAATGATTACTTATATACATAAAAATAAAGTCTCCTGAGTTACCACATTATGAGAAATTTAAATTTTATCACGTATATTTTCCATTTTTAACAGATATAATTTAATTCATGGGAAATCTGAATAAAAATGGCAACAATTATTCTAGATCTGATTAAGAAAGACAAAGTAGTTCTGATACAGAATGAGCCATGCCGCTAACATCTAGCAGAAAGGATGAAACATGGGTACTCAGGAGGGTACCGTTGAAAAGATGGGGTTGGCATTTGGTCCTAAACGCTGGACATTCATTGAGGCCATGAAGAAGGGCTTGACCATGAGCTCCTGGGAGGCAGGGAACACTCCCTCATTCGTCTCCAGGTTCCCTGTACCTGGCCAACACCTGCCACTCCCAAATATTTGTTGAGCAAATAAAATAAACTGATTCTGTGAACTCAGGAAGGATTTCTGGCTGCCTGCCTATGCTGGATGTTGTTCTTTGCACTTGGGGAAGTAGTTATGAACTGGGGAGCCCTGGTCTTGGCTTCGAGTGAGGGCAGATAGAGAATAAAGAGGTCAGCAGAGAGGGGAGCACGTGAGGAAATTATCAGGTCATGAAAGAGAATGTGAGGCCCCTGCAAGAGAGGGCACATCCAGAGCCAGGCAGGAGTCAGGCCAGTGGGATGACTAGCAGCGGCTTTCCCACCAGGAGCGCAGGTTTCAAAGCCCGGAGGCAGAAGGGAGCCTCAGGGCCCAGGAGCAGAGAAAAGGCAGGCGAGGTGCCAGGATGCGGGACGGAGCAGGATGCAATGACGTGGGGCTTAGAGGGCACAGTGAAGAGCTAAACTTTGTTCCAGGGGCCTTGTGAAGGTATCACAGGGCTTTTAAAATAAGCTCTTAATTCTGCCCTCTACTCAGGGTAGAACAGTTCTAGATTTACAGACATGTCTTCAATTTACAGAAAAGAGAGTTCCTTCATATCCCTTTCCCAGGTTGGCCTTTTGCTAACATCTTACATTTCTCTGGTGCATTTGTTACAATTAAGAAACTACCATGGAGTATTGCTGTCAGTTACTCAAGTCTGACTCAGATTTCACTGCTTTTGCACTATTGCCCTTTTCCTGGTACGGGACCCCATTCAGGCCAGCCCAGCGCTTGGAGGCCTCACATCTCTCAAGGCTCCTCTGGGCTGTGATGGTGTCACAGACTTCCCCTGTTTTTGATGACCTGGACAGTTTCTAGGAGCAGTGGCTAGGTGTTTTGTAGGACATCCTTCAGTTTGGATTTGTCTGATGTTTTTCTCATGGTTGGATGGAAGTTATGAGTTTTGGGGGAGAAAAAACCAGAGTGATGAAGTGTACTTCTCATGACGGAGTGCATGCTGTCAACATGCCTTGATCACTGATGATGTGAACCCTGGTCACCTGGCCAAATACTGGAGTGATTTAGTATATGGGAGGTGACCTGGTCTGTCACATCGTTTCAAAAGGTCACTTGGACCAGATGAATGGGGTCATGTGAGTACAGGCACAGTACGACGAGAGCCAAGGTGTGCTGGGGGACGGTGTGACCAGCTGATCCTGAGGCAGATCATGTGGGGGGTTGTGGTGAGGCTCTGGGGGTTCTAAATGCCAGGTGAGGGGGGTTGAGCTTTATCCTGGTAGATTTCAAAGGCTGGCCTCCAAGTTCTGCCTTCAAATAGAACTTTATACAAAAAAAGTGAAAAACAATCTGAAATCTAACAATGAGTACCCTGTGACAAAGGGGACACACTGAGTTCAGAGTCAACGGAGGCCCCTAGGACCCCTGGATGGAGCCCCTGGGCAGCTGAGGGCAACTCATCGGCAAAGCACTGCTTTGGGCAAGGTGAGCGAGTGGGGGATTGGCTTGGGAGTCATGACACGAGTGAGGCTCCTTCCCTTGTCTAGGTGGGAAGCATCTGTAGCTGGGTCAAGTGGCCAGAACAGAAAGGAATGCCCAGCCTCCAGGAGTGAGAGGAAGGAAGCAAGGAAGCCAGCAAGCAAGGGAGGCAGGGCAGAGAGCCTGCATGCCTGCTGATGGGCATGAGGGGCTGGACGATGCTGACACTGAGGAATCAGAGGCCAGCCCACCCTCTTGGGCAAGAAGACACTGGGGCTTTCTTTAGAGGCAAAAGTGGGACAACTACTTTCCTGGGGTCCACAGATGTCATTTCCTCTGGCCCTGGTCTCATGGAGTAATTCACGCAGGACATCCAGACTGCAGAAGACACCCTGGATCCAACTTCATTTGGGGTTTGGCCACTGGTGAGCAGAGGTGTCCCTGAGCTTAACTTGAGAGGCTCTTTCCCAGACCCAGGTTTCTCGCTTGCTTGAGGGATTTTGTGATGTGGTAGACAGAGCAGGGTAATGATCACAAATGACTGCCCAAGAGGAAATCTTGTTTAATATTTAATGCGCAATAAGAACTGTTAGCTGTAGTGCCCCTTGTCCTCAGGGGCTGAGGCAGGTTTATTGGCTGGGAAGTTCCAGTCTAGTAATGAGACCATTATAATCCTGGCTTCCTCGGAAGGACCCTTCACACCAGAGAAAGCACTTCTCTGAGCCCTCTCCCACCGTTTCCAGCAGGAATGCCCACGCCCCGTGTTTCTCCCCTGCTCCTCTCTCATCCCACTCCTCTTCCAGAAGCTGCTCCATCCTTCCAGGCTTCCTCATGATGCCTTCTCTCCATCCCACAGATCGAAGGCTGAGCACCTGCTGTGTACACACACTTGCTTTGTGGGGTGACGGAATCAGTTCTAGGGTGGCTTCAGCTCATGAGGAGCTCCCAGTCGTGCCCTGGTCCTCAGAACACCTGAATCAGAAATAGCTGAGTTGCTTGTGAACACGCAGCATGTTCCAGGCTGCACCTCAGACCTTCTGGATCAGGAACTTGGGGTCGGGGGAATTCCCTGATGGTCCAGTTGTTAAGACTCGGCACTCTCACTGCCGTGGGCCTGGGTTTGATCGCTGGTCGGGGAACTAAGATCCCACAAGCTGCGCAGCATGGCCAAATAAATAAATAAGCAACAAGGATATATTGTATAGCACAGTGAGTATATCCAATATTAAAAAAAAAAAAAGAAACTTGGGGTCAGAGTCTGGCACTCTCCCTTTAACACACAGTGTGATGGCTGGCATGGCCTAGGGTTCTCTCTGTACTGAACCCCCAGCATGTTTGGTTATTTAACCTCCTTAAAGAATCTAGAACAGAGACTTATTTTGCAGGTGCATTTCCTTTCTCACTAGATTGCTGTGCCTCATAGGCAGTAGGCACTGGTCTACATTGGCTGGATGGAAGAGTGTGTGGGTGGGTGGTTACACTTTACAGACAGAGTGGGAGGCTTTTCTGGGGTGAGGGGTTAGTGTGTGGGCCGCGAGTCTCCAGGGACAGCTTTAATGAGACCCCCAGTCTAGCACATGGAGTGGAGTTTGTGTCCAGAAGTGGCAGACAGGCCTGGCTCTCACTGTAGTGATGAAAACGATAATGCCCATATGCTTGTGCGGGGGGTCTGCTGTTTGCCAGACACGGCATCGGGCACTTCACATGTTTTATCCTCAGTGCCTTCTGAACCCAGAACAGAACAGACTCGGCAGCCCCACTGCACGGGAGACGAATGGAGAGCTCAGGAGATGGCAGTCACCTGGAGAGGGACCTGGGAGGCAGGCAATCCCAGTGCTCGGAGCAGGCAGACACCCTCTCCACGGTGCGTGAGGTCAGCCTGGGAGGCGCAGTGCAGTGAAAGAGCTAGGACGCCAGCAAACATGATCTCTCAGACCCTGGACTTCACTTTGACCCCGTTCTGCTCCAAGTCAAGTCAACCTGTGCTGACTGAGCGCCAACAATGAGTCATGTCTGTGAAGGCGGCATGGCCACATTCCTGAGGAGCTCAGAGTCAGCAACTGTCACTTTAATGGGTTTCACAGGGGCAGAGTAAGCGCTGCTCCCGTTACAATAATTGCCCTGCACTGTACAAGCAGTCAAGGCCCTCGGCGTGTGTGGGCATGTGCGCCCCAATGAGTTACGTCCTCTACCTAATACAATGTTAATATTTGACAGGAGCCCTAAAAATTAAACTTAAATAATTATATAAAGTGAATTAAGATAGCATACTACTACCAATCAGAGTAACGTGGCTCCACAGTCCAGTGCGATGTCATATGAATCTACCAGTCAGGCAGCACATCAGAGCGTAAGACCACATCCTTTATTGCTTTGCCTTAAATAATTTAACACTTCTCTGGTTCACGAGCAAGCAGCTGTCTCTCGCGTTTGAGAATGCTCCTTCCCCCCAGACTAGGCTAACTCAATGGCGCTGCCCAGTGTGCCTGCAGGTACCTGGTGCCAGGGCAGAAACACGGGGGATGGCGGGAGGGGAGACCAGCAGTTGCTAAGGAGTTGATGGTCACAGACATAACCTTTCAAGTGCCCTGGGGACAGGTGGGACCAGGATTTGCTGAATGCAGTGCTCTAGTGAGTTCTAAGATGGCAGAAAAGATTCTTTCCTCCAGAGGGCCAAGCCCTGTTACCCACTGATCAGCAGCACCTGTGTGCCATGAGGACAGGTGCGAGCAGATGTGGAGCACAGTGAACTTAGATGTCTCCAATCTGTGCTGAGTAGGGAAACAAAAGAGCAAAATGAGGAAAATGAGATGATTATCACCAAGATTCATGTCTTAGGTTTTCTGATTCAATTTTTCATGAATTTCATTAAGTAATCAAAATGCTAAGCATGAAGTTTGGGTACGCTGCCATACACTTTGTTCAACACCTACTATGTGAAAGATACTCTGGGCACAGAGCAGGGACCAAGGCAGAGAGAGTCCCTGGCATTGTGGAGCCAGGAGGCTCATGGGATGGCAGGTGCTTAATCATCTGTGGTGAGGTATAGCCAGCTTTTAATGACATACTGATAGTTAACAGAGAAAGAAACTGCTTAATCTAACTCCAAGCTATAATTTCTTATTACAGTAGTTATTAAAGTAAGTGGAAAATAAATATTAAAATACTTACTAAGTAAATGAGAAATAATATTATATTTAGTTATAAAATTAAGTAGAAGTTTTCAAATATCTTTAAGCTTTGAGCAACCAAAATTATATGAGGAAGGAAAAACCATGAGTACAGAAAATAAAAAGAGCTTTTCTGTTTGAAATGGAAATGGGAAGATTGGGGCATCCCTTCCAACAGTGTCAGACGTTGAGGGCTCAACAGAATGTGGCCGGAAAAGCGTGAACCCAGGGCGAGCGCTTCCCTGCCCCACCGCCCACACACCCAGGTTTCTGTTTGCTATGATTCAGTCTCAAGCGCAAACTTCAGAAATCCGTGCTGTTCCTTTTTTTTCTTTACTGACATCTGGTCAGACAGTCCCCCCTCACCCATACCCCAGCTTCAGTTCCCTTGGAGACTATTTTTCAGCACAAGAAAAGGAAGAAGAAAGATAGTCTCCTAACGGCTAATGCAATTGAGAATGCGAAAACCCTGTGCCTCAACCAGAAGGAGGCGATCTTCCACTCTCCTCTCTTCCTTGCTCTAGTATTTTCTATTCTGTTAAGTATTACATATAATAAAATCTTAGAGCATTTAGAAACTAGAGAAAATAAAGAATAAACAGCCACGATCCTCCATCTTAAAGAGAGCACTCTTATTTTGCTGTAATTCCTTCTGGTATTTTTTCCCCAATGTTTACTACTTATTAGATATTTGCAAACATACTTAGTAAAATTTGAGTCATGATTTTTAACTTAACATAGCTTAAGATTTTTATTTGCAGGTGGCTGAATTTCTTCAGAAAAAATATTTTAAAGGCCACTAACCGCTGCATCGTTAGAATCGATTTACACAGCCATTTGACATCTATTTTGATTCCACTTGTTTGCAGACGAGTGCAGTGGTGAATATCATTCCCTTTCTATTTAAAACACCCGTTAGGACAGATTTCCACATGTCTGACTGCAGAGCCCAATGATACAGAAGTTTATAATAGCTCCTCAGGTGTGTTAACTGGTACTTTCCAATTCAGCTATTATCATTATTTATTATTATTATTTCCATTTGCTGGTTTTCCAGATGCTTCCAGAGATACACAAGAATGCCAATTTCATTACGCTGTTGCCAGCACTAGGTATTTCCACTAAATACATTTTAATGTTAGTTTAAGAGGCAAAAGGGACCTGCTGCCTGCTTTAACTTCCATTCCTTTGTGGAACAGTCAGGTGGTACATTCCAGTCCCCTGAAGAGGGCAGAAGCATCGGATCTCCAGGGAGACCCCCCATGGCAGCTGCTCTCCTCCCCAGCTCCTGCAGGAAGCTGCCCCTGGCCTCCTGTTGTTGGAACAGGCTTCCTGTCTGTGACTCAGTCCCAGCATCACACACGTGCCTTTGTCCGGACATGTCTGTTCCACACTCCACTTCGTCACGAGGCTGCCTATGCCCTTTCTCTGCCCTTGCCAGAGACCCAGCTCTGGGGAGGGGGATGGGGACGGAGAGGCTCTCTCTTAACCCCTGACACTGTCCAGCACGGCACCGTGCACGCAGCAGAGGCCCAATCGAACTTTATGACGAAACCAGAAATGAATAAACTAGAATTATGAATTGAGGAAATAATTCCATCATGAGACCTCAACATTTGGAAGCTTGTTAAGTGGAACCAAGAGCTGAAAAACTGGAAACTTAGTTCTAGTTTTCTTCTGTCCCTGAATCATCAATGAAGTGAATCACATGGCCTTTCGGTCCTGGTTTGAAACAGGAGACTGGGTCAAGTCCCCTCAGCCCTGTGCTGGGGAGTCAAACCCATGATCCCCATCACTAGGTTCACAGGAAGGAGACATCATACAGAGTAGGCTGAAAGGATGCCTCTGGATCCCCTCCCTTCCTCGCTGGGTCAGCAAAGTCGACGGAAAGAGCTGTGATCCTTGGGGATGCCTGTACAGTGTTCATTATATTAACTGTTTCACTCATTTGATAGGCAGTTGTTAGCAATCTACTATGTGCCAAACTTTGAGCTGCATCTGAGAAAGTAAAGGGTGCTCAAGAATGCCCAGAACACACATGTTTCAAAATGCTGTTGTCTGAACTACCTGGAGATGTTAGAGCTTGATTTGAAGGAAGTCTGTGGATCAGGGTTTCCAAGCTAGGAAGCCCTTGTCAGTGTTTGGCATCACTAGTAATTTCTCAGTCCTCTAAGGCAGCGGTTCTTGTACTTTAGCAAGAATCAGCATCACCTGCAAGACTTGTTAAGCCACAGATTACTGGGCCCACCCGCAGAGTTTCTGATTCATTTGGTCTGGGGTGAGGGCTGAGAATTTGCATCTCTAACATGTTCCCAGGTGATGCTTGATGCTGCTGGTCTGGGGACCACAATTTGAGAAGCGCTGCTGCTTCTATCCATAGAAGATTTACCATGTGCCAGGTGTTCTGCTACCGCTTAGCTTGCATTATCTCAGTCTTCAGAGCAACCTTATAAAGGAGCTATTGATAGCTACATTTCTGAGATGAGGCATCTGAGGGTAAAAACTTTTTTTTTTGCGGTACGCGGGCCTCTCACTGTTGTGGCCTCTCCCGTTGCGGAGCACAGGCTCTGGACGCACAGGCTCAGCGGCCATAGCTCACGGGCCCAGCCGCTCCGTGGCATGTTGGATCTTCTCGGACCGGGGCACGAACCCGCATCCCCTGCATCGGCAGGCAGACTCTCAACCACTGTGCCACCAGGGAAGCCCCAGGAGGTAAAAACTTCTTTAAGCTGCTGTGGTTGATGAATAGCACAATGGGGTGGGAACTCACATGTCTTTGGCTCCAGAGCTGAGCTCTGAATAACTCTGCCTTCTTGGTTCATCCACTCACAGCATCAGGAACCCTTGTCCTTGATAATTATTGAATCCAAGTCCACCTTCAAATGACACTGCCCCGCTCCACAGACAGCACAGATTCCTTACATCCGGTTCCTCCCTCATACTCCGGTGACATCATCCCTGCCATTCACTTCACTTCCCCAGGGGCCACAATCACCCAGCACGCTGTTCACATTATTGCTTTAACAGTCATCTTTTGCAGATGAATGTAATAAAAAGATAGAAGATTTTACTTTCATTGATTCCTTCTTGATGCTTTTCCTTTCTTTACATAGATTCACGTTTCTGGTCTCTTCCATCTTCCTTCTGTCTGAATAACTTTTTTTTTTTTTGCAGTATGTGGGCCTCTCACTTTTGTGGCCTCTCCCGTTGTGGAGCACAGGCTCCGGACGCGCAGGCTCAGCGGCCATGGCTCACAGGCCCAGCCGCTCCGCGGCATGTGGCATCCTCCCGGACCGGGGCACGAACCCGCGTCCCCTGCATGGGCAGGCGGACTCTCAACCACTGCGCCACCAGGGAAGCCCTACCTGAATAACTTTTAACATTACTTGTGGGGCTGGTCTACTGGTGACAGATTTCCTCCGTTCTTGTTTGTGGGAGACTTATTTCTCCTTTATTTCCGAAGGACAATTTTTCTGGATATAGAAAGTTTTTTTTCTTTTAACACTAGACATTTCATTTCCTTCTCTCCCAGCATGGTTTCTGATGAGAAGCCCACTGTGACTCTTACTCTTGCTCTCTTATACGTGAGGGTTTTGTCTTTTGTTTTCCCTCCTCTTTCCGCTCTGTTTTGTTTCAAGACTTTCTGTTTGTCTATGGCTAGGTGTAGGGATTTTTTGATATTTATCAATTCTCTGTATCTCAGTTTGGTGTTTGTCATTTATTTTGGAAAGTTCTTAGCCATTATTACTTCAAATTCTTCTGCTCTGTTCTCTCTTTTCCAGGTATTCCAATAATGCATATGTCAAAACTTTTGATGTTTTCCCACAGTTCTTAGCTATTCTGTTCTGGGGTTTTTTTTGTTCCTTCTTTTTGTCTTTTCAGTGTGGGAAGTTTCTATCAATGTATTTTCAAGTTCCCTGATTCCTTCCTCAGCTCTATCCATCAAAGGCATTCTCCATTTTTTTTTCTTTTTAGTTTTAAAATTTCTAGTGTTTCCTTTTGATCCTTTCTTAGTGTTTCCATCTCTCTGTTTACATTGCCAATCTGCTCTTGCATGGTGTCTACTTTTTCTATTAGAGACTGTAACATATTAACCAGTTGTTTTAAATTCCTGGCCTGATAATGAGGTAAGAGAGACTGGGAGTAGGAAGTCAGGTAAATAGGCTTTAGGGTGAGGGTTTATGTTATCTGCCTCAGTCAGGCTGTGTTTCACGTCTGCAGTAGCCATAGATGTGGGAGGCTGCAAATTTCTCTAAGTGTCCTTGTTTCTGTCTGCTCTCTTGATTTTGATTTTCTCTAAATCATCCTCCTCAAGGACAGCCTGTGTCTTGCGGCTCCTGAAGCTGTACCCCAGCTATTATACTGGAGCCCTGTTGGCACTGTGGAGATGTGGGGCTGGTGGAAGTGTCCTACAGTCTTCAGGTAAATTCCAGTCTTTTAGTGGGTCTGTGCGTCTGGCACTTCAGGAAGTGTTTCTACTGTACTTTCTTCTCTGGCTACAGCATTCCCAACCCCTTCCTTGAAGCCTGCCCCTGTGCCTGTTTCTTCTCTATCAGGTGACACTGGAAGGTAGAAGGGCTTATCCCAGTGGGGATAAGTCTGGGGCAGAGTCTTTCCCTTGTAGAGTGGACCTTTGTTACGACCCTTGGGCATTTCATGGATTATTCTTCCCCTCCCCCTGCGAGAACTGGGAGGGGACCTTTTCAGGATTTACACCACGAGAACCTGGCAGGGAGTGTTCCTGGAGATAAAGTCCACCAGAGACTGCAGACCCAGGAGTTTCTCACTCTCAAGCTAGCACACATTCACCTAACAGCACTTTGTCAAAACTGCCATCTAAGTGTGTCTCCCAGTGAGCAGAGCTCAGTTGAGTCTCTCAGGATTCATCTGCCTTTTCAGATTTCAGGCTGATGGTGTGGGAGAAGAAAAAGTGTTCTTCGACCCTCTTGGCGTCCCCAACTGAGTCTGAAAATTAAACTGATCAAGGAAGATGGACAGGAGACAAGTATACACATTTACTTCATATACGTTTTCGTGACATAGGAGCCTTCATAAGGAAATGAAGACCCTAAAAACAGTCAGACCAGTGAAGCTTTGTGCTAGGTGTGATGAAGGGTAGACAGCTGTGGAGGGATTTGAAGGGTCAAAGGGTATGAGGTAAGGGCCTGTTTGTTGGGATTCATCTCGAAGTCCTTCGTCTTTGGAGATAAGGATGCTCCTTTCCTCAGGTACAGGGAGGGAACCTCTCATGAGGGTTTTGTGACCTGACCCAGGGGAGAAGGGCGAGGCGGGGAGGGGGTCAGTGTCCTTCCTGCTTCTGCCATTTCTTCAAATTCATTTAGCTTTAAATATTCAATATGCTAAGGTGCTGTACTCCGATTCTGGGTGGTGTGTCCTGAACCCCACCACTGGTTTACCCTGGAAACTCAGTTCTCTGACAGGTCCAAGAAAAGTCATTAATTTTCAGTTTGTCCAGCTTTTTTCTTGTTGGAAGGATTGAAGTGATGACTTCCAAGGTCTTTATATGTAAATACTTGAGAAGTCTCTTCTTTATAATTAAAGGGCAAATTCCCACTTTCATGAATATCTCATAATATATCACCCATCATCTCTTTCAGATGATAATTCCATGTGCTCAGAGATATCCAATTTTTAGCATTTTTCAAGTACCTAGAGACTCCTGGTTTTCTCCTAGGAAACACTGCATTACTTCTCCATTACTTGCATAGTGAATGAGAGATGGAATTAATTCATAATAGACTAGTGGGGAGCATTAAGGAACAAGGGTCACAGGAAGCTGGGGAAATCACTTCTTGCTGGGTCATATATTTGAAACACTCTAATGAAAAAGGCCCCAGATACTTCCATATTATTTAAATGATGTATTTCTAGCTACTAGTTTCCATCTTCCCAGGGATGCTGTATTAAAACACATTGATGCAAACATGTTTGTAAATTGATGTATTTCCTCAACACATGGAGATTAAGATACATTATCAAGAATGTACTAAGGATTTCTTTCCACTCCTCCCCCTTCCCTTCCCCTCACGGCAACCTCATCCCTGGATCTATAATAGAGCCTTTGCCGTGAACAGTCATAAGATCACCAATGCCTGCAATCCACAATTGATGCGCAAGTTGTAAGACGGTGCCTGGAGGCCCTTATCAGCCTGTTAAGGCTTAGGCATGTTTTGTTTGGTTGAGAGGAATAAAGCAATTAAAATCTGGACGAGTTCTGTTTATATTCCATCTATTGTCACAACATGCGTGCTTCCTCAACATGGGACTGTCCAACACTGAGAGAGGAAAGGGGCGGACCCTTCCTGAAACCCCTGCTCCAGGTGAGGGGTGAGACCGTTAATGGAGTTTGGAAGCCTCCCCTGCGGTCTCCCTGAATCATGCTCTGGGAGGCATGTGCCTTCAGCTGATTCACCTAAGCAGCTATGTGCAGGAAGGAGGCAGACTGGATTACAGGGTATTAAAAACCTGGTGTCTGAGGAAGAAAAAGGAGGCAATTCCAGGTGTTGTGGACTTAGTGAAACAGACTCAGATGGTGACAGCAGTATTTTCTTTTTTTAAAAATTTATTTTATCTGTGGCTGTGTCAGTTTTTAAAAAATTAATTAATTAATTTATTATTTTTGGCTGTGTTGGGTCTTCATTTCTGTGCAAGGGCTTTCTCCAGTTGCAGCGAGCGGGGTCCACTCTTCATCGCGGTGCGTGGGCCTCTCACTGTTGCGGCCTCTCGTTGCGGAGCACAGGCTCCAGATGTGCAGGCTCAGTAGTTGTGGCTCACGGGCCAAGTTGCTCCACAGCATGTGGGATCCTCCCAGACCAGGGCTTGAACCCGTGTCCCCTGCATTGGCAGGCAAACTCTCAACCACTGCGCCACCAGGGAGGCCCACAGCAGTATTTTCTGATGCACAACTGGCCACTGGGATGCCCAGGAAGCACCTGTCCAGGACTCTGGCTTCCCAGACAGGAAGACTTTGTTTTGACTGTGTTCTCTAATGAAACCCCAAACACATGTCCTCTGGTAAGCCACGTGCACGGCCTTGAAAAAAAAATCCCAAACGTTGGTGCTGACATTCCACCTGGTTGCCCAGGTGTGCCTCCCACCTTGTTGTCCATGTTGCCCCCACACCAAGGTGGCTTGTTCTACACCAGCCAAGCATTATGGCAATGACCCAGACGGGGCAGCCAGAGAAAGCCACATACATTTATCTTGGATATCTGTGATGAATGTGCTTTAGGAGGGAATAAACAATTTGACTTACTATTGAATTTTCTGCTCTTTTATTCAACTGTTTAACTGATCTATACATTTGGATGTCACGTGAAGCTCAAATTTACACCCGAAATAGATCACTGGATATTAATCCCTACAACCAATTTCTCCAGCATTTTCTCCATCTGCTTGCCTACTGTTTCTCTCTCTGCAGTGGGCTTTCCCCAGAGTTTCAAATGACAGTGTCCCTTCCATTCTCCAAGTCTCGCTATAAATATCACCTGCTCATAAAGTCTTTTCTTGACCACCTGCTATGGACTGTTGTAAACAAAGGGAGAGTTTGCTCTCTCTGAGTGGGCTGGGAGATCGATCTTCTCCTACCCGTGGACTCAGACTGGGATTTAAACCATTGGCTCCACGGATTCTCAGGCCATCAGACTTGGACTGGGACTAACCACTGGCTTTCCTGGGTCTCCAGCTTGCTGATGAAAGATTATAGGACTTCTCAGCCTCCGTAATCATGTGAGTCAATTCCTTATAATAAATCTCTTTACATATCTATATATACTAGGGCATCTATCTATCTATCTCTTATTGATTCCTATTCTGACTAATACAGTAATTCAGGTTAAATAAGGTCTTAAAGATGGGGTCCTAATCTGATAGGATTGGTGGCCTTAGAAGAGGAAGAGAGATTTCTCTCTTTCTCTCTCCATGCACATAAACCGAAGAAATGCCACATGAACACACAGGGAGAAGGAGGTTGTCTACGAGCCAGGAAGAGAGATCTACCCAGGAACCAACCCTGCTGGCACCCTGATCTTGAACTTCAAACCTCCAGAACCAGGGGAAAATAAATTTACTTTGTTTAAGCCACCCAGTCTATGGTATTTTGAATGGCAGCCGAGTGGACTAAGAGACCACCTGACATGAAATACCCACTATCTTCCTCATCCTAGTACCTCGTGTCTTCCTTTACGGCATCCACCACAATCTCGGGGTATTCTGCTTATGGTCTGACTAGATCGGTCTCAGGAGGGCAAGGACAGTGGCTCTTCCTTGCTTCATTCATCTCCTAGGACCCCTCCCCTGCCCCTGGAGAGCAGTGCTAGGCTAAAATAGGGAGCAATACACGCTTATTGAAAAAAATAATAATTTGAGAATGTCAATCCAGTTTAGATCATTTTAATGTTAATACTTCCTTATTTGCATAAGGTTGGACAACATTCCAAATGCCCACATGATCTCGGTAGATCCTCTCAGAAGCCCTTTGAAACGGTAGGCAGGGCATCAGGGCATCCACAGTTCTGTCTCATTTTGGGAGGAGAACATTCAAATCAGCTCAAACTCTCAGTTTTCTGTGTGAAGAGGGAGCTTTCAGGGTCTGTTTCATAATTAATAGACAAAGAAAGAGAAAAACAGATAGAGAGAAAGAAACAGGTAAAGATACAATGAGCAAGAGGAAAGAAAAGGAAAGATGTGTGTTAGAAGTGAGGTAAAACATACAAAATCCAGAAGGCAACTGGCAGAGAGGTAGCGATCGGGATGGAGAGTGAGGATATCAGTGGAGGTGGTGTGGGAAGTTCAGAAACCTGCTATGGGAGGGAGTGGGGACAGGGCCTCTTATACCAGAATGTCTGGGGCATCAACCAGAGCACAGCCTCTGGAGGCAGTCTCCACAGTTGTCCACTCTGCTGCAATGATGGTCTGGGGACCATGGCCTTGGTCACGTCTTCACCTTGGGCTGGATATTATGTAAGCACTTAATGTTTATAGAACGGCCAACTGGTGCCATGCCCCAGGCCCTGAACTTCATGACCACAAGGATAATTCTGAATTAAACAGCTTTCTCTTAGCACAGTGGACAACTCTGGGAAGAAGATGCTCCAAATCAGTTGGCCTCCTGTGTTTGGGAGCTGAGACACTTAGCTCTGTTCACCCAGCTCACTCACAGACTGAAAACACATTCAGAAGCTGTGGTGAGCTGCAGGACATCCTCCTGTTTACACACCCATTGCATGTGTTTTAGTCACTCTCTCCATTATCGACAAATACTTTCTACCTGGCTTCACTGGACGATGTGCCCAATCATGGAGATTAAATAGACTCCCTACATGTTTAATATTCAGTGGGTGCAGGCACGTGCACTCACTGCCTAGATGTATGACTTCACTTTATGAACAGTGAAAACACCCATTCTCTTCCCTTAGCTTGACTTTCCAGGGTAATAATTTTGTAAAGCCGACATAGTCCAAAAGTAGACTTCTAGGGGGATTCCAATGATCTGGATAATTGACATCAAGGTGATCCTTCTGACATTAATTAGGAGGACACTTTGATTTCTAAGCCAGGATAAACACTTATTATGAAATCACCCATGTGTGGTCCCACTTCTTTTTGTTTCAAAAAATGAAGAGAATTTGATCTCTCTTTCTTTGGGCATATTTGCAAGTTATCCAAAAACAGAACATCTTCGAAAATTCTCCGTGCCGCCTATTCCCTGTTAGCCATAATTTGCTCAGGAAATGAGTCTGATGATTGGCTCCCACTTGGCATAATGTAGAGGTGGCCAGCAGGAAGGAAAACAAAGCGAAAACAGACCCTCTTTGCTGACATGGACGGAATGATGCTGCAACTCCATGGCATCAAGCCATCTAAACTTTCTTTCTGATTTTTAAACCAGAGCTTGAATTAAAGAGTGAAGCAAATGAAAGAAAACCATTAAGCCAGATTAGTATTGAACTCCAGTCAAGACCATCACCCATGGTCATTAGATTTGCCTGTAGGTAGAACGAAAAGTAAAATAAAGTCTGGTTTCTGCTTCTCACGTCTACATTAATCTAAATTACCTGAGAAGATTAAAAACAATCCTTTAAGTGGCGTTAGACAGTGGACCTAAGATGGAAGATATAAAGCAAGAACCATCCATCATGCTGTCTCGACAAGATAGAGCCAAGAGCCCCAGATGCCTTTGTTCTGAGGATTGAAAGGGACTTTCAGCTGAGCCGAACTGTCCTTAGAAACCCACACTGGAGGTGGTGTGGCTTAAGCGAGAGGACCATTGGAGAGGGTCACTGGGACCACGACGTTAGAGAGTATGCTGTGACTGCTGAACTAATTAATCATGACAATTGTGAAAGGCCGTGAGTAGAGTATTGAAGAAAAAAGGAAACTAATATTTAAATGCCCCACAATGCGTGATGCTTAATTCCAAGAGCAACGTCCAATCTGTAAGCAATAGATTTCACGCGAAATGAACTCAAATTGGAATAGGACTCAGTGGGTATTTCACTTTGCCTTGGTTTTGGATTAAGTAATTAAAATCAGCATCAGAGTCTGCCTGGAAGCTAGGACAGCTGAGCAACAGCTAATTGTTACAGCGGCAAAATTAGCAGATGATCAAAGAAAATTGTAGGATTTTTTGCACAGAATGAACATGCATGAAATTCTATCCTCTAGTCCTAAAAAATGCATACAGGGTAAAATTACATTTAGCTAATTAAATTAAGTATAAATTAACCCATATTTTTTATTTACTAGGCTGTGTTAACATTTATCGAGGACTTATCCTAAAATTATAGATTATATGAGGACCCTCCTGGCCGGTCTAGACTCCTGTTTAAGTGCCTCACTCTCCCTGTTTTTAACTCCCTGGGCATATCATTATCCAGTCTCTGTTTGAAAACTCCCAGAGACAGGGACCTCACCACTCCTCCTCTCTCCCTCCGAAGTAGAGGTGGGAAATACACTATGTTTCACGAGTATAAAGAGAATGAATGGTAAGTTGTCAAATTCAAGGAAGACATTGGAAGAAGAAAAAAATTACAAAGAAGGGATTGCAGGATGGGCACGTTCTAGTGATTACAAGTGGGATAAGCTAAGCAAACAGTTGTAATGTGAAAAAAGGGAGTACAGGGTGTAGCCACACTTAGAGCATCACTGCCTGGGAAGGGGCTGAAAAGAGGTGGACCTCAATTTTTGAAGGGTTGCTTTTTTAGCAGTGATGGACTTCTTTTCCTTTGCTTTCATCAGAGAGGTTGAACTTATCCCCAATGGTAAGGAGGATGAAAAGCTGAATATCACAGAGTTTGCATTATTGAATGGTTTGAACCACTGTAGCAGTCTCCTACCTTGTCTCCTCCCATCAATTCCACGATCTCTGTCTTAAATTTTATCCACTTAGCACCTAGGGGATAGACATTTTAAAATATTTTTGTAATCAAGGATTACTTTATAAATATAATATGCACAGAGCTTAAGCTCAATGATTTTGTCAGTCGTATACATTCATGTAATTGTCACCCAAAACACGATGTGCAACATTTTCATCACCTTCAGTTGATCCCTTAAAAGGCAAGAACTTTCAGGGACTTCCCTGGTGGTCCAGTGGTTAAGACTTCACCTTCCAATGCAGGGGGCAAGGGTTTGATCCCTGGCCAGGGAGCTAAGATCCCACATGCCTGCTGGCCATAAAACCAAACCATAAAACAGAAGCAATATTGTAACAAATTCAATAAAGACTTTAAAAATGGTCCACATCAAAAAAAAAACTTAAAAAAAGGCAAGAACTTTCTGATTTCTGTCAATACAGATTAGTTTAGCTTTATTCTTAGATCTCATATAAATGGAAACACACAGTATGTCTTTTTTTGTGTGACTTTTTTGTGATTCATTGGTGATGTTTTGTACTAGCAGTAGTTCATTCCTTTTTACTGACAATTAGCATTTCATTTTTTGAATATACTGCTATTTGTTCAGCCATTCACCTGTTAATGAACATTTGCATTGTTTCCAGTTACGGGCGATTATAACTAAGGCCATTATGAACATTCTTGTACAGGTCTTTTTCTAGACACATATTTTCACTTTTCTTGGGTAAATACCTAGGGGCAGAATTGCTGGGTTATAGAGGAGTTGTATATTCAACTTTATACAAAATTGCCAAAAAGTTCTTCAAAGTACTATTCTACATGCCTACCAGCAATGGATGAGCATTCCAGTTGCTCCACATCTTTGCCAACATTGAGCATTGTCAGTCATTTTAACTTCAGTCCTACTAGTGGATGTGAAATTGTATCTTGTTTTAATCTGAATTTTCTTAATGACTAATAATGTTAAACATCTTTCCTGTGCCTATTAGCCATTTACTTATTCTCTTTTGTGAACTGTCTGTTCAAGTCATTTCCCCACTATTTTAATTGGAGTATTTGTCTTTTTAATATTTATTTTATTTTTAATTTTTGCTTTTCACACATTTTGTTTTACCTAAAAATCTTGACCTACCTCAAGGTTGTGAAAGTATTGTTTCTTCTGAAGCTATATGGTTCTGGCTTTTACCTTTAGGTCTAGAATCTATTATTGTTATTATTATCATCATATGGAACAAGGTGGGGTCAAGGGTTCATTCTTCCCCCACCCCACCCCACCCTGCACACAGCTATACAGTTGTTTCAGCATTACTTACTGAAAACACTTTCCTTTCCCCACTGAATTGCCTTGGTACCTTTCTCAAAAATCAACAAGAGTGGTCTGTTTCTGGACCTACATTCTACTCCACTGATGTGTGTTATATTCATATAATTTTGGTGCTTGTTTTCCTTATCATTCCATTAATCTGCTTTCTATTTTCCCCTATGACTTATTATTTGACTTGTGCATTATTTGGGGGTCTTCTGCTTAATTTCCAACCATTTTGGGACCTTCTAGATGTCATTGTTTTATTAGTTCATACTATTTTGGTCAGAGAACATATTCTGTATGTTTCAGTCCTTTGAAATTTATGAGACTTGCTTTTATGGCCCATCGTTGCTCTACCTTGGTGAACGCTCAAGGTACACTTGAATACTCCAGGTGACTGGTAGTGTTGAGTGAATGTTTTATGTTCTTATAGGTTTGCTCTTCACTTTTCTACTAATTACTGAGAGAGAAAAATGTGAAAATCTCCAGCTAAGACTGTGGATTCGTTGATTTCTCTCATCTCTCTGACAATTTTTACTTACATTTTCTCAATCTCTTGTTATTTGCATAACATTTAGAATAGTTATATCTACTTCATGAATGATACTTTAATAATTATATAATAGCCCTCATTGTCTCCAGCAATATCACTTGTCTTAAAGTATTTTTTTCTTAAAGACAATATTACTTGTCTTAAAGATATTAATGTAATTTTCTTAAGTTATTTTTTTGCCTGTTTTTTTTCCACCTATTTACTTTCAACTTGTCTACTTTTTGATGTTTCTAGTAAAGAGCATACAGTTGTGTCTTGATTTTTTTCCCCTGAAATTTGACAATCTCTGTCTTCTACATAGAATGTTTAATCTACTAACTTTTCTTTTCTTTTCTTTTTTTTTTTTTTTTGCGGTACGCGGGCCTCTCACCATTGTGGTCTCTCCCATTGCGGAGCACAGGCTCCAGACGCGCAGGCTCAGCGGCCATGGCTCACGGGCCCAGCCGCTCTGCGGCATGTGGGATCTTCCCGGACCGGGGCACGAACCCCTGTCCCCTGCATCGGCAGACGGACTCTCAACCACTGCGCCACCAGGGAAGCCCCTAACTTTTAACATAGTTGTCAATATAGCTGGATTTAAGCTGACTATTCTGTCATTTTTTTTTTCTATTTGCTGCATTTATTCTTTGTTGTTCTCTTACTACTTTCCTATCTTCTCTTGGTTTAACTGAATATTTTTATAGTATTCTTTTTATCCTTTCTTTTTTTGGCTATATCTTTTGTATTATTTTAGCTGTTGCTTTAGATATTATAATATTCATCTTAAAGTTAGCACAGACAGCTTCAAATAATATTTTACTTTATGAACAATGTGAATATCTTATAACCATGTAATTCCATCTATTCCCAGAACACTCCGTGCTTGCACTGTCATATATTTTACTTCTATGTATGCTATAAACCCTTCAATACTTTATTATTTGTGTTTTAAACAGCTAAGGGTGGGTATCATTTCCTATAAGCCTGAACAATGTCCTTTGTCATTTTTTCGATAGTGAATATCTGTTGGATATGAATTCTCTGTTTTCGTCTGTCTAAAAAAGTATTTATGTTTCTTAATTTCGAAGTATGTTTTAACTGTACAGAACACTCTAGGTTGAGAAGATGTTATTTATTAGTTGTTCTTAGCCCTTTAAAAACTGGACAGCTACACGTAAAAGAATGAAATTAGAACATTCTCTAACACTGTATATAAAAATAAACTCAAAATGGATTAAAGACCTAAATGTAAGACCAGATA
Organism: Neophocaena asiaeorientalis asiaeorientalis; assembly: GCF_003031525.2. NCBI lineage: Eukaryota > Metazoa > Chordata > Mammalia > Artiodactyla > Phocoenidae > Neophocaena > Neophocaena asiaeorientalis. The sequence continues at coordinate 3,132,332 of NW_020173687.1, read as the reverse complement.
CTATAAAACTCCTAGAGGAAAACATAGGCATAACACTCTTTGACATAAATTGCAGGAATGTTTTTTTGGATCTGTCTGCTAAAGCAAAGGAAATAAAGCAAAAATAAAGAAACGGGACCTAATTAAACTTAAAAGCTTTTGCACAGCCAAGGAAACCATCGACAAAAGACAACCTAGTGAATGGGAGAAAATGTTTGCCAATGATATGACCAATAAGGGGTTAATATCCAACATATATAAGTAGCTCATACGACTCAACATCAAAGAAACAAACAACCTGATTAAAAAATGGGCAAAAGAACTGAATAGACATTTTTCCAAAGAGGAAATGCAGATGGCCAACAGGCACGTGAAAAGATGCTCAACATCGCTAACCATCAGGGAAACACAAATCAAACCGACAATGAGGTATCACCTCACACCTGTCAGAATGGCTGTCATCAAAAAGAACACAAATAACAAATACTGGCAAGGATGTGGATAAAAGGGAACCCTTTTATACTGTTGGTTGGAATGTATCCATAAATTGGTGCAGCCACTGTGGAGAAGAGTATGGAGGTTTCTCAAAAAAATAAAAATAGAACTACCGTATGTTTCAGTAATTCTATCTTGGATATATACCTGAAAAAAAAAAACCCCACTAATTTGAAAAGATACACGCACTCCAATGTTCATAGTAGTATTAGTTACAATTTCCAAGATATGGAATCAACCTAAGTGTCCACCAACAGATGAATGGATGAAGAAGATATGGTGTATATACACAAAGGGATACTCCTCAGCCATAAAAAAGAATGAAAATCTGCCATTTGCAACAATGGATGAATCTGGAGGGCATTATACTGAGTGAAATAAGTCAGACAGAGAGGGAAAAATACTATATGCGGTCACTTCTATGTGGAATCTAAAAAATACAGCAAATTAGTGAATGTAACAAAAAAGAAACAGACACAGATACAGAGAACAAACTAGTGGTTACCAGTGGGGAGAGGGAAGGGGGAGGGGCAATAAGGGGGCGGGAATTAAGAGGTACAAACTATTAGGTATAAAATAAGCTACAAGGATATATTGTATAACATGGGGAATATAGCCAATATTTCGAACTATAAATGGAGTATAACCTTTAAAAATTGTGAATCACTACAACTATGATTCACACCTGAACTTACACAGTATCACACATCAATAAAAAAACAAATGTTGCTCCACCGTTTTGGGCCTCCATAATTTCTGCTGAGACGTCAGCTTCTATTCTTTCCAGTGCTGCACTGTACATAATGTCTTTTCCCCTGGGGCAAAGGGGGAAGAGAAGGAAGAAGAGGAGGGGAAGGAGGAGAAAGAAGGAGATGGAGGGAGGAAGGAAGGGATGGAGGGAGAGAGAAAAGCTCGATATCCAAACCCCTAAACCAGCTATGTCTGAATACCAACCCCCTGGGCTTCTCAGTTATGAGTTCATGAATTCCCTATTTCGATTTAGCTGGTTTAAGTTTTATTCTCATTTTGCAACTAAATGAATTTTGACTTCAAATTGATAAGCTTTTGCTCAGTGACTGTCTTAACCTATTTTTGTATCTGTTTAAAGCAAAAGTTGACAAGCTGAAACCAACGGGCCATATCTAGTCCAGTGTTTTTGTACAGCTTATGAGCTAAAACTAAGAATGACTATTGCATTTTTAAATGGTTGAAAAATTTTAAAAATAATATTTCATGACATGTGGAAATTGTATGAAATTCAGATTTCCATGTCCTAAATAAAGTACTATTGGAACACAGCCACATCCTTCCACTTATGTATTTACTGTCTATGGCTACTTTATGCTTCAATGAGGAAGAGTTGAGAAGTTTGACTGAGAAGACACAGCCCGCACGCTTAAAATATTTACTGTCAGGCCCTCTACAGAAAACGTTTGCCAACCCTGGTCTAAGGCATGCGATGCAGAAGCATTGACTTTCAGTGGTCATTAAGGACATGACCTGTACTTAGGGAGGAGAGGGGGCAGGAAGCCCCTATGTTATTCCAGGATTGCCCCTCTAACCCCTGGACAGTTTCTCTGTCCTTCATTTTCCTTCTCCAGTGTGTTCCAGGCTCTTCCAGGCATTCTTGAGTAGAAAGAGCACTTGGCAAAGGGTCCAAAAACTGTTTCAGCCACGTGGCCCCAGGCAACCCAGCCAACCTCTCTAACCTCTGGTTTCCTCACTAGTGAAGTGGGGTTATTTAATAAAGCCCATTTCTTAGGTTGTGTATGAGAATTAAATGAAATCATGGCACGCGTGCGGTCTGTTGAAATAGTCAACAAATGCTTTCTCACACTTGTTTATTGTGAGAAGCAAATGAGACAGGCTTTGGTAAAGTGCTGGGAAGTACAGCTGAAGGAAAATAAAATGTTTTAACAATGTCCACATGTCCAGTTAGAGCCTAAATGACTCTGGATTCATTATATTTACCACCACCTCCCCCCACCGCCGCCAGATTAACTAATTTTTAACTTACACCCTTGGGAAAATTTAAAATAGTACAAAAATATAGACAGTGAAAATTAAGGTTCCCCTTGTCTCTTAAACATTCTTCCCAAAGGCAGACATGGTTATCACTTTATATACTTCAGAAGGGGTCTCTGTAAACGTCACTAGTGAATACATGATGTGTGAATGTGGTGTATGAACGTTTACCCCCATCCCTTTCACCTACATCCCCAGACCAATGTAAATGTATCGTAACACCCTGATCTGTACCTGGCTATGACTGCTTTGAAAAGACATGTTTTCACATTCATCAGAGATATGTACAAGAGTTTTTAAAGCAATACTATTTGCAATAGTTAAAAGTTGGAAAGAACCCAGATGACCATCAATGGGAGAAAGAGTAAATGAACTGTAGTGTATTTACACAAAGAATATTACCCATTAATGAGCACACACGAGCTACAGCTATAAGCAACAATGTGGAGGGATCTCAGAGACATCACCCTGATGGAAAGAATCCAGATGTGAAAGGTGGACGGCTCCAGCACTATCTCTGATGTTGAGGTAGTGGATCCACTGGGTGGGAGACATCGCGAGGGGCTCTGTGGGGTTGTAATGTTGACACTTGACGTGAGTGCTGGTTAACCACGTGTGTGTACACTTTGTGAAACTTATGGTTTTGTGCCTATTTCCATAAGATTTTCTTCAATAAAATTCATGCTAGAAATTTAAAAAACTCTTATCTTGGAAATCGATTTCAGACCACATGGGTTTACGTCCTTCTCTTTCCTAGCTGTGGAAACCTGTGCTGTATGGACGGTCAGCACTTTCCTTTTGCCATTGGCCCTCTGAGGCACAATTACATTGTTTCCAGCTGTTATTTTCTGAGCTATTTTCTAATCACCTTCTAATGGCAGCAGGTTGTTATGAACACAGACAGATGATAACTTGTTGCAGAATCAATTCCGCCCTGTGGATGCCAGGAGGCAGGGGAATGGGTTCCAGACCAGCACACAGGTGTGTGGGGCCCTGACCCATGCTGAACCCACACAGGCATCTTGTGGGAAAACGCGCCGATGGCACAGCCGAGTTGCTGCTAACGGGTATTCCCAAGGCACGGTACTGTTAGTTAAGTTGCATTTTGTCGTTGTCACAACGCCCGAGTGTTCTGAATATTAATGAAATCATTCACAGCCTCCTTTGCAGGCTTAAAATATTCAGCATCGGACATACTGTTTTGTTCCCATTTTAGCCCAGTTTAATTTCTCTTAACCAGCTTTGTTTTTGGAAAGTGAAATTAACGTATAATTTCAGTGTTTAAATCTCAATTCTCAGCACTTCGTGCCAGACGGCGAGTGAATGTGATTTGTTCGTTAACACCTAATGGATTGAAATAATTTACTGCACAAACATTCCCAAGAAACCGACGCCACTTGAGCAAAAGCAAATCAGGAAATGTTACTTGTTTATCTATTAAACTACCCTAGGGTGAGTGAGAGCATTAGCATTGCACAAACTTTGTGACTTATTCATCATCACTATGTGTTATTAGAGCTTTATCTGTTTCAACTTAGCGAATGGCCGCCTTGGGATACACTGCCTGCAGCAACAACAAAATAAAGTTTATGCAATTTGCATAATGTTGTACAAAGAATATTAGCTCAGAACAATATGAAGCCCTGGATCATTTGCACAGCCCTTTAGTGTTTAATGCTGCTAAATAGTTAAATAACAGCAAGCCTGTATAATTATAAAGATTTCTCTTTCTAATCTGCCCAGGATGCACAGCTGCCATAAATCACCTCAACCACATGGTTTAGCTGGGAGAGTGTTAGGGGGATGATGAAGAGACACCTGTTGCTGATGTTGGCAAGGAGGATGGAGACCTGAAGCACGTGCTCAGGAGAGGCGTTTGAGACAAGATGCTGAAGTTTTGCTCTTTCTTCTTTTCTACCCCTTATACCAGCATCCATGTGCTTAGAACAGGCAGGCAGAAGATGCGTCCCTGGACTTCCGGATCCTCTTTCATGAATGGGGTATTTGCACATTAAGAAAAACCTAAGTCATACCTCAGGGCCTTTGCATGTGTGATTTTCTTTCTTTGGGTTGTTCTCCCTCCACATCACCTGCTTGTCTCCCAGATATAGCATACCCATCCTTTCGGTCTCAGTGTAAACCTCTATATTCTTCCTGACCACTCCCGGCCCCACCCCATGTAGCTTGGTCTCCCTATCATGCGCCTTCTTGATGCCTTGCATTTCTCCTCCCCAGCTTACTTATTCAAATGTCTTTCCTTTTTTCTGGACTCTGAGCCCCACGAGGGGAGGGACCAGTCTGTGATGGAAGTCCTGTGTCCAGGGCATGGCAAAAGGTAAATGCTGAATTACAGTTTTGTTGAATGAAAGAGTAAATAAATGAATACCTATAGTCATCCATTTAAAGAAATGTCTACAATCAACAATCACATGCTATACTGCCTTTCAAATTAGACAAATTAAAAAATGCATGATAATGCCTAGCGTTGCTGAGAGTTTAGGGATGTGAGAACTCTCAAATACTTCAGGAGAACAATTTAGCTGCAGGAAGTAAAAGTCTTAAAGTGATTATTTTATTTTTTATTTTTTTGGTTCAGCAAATGCATTCATGGGAATTTATCTAAAGCAGTAATTTGGGAATGTTTGCACATATTTGGTCCCAAGTATATTCATCACAGTGTTGTTTAAAACTGTGAAAAATTGTAAACAACTTAAATGGTCAACAATAGAGGATTAGCTGAGAAAGCTGTAATTCATGTTAAGTGATAAAATACCATGAAGGTGCTAAAACAGTGATTTAGAAATATTTTAATGACATGAGAAGGGATTTACGATATACTCTGGAGTGAATAAAGCAAATGTAAAGCCTTCTGTAACTAGGATTCCATTTTTGTCATAATATTCACGTACACAAATGACAAGAAACATGTATGTTAAAATGTTAAAGAAGTCATGTGGGTGGTTTGGGGAGATTTTGCTTTTAATGTGACCCTTCCTCAAAATCAACAGCAAAATGAAAGAAATTAACCTATGCATTGAGTTGTTGGTTTAACCCACACAGAGAGAGATTAATGTAAGTGACTGTAAAGAACAGTAATTTGGCTGTACATCTTATTGGGATATATGTTAAGGACAAAAAGAATAGCTTTTCTTTTCAGTAACTGCATTGTTAGCTATCACTTTGGTATTTCTATTTGGAAGCTACTTAAGTAAATTACAGGAGAAACAACGAACTGTGTTCATGTCATCAGTAAATAAGATATTCAGCTTAAAACAGAGAAAAATATAAAGGAATTTAAATAAAAACACTGCAACCCTATTTTGAATTGGAAATATCAGTATAGACTCACGATGTATCTTCTCTTAAAACACACATTTCCTGCATCTGTCCACTGCACAAGCCCAGAAACCAGGAGTAATCTAGTAGCAAGGGATGCTCCTAGCATCCAGACTGTGATCGCTAAACAACATTTCCCACTGAAACAAACCAGATCTCCTTGGATACATAGCTGATTCCAGACATGTACAGGGAGATACTGGATCCTCTTAGCTTACCAAAGGAAACAAAAAAGAAGGCTCTTGTGTCAGGTCAGAGGGCTCAGTGGCTGGCTTGAACAACCTTCCCAGCCAGAGATGGCACCCTCGGAGCATCAATAAGAATGATGGCAACGGTGGATTGAAACACACCAGCTATGTTAAAATACATGCATAAAACAACAACAACAACGATTTGGCTTCTTCTGAAGAATGGAACAACTATTCTGAAAACTAGCAAGTACAAGTAGAGCACTGAGCACTTTTCCTGCCATTATTTTACAACCGTACCTCAGGGTAACCAAATGATTTACTTGAGAAGGTTTCTCCTTACACTGACGAATTCCAGCTCAGGAAAGATGACAGAATGGTAGAAGAGAAATCACAATTTTTCAACCTCAAATGTAGTCATTGAGTCACCTCCAGTGACTGCTGGGATCAAAAAAAGAAACAGCCAGACACTGTGTGCCTCGTGATAGAAATATATGATACCATGTAAGGATTTTTTTTTTTTTTGGCCAAAATATTGAACCTGAAGACAGGGGATGGAGAAACAAATGTAATGTCATCACAGGGATATGATCAGCAAAATTAAGAATATGGGAAACCCTATGACATCATTCACAAATTAACTGCAAAGAAATTAAAAAGAGAGGAGGGAGAAACTATATATAAAGAGATTCCAAGGTACAGCCTTGTGTGGATCTTAATTTGAATAAGCCAGTTGTAAAAAAAAAAAAAAAAAAATTAG
>NW_020173687.1:3088583-3115058 GCF_003031525.2 Neophocaena asiaeorientalis asiaeorientalis | reverse complement strand
TTTCTCTTAACCAGCTTTGTTTTTGGAAAGTGAAATTAACGTATAATTTCAGTGTTTAAATCTCAATTCTCAGCACTTCGTGCCAGACGGCGAGTGAATGTGATTTGTTCGTTAACACCTAATGGATTGAAATAATTTATTGTACAAACATTCCCAAGAAACCGACGCCACTTGAGCAAAAGCAAATCAGGAAATGTTACTTGTTTATCTATTAAACTACTTTTCTCTTAACCAGCTTTGTTTTTGGAAAGTGAAATTAACGTATAATTTCAGTGTTTAAATCTCAATTCTCAGCACTTCGTGCCAGACGGCGAGTGAATGTGATTTGTTCGTTAACACCTAATGGATTGAAATAATTTACTGCACAAACATTCCCAAGAAACCGACGCCACTTGAGCAAAAGCAAATCAGGAAATGTTACTTGTTTATCTATTAAACTACCCTAGGGTGAGTGAGAGCATTAGCATTGCACAAACTTTGTGACTTATTCATCATCACTATGTGTTATTAGAGCTTTATCTGTTTCAACTTAGCGAATGGCTGCCTTGGGATACACTGCCTGCAGCAACAACAAAATAAAGTTTATGCAATTTGCATAATGTTGTACAAAGAATATTAGCTCAGAACAATATGAAGCCCTGGATCATTTGCACAGCCCTTTAGTGTTTAATGCTGCTAAATAGTTAAATAACAGCAAGCCTGTATAATTATAAAGATTTCTCTTTCTAATCTGCCCAGGATGCACAGCTGCCATAAATCACCTCAACCACATGGTTTAGCTGGGAGAGTGTTAGGGGGATGATGAAGAGACACCTGTTGCTGATGTTGGCAAGGAGGATGGAGACCTGAAGCACGTGCTCAGGAGAGGCGTTTGAGACAAGATGCTGAAGTTTTGCTCTTTCTTCTTTTCTACCCCTTATACCAGCATCCATGTGCTTAGAACAGGCAGGCAGAAGATGCGTCCCTGGACTTCCGGATCCTCTTTCATGAATGGGGTATTTGCACATTAAGAAAAACCTAAGTCATACCTCAGGGCCTTTGCATGTGTGATTTTCTTTCTTTGGGTTGTTCTCCCTCCACATCACCTGCTTGTCTCCCAGATATAGCATACCCATCCTTTCGGTCTCAGTGTAAACCTCTATATTCTTCCTGACCACTCCCGGCCCCACCCCATGTAGCTTGGTCTCCCTATCATGCGCCTTCTTGATGCCTTGCATTTCTCCTCCCCAGCTTACTTATTCAAATGTCTTTCCTTTTTTCTGGACTCTGAGCCCCACGAGGGGAGGGACCAGTCTGTGATGGAAGTCCTGTGTCCAGGGCATGGCAAAAGGTAAATGCTGAATTACAGTTTTGTTGAATGAAAGAGTAAATAAATGAATACCTATAGTCATCCATTTAAAGAAATGTCTACAATCAACAATCACATGCTATACTGCCTTTCAAATTAGACAAATTAAAAAATGCATGATAATGCCTAGCGTTGCTGAGAGTTTAGGGATGTGAGAACTCTCAAATACTTCAGGAGAACAATTTAGCTGCAGGAAGTAAAAGTCTTAAAGTGATTATTTTATTTTTTATTTTTTTGGTTCAGCAAATGCATTCATGGGAATTTATCTAAAGCAGTAATTTGGGAATGTTTGCACATATTTGGTCCCAAGTATATTCATCACAGTGTTGTTTAAAACTGTGAAAAATTGTAAACAACTTAAATGGTCAACAATAGAGGATTAGCTGAGAAAGCTGTAATTCATGTTAAGTGATAAAATACCATGAAGGTGCTAAAACAGTGATTTAGAAATATTTTAATGACATGAGAAGGGATTTACGATATACTCTGGAGTGAATAAAGCAAATGTAAAGCCTTCTGTAACTAGGATTCCATTTTTGTCATAATATTCACGTACACAAATGACAAGAAACATGTATGTTAAAATGTTAAAGAAGTCATGTGGGTGGTTTGGGGAGATTTTGCTTTTAATGTGACCCTTCCTCAAAATCAACAGCAAAATGAAAGAAATTAACCTATGCATTGAGTTGTTGGTTTAACCCACACAGAGAGAGATTAATGTAAGTGACTGTAAAGAACAGTAATTTGGCTGTACATCTTATTGGGATATATGTTAAGGACAAAAAGAATAGCTTTTCTTTTCAGTAACTGCATTGTTAGCTATCACTTTGGTATTTCTATTTGGAAGCTACTTAAGTAAATTACAGGAGAAACAACGAACTGTGTTCATGTCATCAGTAAATAAGATATTCAGCTTAAAACAGAGAAAAATATAAAGGAATTTAAATAAAAACACTGCAACCCTATTTTGAATTGGAAATATCAGTATAGACTCACGATGTATCTTCTCTTAAAACACACATTTCCTGCATCTGTCCACTGCACAAGCCCAGAAACCAGGAGTAATCTAGTAGCAAGGGATGCTCCTAGCATCCAGACTGTGATCGCTAAACAACATTTCCCACTGAAACAAACCAGATCTCCTTGGATACATAGCTGATTCCAGACATGTACAGGGAGATACTGGATCCTCTTAGCTTACCAAAGGAAACAAAAAAGAAGGCTCTTGTGTCAGGTCAGAGGGCTCAGTGGCTGGCTTGAACAACCTTCCCAGCCAGAGATGGCACCCTCGGAGCATCAATAAGAATGATGGCAACGGTGGATTGAAACACACCAGCTATGTTAAAATACATGCATAAAACAACAACAACAACGATTTGGCTTCTTCTGAAGAATGGAACAACTATTCTGAAAACTAGCAAGTACAAGTAGAGCACTGAGCACTTTTCCTGCCATTATTTTACAACCGTACCTCAGGGTAACCAAATGATTTACTTGAGAAGGTTTCTCCTTACACTGACGAATTCCAGCTCAGGAAAGATGACAGAATGGTAGAAGAGAAATCACAATTTTTCAACCTCAAATGTAGTCATTGAGTCACCTCCAGTGACTGCTGGGATCAAAAAAAGAAACAGCCAGACACTGTGTGCCTCGTGATAGAAATATATGATACCATGTAAGGATTTTTTTTTTTTTTGGCCAAAATATTGAACCTGAAGACAGGGGATGGAGAAACAAATGTAATGTCATCACAGGGATATGATCAGCAAAATTAAGAATATGGGAAACCCTATGACATCATTCACAAATTAACTGCAAAGAAATTAAAAAGAGAGGAGGGAGAAACTATATATAAAGAGATTCCAAGGTACAGCCTTGTGTGGATCTTAATTTGAATAAGCCAGTTGTATCGAACCCTCGTCCCCTGCATCGGCAGGCGGACTCTCAACCACTGCGCCACCAGGGAAGTCCCCATCTGGGAAAATTTTTAACACTCACTGGATATTTGGAGATATTAAGAAGTTACTGTCATTTCTTATGTGTGATAATGATATTGTGATTACTTTTAAAAATGTTTAATTTTTGGAGATATATACTAAATTATTTCCAGAAAAAAAGTGAGCTCCCTAGAATGAATAACAGATATAGGCCTCTTTTGTACTTTCACTAATTTTTTTAGGTCCTTGGAACCCTTTCATTTTGAAGACTCAACATGAGACTTTCGTATTTTCAATATTCAGAAATGTTCTTCTATTATTTTATTGATTCTTGCCAGAACTTTATTCACTGTTTTCTCAGTTCGTAATTCCCTTGGGTATATAAAGTAACCTGGACTAACTCTTTATTTCTCTTTTCTTTTCTTCTCCAAATTCATCATTTCAGAATAATTGAATTACTTTGAATTAATTGAAGTTGATCCAAAGCAACTTATATCCAACATGCGATATGCCAGCAACTAGATATTACATCAGCTAGATAGGCTGAGAGGCCTCTTCCAACATGAAAAAAAAATACAACAAACACCTTATATGTTTTAAAGAAGCAGTATGAGCAAAGAGCCTCAGAATCACTGGAGACGATATTAAGTATCCGAATCAATTATATGAAGGCAATAAAGAATAATTCTATTTTCTTGGGCCAACCACTAATTGCACTATCATGTTCTTAACACTTTCATCTGTCATTGCAGGGAAATATTAATGGAATGCTTTAGACCAGGAATTTGAGAGAACTATTGGTTAATGAAGACACAAATCCCCATGCCTACCTAAATGCATGACATAGGAACAGGCTAATTTTAGAATGGGGATGGTGGTTTCAGAACAATACAGATAAATACCTCTACAATGTCTATAACTGTAAGACATCAGATTAAATTGAGTTTGTTAAAAAGGATTGCACCGAAAGAGCCCAAACTGTATCCCTGATCTAATTAGCTTGTTTACAAAGTTTAATTGATTTATTTTCCCTAAAAGACCTTTCTCTGGACTTCCTACAAATACTGTTTTTCGCAAAAGTCTTCCAGTTACCTGTTACTGAAACTCAGCTCAATAAATAGGTTTTCCTTTTAAAAGGGAATATATTGTGTCATTGAATGGAAAAGCCAGAGGCCAGCTCCTTGGGTGTGGCTGACCAGGTGCCCAGCAAGGTCTTCAGGAATCTCTCTCCCGCTCTTGGTCTAGGCCCTGCTGCCTCCTGCATCAGCTTCCCTCTCCGGCAGGCTCTTTCCTTTACCAAGAGGTGGTCACCAGTAGCTTCAGCCACATCTTACCAGTTCAGCAACCCCACTGGCAAGAGCTCGAAGCCTCTCGTTTGCCGGGTTTCCCTCACACTGGCATCCCTACGCACACCACGTGGCCTGAGGCACGCTGCCCGTTGGCCAAGCTTGGGTCCTACGTCCAGCTCTGGAGCCACGTTGTGGGTTCAACTCCCACATACACCAAACGAGGGAGGGTGGTTCTTTGATGGGAACTCAGACTCTGCTACGTGGAAAAGGAGGAACAGATGCCTGGCAGCCAAAAACGCCATCAAACATCTACTGCAGAATTTTAAATAATTTTAGATTTAAAAAATCACTATGTGGTGAGGCTGGCCTGGTCATTTCCAGGTTAAAGGAATGGCAGCAAGGCCGACTTTGGAAGTTTTGCTGTTCTGTACTTAGGGGTAGAAGGAGGAAGGGTTTTATGACAATGCACAACGTATAACTCTTGATCTCCTTTTTCCCTGTAAGGATGCAAAGGCAGTAATTGTCAGATGTATGTTTACTGGCAGATCATCATTTTTTTTAATGTCTTATGAAAAAGAAACGTTTTATTCTTTGTGAATTTAGGAATGATAAGGTAAATCCCTTCTAGATATCTTCTCTAAGGGGAAGTATTTAACAGTTGCTTACTTATTTTTGCTTTAGCATTGTCAAAGGTCACACGATGGAGTAACTTTATTGGAGAACGTGAAAAATGCTGTCCAAGAACTTCCTGGTTGGTCAATGGTGGGACACAGCCACACACATGCGCTCATCCACCCAGGAAAGGTCACATCTCATGATATTTGAAGATGGATGTTCAAACAGTCAAGGGTCTATACAGGTGGGTAGTTTAAGGCTCACAAAACTTTAGCCCACGTGAATCGAACACTGATTGTATACTACATGATTTGCTGTGCACTAGAGAAACAAATAGAAATATAGGAAGGTGCATTGATGTGATATTGTGATTCATATAATAAGAAATATATATTTCGATGCCATTTCTGGCAAAGCGCTCCTAAAACCCTTGGAATTTCCTAAGAGATGAGAACAATAAAGGTGTCTTTTGTTATGTTGGTGAGTCGACTAGCAGAAAGCTCAGAAAGGTGTGAGATGTGGGCTGGCTGGTAAACATGTGGAGGTGAGGGGAGGGTGGTGCTCCAGAGGACAAGGAAGCCCAGAGCCCTTTCCCCATGGCTTGCCTGTGTATTTCTTCACCTGGCTGTTGATTCGTATCCTTTAATATCCTTTGCAATAAACAGGTAATCTAATAAGTAAAATGTTTCTCTGAGTTCTGTGAGACACTCTAGCAAATCACTTGAACCCGAGGAGGGAGATGCTGGAACCTCCAATTTGCAGAAGCACAGGTTTGGGATGGGCGTCTAAAGTGGGGTGGGGGGTAGTGCAGTCCTGAAGAACTGAGCCATTACCTGTGGAATCTGGTGCTACTGCTGCATAGACAGTGTCATAATTTAGTTGAATCGTAGGACACCCAGCTGGTGTCCCAGAGAACTGTCTGGTGGTGTGGGGGGGAACGCCCCGCACCCCACGCACACCTGCACTGGAAACTGGTCTCAGAACATGCAAATAACTGGGGATACAAATACAAATATATGGCTCCTGGTGTCAAATATATTACGACTTGCTTATAACAGGTGACTCATCAGAATATGTCAAAGAAAATGAGGGAGAGGGAGGAAGTTGTGAAAAGTCAGGAAATATATGTGTTTAAAGAAATGGAGTTTTTATTCCTAGATCTACCAATAGAGTGACTAGAATAAAAATAACACTTGATTTTAAGATTTTTGTCCCAAAGCTCCTTAGTCCCAAGGAGTATAGGTGTGAATCTCTGAAATGGGCGAGTTTATCTTGTTGGATGTCATGTGCCATCAGAATACTCTTTAATTGATTGCTGTCTCTTTCTGCTTGACTAAAGACTGAAGTTTGCTGATATTTCTGCATATCTGATATGATTTCCACTTGGTATTTGGCTTGCTTATGTACAGAAATACATATTCAATTGGGTTGAGAAAGACCAGAACGTGACTGTTCAAAACCCTGGGGATGTGGCTTACGCTTGTTAGCGCTTAGCCGTCTCTGGTTCCTATACACCAAGCTCACTGTCAACCTTCAGCATAGAAATCAGCACAAGAATATTCGCACAGGTGTAAGGACCAGTTGTCTTAACATCTATGGCTGGTGCAGGGGAATCACTCATCAAAAGGATTAGAAGACCAGGGCCAATTTAAAATTCTTTATAAATGCCAGATTCTAATGAGCATACCAGCCACTGTGGGTGACAGTAAATGAATGTAAACAAGGTCTTCCTTCTTTTATTTACTCCCTTAAATCTCAGTGGGAGATATTTAGAATTGGTCCCTACTGCTGTCACCTCAGGTTCACAGATTTCTGCATGTGTGGGGTGGAGCTGGGGATCTGATGCCTGGGCATTTCAGCCCATCTCAAAGAAAGTACGTTTCCAAATGTGTGTTTACGAAAACGAAGGCACACTGCGTTCCAGCAAGAGAGTTTTCAAGCATGTGGTTTCTGAGCTGACCATCAGTTGCGTCAGCACCAACAGGACCTCTCTGATGAAGGAAGTCTGGGGTCCCATTCTCGAGGCTCCCAGTATATTGAAAAATGAAAGGATCTTGCATCAAGGTTATAAAATTTGGTATATATTTAAAATATTTGTATTGAACAAATTCATGCTTTTTCCACAGCAAACTGCGATGACTACACGTATGATCGTCCTTGATAGTGCATCTAGCAATTACTGGTTGGACATGTGTCAATGTGAGGCTGATGCAATAAAAGGCAGAGGGCACAGAGAGGGAGGCTGGGTTCTTGATGGTGTCACTGAGCCACTGAACCACACCTCACCTGAAATCTTCTGGTAGATGCCCTACTGCCAGACCCTTCACAGTTGAGCCAATAAATTCTTTATTTATTTTCTAAGTCAGGACTAAGTGGGTGCTGGTTCCTTGCAGCTGAAATTATCCTAACTGATGTAGACTTGGTTTTGCCCACTGCTCCCACCCTTTAACTACTCTCAGCTCATACACAATGCTAAGAATGTCTTGATTTAGTTGAAAAGTTAATTATAGGAGGAGGTCTGTTGTATAGTAGGTGGTGATTTTGGTCTCTGTAACAGTAAACACATCTGACAAGTCCTCTTACTGACCCGACGAAATGGATAGATGGTTGATATCACATAATTCTAGCTATTAGCTGTCAATCTTTTCAACCTTAAAGATGCTGTTTTCTCTTTTCTTTACATTGGTTTGACAATTTATATAGTTTGAAATGTTTTCCCATGCATTTTCTCATCTGATCACAAACCCGTGCTTGGGGCTTATAGGATAGCCAATTCCTACTTTTACAGAGAAGGAGCTTGAGACAGGAGGCTGCACAAGGCCAGTGTGAGAAAAGGATCCTGGACCCCCCAGGAAGCCTGTTGGCTCTCTATAGCTCCATGTGGGTTGACCAATCCTGTTAGTATCCGTGTTGGTTGGTGTGCATTAGGTTCTAAGTGATAGAACACCAAGACTCAGGCCACTCCAAACAACAAGGACATTTATGATGCTGTGCAACAAGAAACCCAGAGGCGAGTGGGATCTAGGTGTGGACATCAGGCTCTGGTGCCTTTATCTGCATTTCTTGAAGCTTCTTTCCCCTGAGGGTTGGCTTCATCCTCAAGTGGACAGCAAAGTAGCTGTAGCTGCTCAGTTATCAACAATGTCCAGAGGAAGAGGGACCTTCTCTTCCCCCAAACTTTTCCCAAAAGTACTCTCAGCAGATATTTCCATTTTGTCCAGCACTGGGTCTATGCCCACCCCTCGGAAGGGGAAAGGGTGTCCATCATCCACTTAGAACAATCAGGTGACTGGAATCGGATGTTGGGTAGTGAGCTGCAGACCACTGCATCCATTTAAAACATATCTATTTCAAGTATATAGCAGTTCAAGAGAACTGACCTGGGGTCTGGTGGGTTGTTGCTGTCACGGTCCCTCATTTGTTCATGCCTTCCTGTATCCATGCACAGGGGTAGTCCCTCCCACACTGACTCAGAGCTTGGCCACAGGATTTGTCTTGGCTAATGAGAAAAGAGCGAATGTTACACAGGGAGCTCGCCTTCTGGTTGCTCTTGGGACCTGTTATGGACTGAACTGTGTACCCCCCCAAAATTCAGAGGTTTAAGCCCTAACATCCAGTGTGATTCAGTGTGACTATATCTGGAGATGAGGCTTTTAAGGAGGAAATTATGGTTAACTGAGGTCATAAGGGTGGGGTCCTGATCCAATAGGACTTTGTGTCCTTATTAGAAGAGGAAGTGACAACAGAAGTGCTCACACAGTGAGAAGGCAGCTGTCTGCAAGCCAGGAAGGGAGGTCTCACTGGAAACCCACTTTGCCAGCACCTTGATCTTGGACTTCCAGTCTCCAGAACCACGAGAAAATAAATTTCTGTTGTTTAGGCTACCAGTTCATGTTTTCTGTTAAGGTAACCTGAGGAGACTAATAGAGGAGCCCTACCACCACCACCACAGAAACAAGCCTGGGCTAGTGTGCTGGGTGAGAGACATAAAGCTCAGTTATCTTCGTTGTCTCAACCTATAGCCAGCCAACCTGCAGCCATGTGAGTTAGGCCACTGACCACCACCTGATGACAGATGCATGTATGAGCCCAAGTGAGACCAATACAAGAGCAACCTACCTAAGTCCAACCCAAATTGCTGACCCACAGACGCAGGAGCCAAATAAATGATTGTTTTAAGCCACTGAGTTGTGGGGAGGTTTGTGACACAGCAACGGATAATCGATACGTGTGGAATATGTGGGGTTTTCAGTCACAGTCACATTTCAGTCAAGTTACGCTCCCTGGAAGGACTTGATTACATATGCTCCCGTTAGTCAGACCTGGAACGTAATTGGTCTATCCCATGTCGCAGCCATATTTACAGAGATAAGGCAAAGTAAATAAGCAAGGCAGACTAGGTATAAAAGTAATCACAGGCCCTTTCAGCTTGATTTTTATTTTCCATCTTTGATTAAAGACAGAGATACAGAAATACTCTTAGACAATAAGAAAGCAACAGTGTAGGTGAGATGCCTTGATGACAGCTGCACACACAATCTCAATGATGGGGACACTATAGGGAGCAGTGGGGCCTGCGAGGAACTGGACATACCCTATTGAAGAGGATCGCCACTATTTGGCACTGGCCCTTGTTGTCATGTCAGCTCAGAGCTCAGTGTTTTGTTAGCAGACCTTCAAATTTTTCAAGACAAACCAGAAATCTGGATTTTTACATAAAATCTCTAATTTTAAAACATTAATTCCATTCAAAATAAAATATCCTACAGGTTAAATAAAACTCACTGTAGCCTGACCAGCCTTTCTGGAATGTTCGGTGTGCATACATGGCTAACACAAAAGTTAGAAACCAGTGATGTCACATAACTGGCTTTACAGAGCTTTTGCTTGCCCATTTGTTTGGGATGTGCATATCTGCAGTAGACAGATGCAGATGGATGACTGCAGAAAAGTGGGTCCCGAATCCAAAATATAGTAAGAGAAAATGCAACAATGAAAAAATTACAGTCTGTGATTGCAGGTCTTTCCCCCTTCTAAGCTCAGAAAACAACAGATAAAACACAAAAACCTAATATGGTAAACTCAGCACAAAAAAGTTTTTCAAATTCAGAAAACAAATGAATGAGGATTTGATCCTTTGCATTTCAAAATGATTCTCAGCCAGATGGTGAATTTCTTGAAGTAAGGGACCTGATTTCATTTATCTTTGTATCCCTTGCAGCTGGAAGCACCTTATCAAGGTTAAGTGAATAAATAAATGAACGAACAAGTGAATAGTCCAAAAGGACTCACAGGTGATTAACATATGGGATGTGTGTTGGGAAGTGGCATAGTATGGGTTACGAGCCTGCAGTTAGGAGCCAGTTGACCTGGCCTTTTTTTCTACCTGCTCTTCCATCTTGGAAAAGTAGTTACCTAACTTCTGTGTCTCCATTCTTCATGTGTAAAATGAGGATAATAAAAAATGCCTACCCGATACTGTTATAAAGATGAAACGAAACCTGCTTGCAGACTGCACAGCACAGCCTGAAATGTAACACGGGTCTCCTAGACATTGTTACTAGGGTTGATGGCTAGTTACTGTAAACAGTGGATTACCAGGTGAGTCGATAAGGGGAGAGACAGCATATTTAACTCCTCTCAATGACATAGCTTTTGAATAAAGCAGCATGAATTTGAACTAGATTAAGTAAAAACATTCTTTATATGGCTTCTGTGAGAATCAGCTCAGGTCACATCTTGGGCAGAGGCCTAAGGAATCTGGAAAAAAAAAAAAAAAGAACAACAGCAGAAAAACCCCAATGCTGTTTCCAAAGCATTTTCAGCAGCAATGAGGCCCAGATGCTTCTCCGGGGAATGATTCTTTGCTATAGAATTGGCCATTTTCAGCAGCACACACTGACGTTGTAATGAGGGGGATAAAACAGGTGAGTCCACAGCTGGCTGTTATGGAGTACTCCGTACAGCCTAGTTGTTCTTGGATGAGCAGAGAGAAATTGCCTTCTCTACACCAGCAGAAGCTCGTGGCTTTTTATTTTCTGCCTCTTTTTGGGTATTGTTGCTTTCCTTTTCACTTTGCCCTAATAAGGAATGTTCTCTCTAGAGCAAAATAGACGCCAATCTTCAGCATTTCTGAAGGAAGAGCTATTGTACTTGGAAATTACTGAATAATTCTCAGAGTACTATTTCGCCATTATTATGGCACTTCCACTATTATGCTCCTGATGTTGGCTGGGACTTCCTAGTCCTCTGAAATGTGGGCAAGGAAGGTCAGCGCCAGCCCCCATCGCATATTCCGCCAAAGGAGGGACAAATCCTCCCGACCTCCTGCGGGGGAGGGGGTGGTGAGTCAGCAGTAGGGCCTCCCATGCCTTTGCATCCTGGGTGGGCTGTTTTGCTCCATGTTGTTTCCCGACGGAAAAAATTAACTCCTTTAGCAGTCCCATAAATTGATCCTATTCACACATAATTCATGTGAATACAGAAAAAACTTTTCTGTTTTTAAACTGGAGGTGAGAGTGGTGAGAAAGGGGGAAGAAAAACCAACTTGCACTGGAAAAAGGTGAAAAACTAAGAAACAACTTCAAGTGGAAGCGTAGATAACAGTGCTGTTTTTTTTTTTTTTTTTTTTTTTGCGGTACGCGGGCCTCTCACTGCTGTGGCCTCTCCCGTTGCGGAGCACAGGCTCCGGACGCGCAGGCTCAGCGGCCATGGCTCACGGGCCCAGCCACTCCGCGGCACGTGGGACCCTCCCGGACCGCGGCACGAACCCGTGTCCGCTGCATCGGCAGGCGGACTCTCAACCACTGCGCCACCAGGGAAGCCTGAAAACACTGCTCTTATTGAGCCCCTTTGAGTCCCCACCCCATCCCTTCACCAGCGACGCTCTGATTCACTCCGTATTTCTTGCCCCTTCCCCAGATGGGTCCTGGAACTCCAGCCTCTGGGAGCATCTGCGTTCTCTGCCGAGGCCACTCTGAGACCTCACAGCGAATCCATCCAGACCCAGGAGGCAGAAGGCCAGCCCCTTTCCCTTAAAAAGCAGTGGAAGTTAAAGAGTGAGTTTTAAAATATCTGTTACGTTTTCCGCGCTCAAACTCCCTGACTTTGATTACCGAGGAGAGCATGCGCCCTCTGGCCCCGGTGTCGTTTTAAGGACGTCTCCTTGCCCTGCACAGACTGTGCTGGCGGGATCAGCACAACACACGGTCACCGCGTAAATCCGCTGTCCTCGTGGTCTGTCTAGAGCAAGGCTCCACAGCAGAAAGAGAAGGGCAGCCCCCAAGCGTCTCGTACACTTTGCTAGCAGCCCCACCCAAACACAGAGAGGTAAAATTCATCCTAATCACGTATTTTATTAACCCAGCATGTCCAAGTACTATCACTGCAACGTGTAATCGATATAAAAAATGCAATGAGGCGTTACCTTTATCTTGGTCTTCACAACCCGAAGGAGCATGTTGCCCCGCAGCGCACCTCAGCGTAGGCCAGCGCACCACACAGGACAGGCCGGGCAGGGGCTGGGGGCCAGGTGGCGGAGGAGGAACTTGGGGGCCAAGGGCAGTGGTCGTGTGCCCGGCACTGAGGTGTCTCCAGGGCTCCTTTGGTGCCCTCCTCAGACCTGCTTTGGCGCCTGGTAGTCAGGCGGCCCCAGCACCTCAGGTCCTCAGGGGCTCGCCACGCCAAGAAAGCTGGTCCGCGCGCCCCAGGGCGAGAGTCACTCTGATTGGCTGAGCAGGATCATGTGTCCAGAAATGAGCCGAGCTGATTGGCTCATTCTCCGCTCCATCTTGGGAGTGGGCGGAGCTCGGCGGCTGGGAACCCGGGGCCTTCCCGCGGGAAGTTGGAGGCAGGCTCCGGGCTGGAGAACCAGGACTGAGGAAAGGCGAGGTCCGCTGCTCCGGGTGGGTATGTGCCGGATTTAACAAGCGAGGAAGCTTCTTTAGGACTTGTCTGGGGACGAGAGGAGTAGATTTGCGCGCCCCGCCCGCCAGAACCGTACAGTTTATGTGGAGGCTTTAACCGGGTTCAGTCAGTCCGCCGTCCACACGGTGCTGCTTCTTGAAAATGGTTCCCACCGTGGGGCCGGAGGGCGCGACCCACATTCCAGGGACATGGAGAGTGAGGAGCCTCTGCGTGTCCCGGCCAGCTCGAGGGTCGTCAGCCAGTGGTCGGTGACCTCCTCCATAACAGCTGCACGCAGACTGGACCGGGGTGGGCAGCTAGAGCACAAGTGGAAGTCGGGGTCACCCAGGGGAGGGGAAGTGGGGGGCACGCCGGCGCCGAGCGCCCGTCATGCAGGTTGTAGAAGGCATCTGCATCTTAGGTCAGCCTCAGGGTCACGTTTCCTCTTGAGCTGTGTTTTGTTTGCGGGATGTTAAGAATATTTTGCTTCTCACAGGGAGAGAGGCGCGAATCGTAAATGTTTTCAGTGCCTCACCTTTCTATCTCTTTAAACTAGTCAATGAGATGCAAAGAGGAGCAGTAGGAGCTATCTCTTTAACTAAACTAGTCAATGAGATGCAAAGAGGAGCAGTAGGAACGGGTTTCATATATGAATGACCAGTAATCGAGATGGGTACATGCTTTTTGGGACCCAGTGCAAAGCCAAATGTGGACCCTTGTGCAAAAGTTATTAAGGTCGTGAAAGAGAATAGACACGTATAGCTGAATCGCTGTGCTGTGCAGCAGGAATGAGCACAACCTTGTAAGTCAACTGTACGTCAATAGAGTTTTTTAATTTATTAAGATTATCAAGATGGTGAAAGCGGAGAAGTAAGCCAAGATGGGGGCGGTGTCCAGTGTGTCTGTGCAGGTTGCACCCCATGAGGCCAGCCCTGCCGACAGTAGCTATAGCAGTGCACTCCTTTTCAGGGAGCACCCTAGAATTGCAGGTGCTAAAATGTCTGTGCTATGGTTTGACCTCCAGATGATGTATCCCTCAAAATGGCACCGTGTAGTTGTTTAGACCAGATTCTGCTGATGCTTCTGTGTTTTTTTGCTCTCCCACTAACTAGCTGTGTGGTCTTGGGCCAGTTACTTCATCCCTCCTCACCTCTGTAAAATGGGTTCATGACACCATCTACCTCGCGGGATTGTTTTGAGGATTTCGATGAGATGATGAAACTAATGTGCTCAGAATGGGCCTGCAGAGTGGCCACTCAACAGACTCTGACTCGTATCGAGGGCGTGAGCATCGCTGCGGTTTTACCTACGGCGTAGATGTGCAGAGCATCACGCACGCAGACGTACTTCAGCACGGTACTGCCACGTGCCCTGCAAGGTGCTTCCCAGTCTTGCCTGAATGTGGCTGAGAAACACTGCCTAACGCGCTCACTTTTATGATTTTATGTAAGTGGAATGCAAAAATCACTGACTTTTCAAAATGTGCAGTGCAGAGCTTCAGCCTCCTTAGCCAGTGAAACATGTTTAAGGAGATTAAATCTTACACAGACATTGTGGGGAACTTTATTCCAAGGCCTGCACGCAGTCTAACCTGTGTTCTGATTTGTTACATGTGACCTGTAAGAAGGCATGTTGCTCTTTCTAATATGGGTTTTTTTGGGGGAATAGTTAAAATACGTTTGAAGAAACAGAAATTTGAATTAACTTGGCAGGTCCCTCAGACTCTGGCTCCTGTCCCTGCAGGGCCTTGTGATCCTAGGATACTTGGCCTCTGGCAAAAGGCCTCATAAGTGACTCCACTGACAATGGGTAATGGATTTTTGTTATTTAGCACTTAAAAAAAAAACCCTAAAAACAAACACAAAAGCTTGATTGAGGTAAGGTTTCACCTTAAAATAATGAAATGAAAATTATGAAGATAATTTTATCTTACGTTTACGATTTAGATCACAACTATAAGCTAATTTTAAAATGGAGAAAGGAGTCAAGTGTTGATTTTTCCCTTTTTTTTTATTGTGGTGAAATATACATAATACAAAATTTACCATTTTAACCATTTTTCAGTGTACTGTTTAGTGGCATTAAGTACATTCACATTGCTGTGCTACTGTCACCACCATCCATCTCCAGGGCTGTTTTCATCTTCCCAAACCGAAACTCTGTCCCCATTAAACCCTAATCCCCCATTCCTCCCCTCCCCCAGCCTTCTGTCTCTATGAATTTGTCTGCTCTAGGTACCTCAGATAAGTGGACTCATACAGTATTCATCTTTTTGTGACTGGCAAGTATTGCTTTTTTTGGGTATAATTTCCCTAACAAGGTTGGATGACAGCACAATCGAATGTCCTTCACTTTGTGCTTGCTTTCATAGAACCATCAGGAAGAGGACAGTTTTGAAGTCATTCAAGGGCTTCCTCACTTATACAGAATGTGCTCAAAATTTTTTAATTGAAGTATAACTTATAGTAAAGTGCATACGTCTTAAGAATTCAGTTCGATGACCTTTTCTATCTGGCTACATCCAGATCCAGATGTAGAACATTTCCATCATCCCAGAGTTTTCCCTTGCGCTCTTCAGAGTCAGCAGCTCCTCCCCAGCAGGAGGGCTTCCCTGACGGTAGACAAGTTTTCCCTGTTCCCAAACTTCATGTGAATGAGATCACTATTATGTGTTCTTTTGCATCTGGCTTTTTACTCAACACAGCATCTGCGATGTTTGTACATATTGCTGTTCTTTGCAGTTCACTTCTAGTTATTACTGTGTACTATTTATTGCTTTGAATGTACCACAATTTATATACCCTTCCTGACAGACGTTTGGGTTGTTTTAATTGCCCATTATAAATAAAGTTGCTATGACCGCTCTAAGAACATTTCCTAATCTAAACAATTTTTCTTTTAAAATGTCTGTGTTGTCATCATTCTTGTAAATTTTCTTTTCAGTTCTTGACTCTGCCATGTCCTCATTTGAATGACTCCACAACAGATTCTGTGTTTTCCAAAATCACATTATGACTTCGTAAAATCCTGCATCATTTGCAAGATTTTCACGTTTCCTTTGAAAACAATTTGTCCTGTCCTTTTAGATTATGCCCGCATCTGCCCATGGAAGGAACTGGCTGATGAAGACATTGGCGTAGTGGGCGAGGGCAGGAGCTGGAGGTAAGTGGACTGGGACGTTTGAAAGGCTAATATTCTGACAGTCACATATAGGGGAGTGTTTTTTTATGACAGCTCTCTCTTCCCTCTGCAACCTTGCAACTGGGGGTTGGGTTAATGTGTACTCGGCTAAGAAGATCCTCTTGTGTTCAGTTGAAGCCGACCGCTGTAGAGAGTCCCTGAACTTGCCACTTTGGAAAATCATCTTCCCATTCTTTGGCCCCGTGCCGTAGTCTTTGGTTAGTGGTGCACGAACGTGCGAAGGGGACAGTTGTCACTGAAATTACAGACAGCTGAATGGCAATTTGAATTGCATGAGCATTAAGTTAGTCTTCCTTAAGAGAGATATGCAAAACCTGCGATTACAATGATTTTATTCAAGCGCCAGGAAGTATAGATAAATCCTCCTGACATCAACATAGCGGAGGCACTCTGAGAACCTAATTTTAATGAATATACATTTTGACTTTTCAGCTACAGGGGAAGTAGGGCAGAAGACTTATTTAGATCATCCTAATTAATAGCCCTGTATATTAGGGTTACTGTAGGGCTATTCTCTTTCTCCAGAGAAAAAGAACCAATAGGTTTTATATTCATATACACACATATGTATATGTATATATATGTATACACACATAACAGACTATACATACATATGATATATACACATAATAAATATACATACATAAACATATATATCTATATATGTGTGTGTATAAAGATTTACTGTAAGAATTGGCTCATGTGCTTATGGAGGCCCAAACTCCCACAATCGGCCATCTGCAAGCTGCAGAACCAGGAAGCCCTGTGGTGTAATTCAGTCCGAGTCTGAAGGCCTGAGAAGCAGGAGCAAGGGGAGGAGAAAACGGACGTCTCAGCAGACACAGGAATTCACCCTTCTTCTGCCTTTTCATTCTATTCAAGCCCTCAGTGGATTGGCCGGTGCCCACCTGCCTTGGTGAGGGCCATTTTATTTACGCAGTTTACTGATTCACATGCTGATCTCTTCCACACACACACACACACACACACAAACACTTTTATCTCCTTAAGAGGGACCTGGAAATTGGTTGCATTTTCCACTTTCTGGTCAACGTATCTTCTCTTGGGCACTGGGACTACTAGTGTTCTGGGTGGGGCTGCACTTAGATGCACATCAGATGTGATGGACCCGCATCTGTAATGAAATGGGACAGTGCTCTGTGCTTCGTTCATGGTGTTCATGGTGTTTGGGCAGTGTTTGATCGTTTCGAGGGACTCACTCCCCTTACTTAGCGGGTGTCCATCAGAAATGCGGGGAGGAAGTCGGGCCGTCTCAATCGTGTTGGCTTGGAGAAGACTTTGTGTGGGTAGTTGAAGGGTTTCCAACAGGAATGAAGCCTCTTGGGAGTGGTCAGAGGTGGCTGGCTGAGGGGACCCCACGGAGCCCTTTGCTGGCTGACAGACTGTGCTCAGTGCTGAGTGAATATTAGGTGAACCCTTATGAAATTGAAATTCTGTAGGTCACAAAAGTTCAATCAAGATTGAACTAATGCTTTGTAGAACATAAGAAGCTCACTCCCAGCTACCCTCACTCTGTTTCCCTCTCAGCTAATGGGTGGTGGCGTCCTGCTCTGCGTGTCCTACTCTTCCTGGTGTTGCTGCTGCCCTGGGTGCAGAGAGGATTCCTACATGCAAACGTGGGGATCTGAGACATGTCATATTTCTTTATTTTCTTCCAACTGAACTGGATATGAGTCTGAGGCAAAATCCTGGCAGGCTGGAGGGAAATTCAATCACAGACATTTTGGAGACCATTTACTCTCCTTTTGGGGCACAAAAGTTCTGGAGGTTGAGGTGGCATCGGGGGAGACCTTCTCTTCTTCATTCTGGGGTGCTCACTGCTAATATCCTGGAGGGTGATTGCAGATTATCTTTGGGAAGGAACCAAAAAGGCACAGTCTTTCAGCAGCACCTGTTTTCTATTCTATCACAAGTTATTATCTCAAAGGATTATCCTTGTGCAAGTGTTTTTAAATAAACACTTCTTTGTGCTCCACAAGGCTCTCAGGTGGATGGACAAGTGATGGACTCCAGGTAAGATCCTTGCTGGGTGGTAAGCTCCTTGAGGGCCATGTCTGTCTTATTCACAGCTTCATCCCCAGAGCCCAGGACAGTGCCTGGCACCTAGTGGGTGTTCATTGACTCTCTGCTGGATGAATGATCGAGATGGGAAAAGCCTTGAGGCTGAATGAATGAGAACGTAAACCTGCAGTGCATTTGTATGATTTATTACTGAATATGTAAGAATGTGATTTCTCTTTTTATAAATGGACTTTATTATAATGTAACATACATACATAGGTGTCTATAAATGACACTTGTAGAGTTAACGAATATGTACCTACCCAGAGCAAGAAGGAGGACGTAATCAGCATCTCAGAAGCACCCCTCCTCCCCCCTCCAATTACTACTTTCTCAGAAAGTGACCCTTCTTAGAAGTCCTGTCATTAGGGTTCACTCTGATTGTTTTGAGGTTTATATAAATAAGCATAGAGTATGCTTTCTTTTGTGTCCGACTTCTTTCCCTCCTTAGTTTGTTTGGGGAGGCATGCATGTTGGTGTACTTGCAGTGTGTTCCCTTTCATTGCAGTGGAATATTTCACCATGAGAAGAAACTGTGATGTATTGTTGATGGACATCTGGGCTGCCTATTATGACTGGCTTTGCTGTGAACATCCTTGCTTGTGTCTGGGTGCACGTAGGCACACATTTCTGTGGAGTACTTCTGAGTGGCTTGAGTCGCATGGCCAGAAGCAGAGCCCGAGATGAGTATTGCTGGGCAGGTGATTTATAGAAAGAGCACTCTCTGGAGCAGCCTGCAGTGAGGCGAGGAGGAGGGGGCAGGGAGGGGAGGGAACCAGGCCAGCTAGCACATTTGGCTGGAGTCCAGGCAGCCTGATTCCACGGGGCTCTGGGGGTGAATGGCAGTGTAGAGTCACCCCCCGAGGACTTCAGTAACTTTTAATCAGCCCATCATTGGCCGTGGGCCATCCCGGAGGGTAAGCATAGCATTGGGGGTGTTTCCAGGTGAGGCAGCCCCTATCAACCTTTCCCCATTCTCTGGAAAAGGTGTGACCTCTCAGCAGCCAATGATCACAGAAGCTGGGAAATGAATACCCTGGCCTGTAAAAGTGATCTGGGTGGGTCCCCAAAATCAACTCCTACACAAGAGCCTGGGGAGTGTACAGCTTCAGTGAGCATTGCCAGGTAGTTTCCAAAGTACTTGTGTCAATATACACATCCACCAGCATCGTGGGAGTGTTTCAGTTCCAGATCCTCTCCAACATCAGGCATTGTCCGACTTTTCCATTTTAGCCATTTTAATAGAATTACAGTAGTATCTCATGTGATTTTAATTTGCATTTTTATGATGACTAATGAGGCTGGGTCCCTATTCTTACGTTTATTGCCACGTGAATATTTTGAGAAGTGTCTCAGGTCCTTTGCCAGTTTCTCCTGGGTTATCTGCCTTTCCTTATTGTGTGAGTGCATTATTTATTCTGGTCAGTAGTCCTTGTCAGATATTTGTATTAGAAATATCTCCAACACTGTGGTTTGCCTTTTTACTCCATAATGTGTCATTTGCTGAATAGAAGTTCTTACTTTAATAAAGTCCAGTAAATCATCTTTCCCCCTTCGTGGTTTGTGCTGTTATGTGTCCTTTTTAAGAAATCATTGTCTGGCCTAAGGCCATGAAGATATTCTCTTATATCGCCATCTAGAAACTTTGTTTTAATTTACACCTTTTAGATCTACAGATCATTTGGAATTGAGTTTTGTCTATTGTGTGAGGCAATGCCTTTGTCATGAATCAAGGAACCATAGATGTGTGATCTGTTTCTCATTCTCTATAGTTTCATGGGCTCTATTTGTTTATTCCAGTAGTTCTCAACTGGGGGTGATTTTGCCCCCTCCAGGGGCATTTTGCAATTTCTGGAGACATTTTTTGTTGTCGTGTGTGTGTGTGTGTGTGTGTGTGTGTGTGTGTATACTACTGGCATCTAATAACTAGAAGCCAGGGCTACTACAAAACATCCTACATCACACAGGACAACTCCATAATAAAGAATCATCCATCCCGAATGTCAGTAGTGCCGAGGTGGTGAAACCGGGGCTATGCCCATGCAGTGCCATACTGCCTTAACTACTTAGTGTCATGAAGTCCCTACTTCTGGTCCTGCGAGCCTCCAATTTCCTGCATTTTTCCAAGCCTGCTCTGACTCTTCTTTTGCTTTTTTCCCCACATACATCGTCGAACCAGCTTATCAGTCTCAAAAAAAATCTGGGATTTTTATGAGATTGCATAAGACTTATATCGATTTGGGAAAATTGACATCTTTCCAGTAACAAGTCTTATTGATAAAATCCATGAACGTGACATATCCTATTTATCTAGCTCTTTAAAACTTTCTGTAATTTTGTTAATTTTTGTATTTTCCTCCTTAGATGTCTCACATGTCTTTTGTTAGATTTATTCCTAGATATTTGATATTTCTATTGATATTGTAAATATTTCTACTTTTTTCCATTTCAGTTTCTAGTTACTCATTATTGGCATATAAAATGCAATTGCTTTTTGTATTGACATGTATGTGGCAGTGGTACTGAATTCTCAATAATTCTATTAGGTTGTGTATTCTTTTGGATTCTCTATATATCCGTATTAAATATGAGAATTTACTTTTTCTTTTTCAATTGTTGTTGTATTTATTTATTTATTCTTATTGCCTTGGTCAGGACCTCCAGTACAATTTTTTTTTTTCGGTACACCGGCCTCTCACCGTTGCGGCCTCTTCCGTTGTGGAGCACAGGCTCCGGACACGCAGGCTCAGCAGCCATGGCTCACGGGCCCAGCCGCTCTGCGGTATGTGGGATCCTCCCAGACCAGGGCACGAATCCGCGTCCCCTGCATCGGCAGGCGGACTCTCAACCACTGCGCCACCAGGGAAGCCCCAGTACAGTTTTGAATAAAGACTATCATAGTCTTGTTTCCAGCCTTGGTGGACCGTTTTCGCTATTTCACCATTGAGTTATCCCTGATAACTTTCCTTGC
This sequence comes from Neophocaena asiaeorientalis asiaeorientalis, assembly GCF_003031525.2. Classification (NCBI taxonomy): domain Eukaryota; kingdom Metazoa; phylum Chordata; class Mammalia; order Artiodactyla; family Phocoenidae; genus Neophocaena; species Neophocaena asiaeorientalis. The sequence goes on along the minus strand of NW_020173687.1, from coordinate 3,093,710 downwards.
TTTGAAGTCTGCTATGTCTGAAATTCATATAGTTGCTCTTGCTTTCTTTGGATTACTATTAGCGTGGTGTATTTTTCTTTATATCTAAAGTGGATTTCTTGCAGACAACACAATATTGGGTCTTGTTTTTTGACCCACTCTGACAGTCTCTGTCTTTTAATTGGTGCATGCATACCATTGATGTTCAAAGTGATTATCAATATAGTTGGATTAATACCTACCATACTCGTTACTATTTTCTATTTACTACTCTTGTTCTTTGTTCCTATCTGTGTCTTCCATTATTTTTCTGTCTTTTGTGGTTTTAATTGAGCATTTTATATGATTCTGTTTCTTTCCTTTCTTAAAATATTAGTTATACTTCCTTTTTTACTTTTGTTAGTGGTTGCCCTAGAGTTTCCAATATATATTTACGACTAAAACAGGTCCACTTTCAAATAACACTGTATCGCTTCCTGAATAGTGCAAGTATGTTACAATGACGAAAGAAACCCAATTCTCCTTCCCATCCCTTATATCATTGCTGTCATTTATTTCACTTGTATATAAGCGTACATAAGCATGTATTCATATATTATGTAAAATGCATACAAATGCATTTATAATCAAATACATTGTTGCTATTATTTTGAACAAACTGTTAATCTGTTAGATCAATTAAGAATAAGAAAAATAAAGGTTTTTATTTTACTTTCACCTATTTCTTTTTCAGTGTTCTTCCTTTATGTATATCTGAGTTTCTGATCTATAAAATTTTCCTTCTCTCTAAAGAACTTCTTTGAACATTTCTTGTAAGGCAGGTCTACTGGCAAAAAATTCCCTCAATCTCGTTTGACTAAGGAAGTCTTTATTTCTCCTTTACTTTTGAAGGACACTTTCTCAGAGTATAGAATTCGAGGTTCAGACCATTGATGTTTCAGCTCTTTTCTTTCTTGTATGTACATTTAAAACCATAAATTGTCTTCTAAGCACGGTTTAGGTGCATGACACACGTTTGATATATGTTTTATATATGTATATGTATGTGTGTATATATATATATATATATATATATACACACATATATATAAAATGTTTCATGTATATTTGAAAAGTATGCAAATTCTGCAGTTGTTGGGTGCAGTGTTCATGTAAATTAGGACAAGTTTGTTAATCATAGTGCAAAAAGCTTTTGTATCCTTTTTGGCATTTTGTCTGCTTATTCTATTATTTCCTGAAGAGGCACGTTAAAAGCTATCAAAGCAATTGTAGATTTTCTGTTTCCTTTTTTATTTCTATCAAGGTATGCTGTACACATTTTGAATATATGTTAATTAGGTACATGCAAATTTCAAATTGTCACATCTTCCTGATAGATGTTCTTCACCACTACAAGAGATCCCTGTTTATTTCTAGCAATGCTTCTTTCTTTATGATTGACTTTGCTTGGTATTAGTAGAATAAACCTCCAGCCTTCTGATTAGTGCGTGTATGTATATCTTTCCCATTCTTTGATGTTCAACTTGTCTGTATCCTTATGTAGAAAGTGAGTCTCTTTCACAGCACAGATTTTTAAAAAAAAAAAAATCTAATCAGACATTTTTTTTAACTGGAGTATTTAGTTGATTTATATTTTATGTAAGTAGTGACATAATTGAATTTATACCTACAATTTTACTATTTGTTTTCTCTTCCAATATTTTACCTATGTTTCATTTTATCCCCTTTCCTGCTTTCCTTTATATTAATCCATATTTTTTTATGTCTCCCCCTTTAAGCTTGTCATTCATTCCACTGCTATTGTCTTAATAGTTAAAATAGATGTTATAACATGTAAACCTGAGTCCTTACTGTGTATATGTCTAATGTAATTACCACTTTCACCACTTCCAAGTCGACTCAATTACCATAGAACGCTTCTACTCCATTTAACCTCTCACCTTTCATGTTATTGGTATATTTTATTTTAAAATATATTTAGACACTACTAGACAGTATTATTATTATTCTGTACCCTTAATAATTCTTGAGATTGACCCATTTATTTACACATTTATTTTTGTTCCTGAGACTGTGCTCTGAATGGGATCATTTTTATGATACCTAGAGATATCTCTTTCATATTATTTAGGTCTGCTGATTTTTGTTTGTTTGGGGAAGTCTTTCTTTAGTTCTCACTTTTGAATGATAGTTTCACTGGACAGAGAATTCTAGGTTGGATATTAGTTTTTTTAACCACTTTACAGGTAGCATTCCTTTTTCTACTGAATTCCACTCTTTCTGTTGAGAAGTCAGCTGCCATTCTTACCATTTGCTCCTTGAAGGCAATACCTCTTAGTTCCTGGCAACTTTTCTCTTTGTTTTAAGAACCTAGGTGTGGCTTTCATTTTATTAATCCTGCTTGTCAGACTTACTGTTACTCCTTTGAAATAATATGGTCTATTTTTTCTGGTTGCTTTTAAGTTTTTTTCTTTGTCCTAGATTCTCAATGGTTTCATTAAGATGTTCCTGGGTGTGGCTTTCTTTTTATTTAATATTCTAAGGATTCATAAAATTTTTGCATAAATGATTTTATATTTTTATCACTTTTGTAACATTCTTGGTCATTACTTCATCAAATTGGGCTTCACCCTTCCCCCCCTACCCCCATTCTCTACCTCATCTCTTTTGGGACTTATGCTTAATCTTATAATCATGTATGTAATTCCTATTCATTTTTCCCCCTTCACGCTTCAGTCTGGTGTTTTCTGTGCTCTCATCCAGTCTACTTTTCCTCTTTTCAGCTGTGTCAAATCTGCACTCAGACTCATCTCTTGCATATGTAATTTCACTGATTGCATTTTGAGTTCTGGAATGTCCAGTTTCAAATGTATTACAGATTCTAATTCTCACTAAAATTCTCCCTTTTGGGTTTTTTTGTTGTTATTTTCTTGAACACATTAATCATAGTTATTTTAAAATCCATAGCTTACAATGATAATAAATGGATCATCTATAGATCTGTTTCCATTGTCTGTGTCTTATTTCATAGTATACATGATATTTTTTGAAGTTTTATTTGAATGATGGAGTAGAGCCTCTCTATGATACTATATTCATCTAGAATATTATTTTATTTTAGCTCATAGCAGGCAGATACATTAGGGGAAGAACACTTTAAGCCAGTCAGAATTTCTTTTATCATTTCAAGACTTGGTTCCTTCCTCCCTTTGCCCCTTTTCCTAAGGAGCCCTGAGCTCCAGTTTTATTAGCACTGTGAATTGGAAGTGATGCTGTTTCTCTGACATGTAGAAGAGTTTTATGCTTGTTTTCTTATTCTTTCTTTCTTATTCTTTCACTATTTCCCACTTAGCCATCAGCAAACGTCTCCAGGGGGAAACAGAGCAGAATGTGAACTTGTATCTCTGTGTCTGACTCCAAGGTCCTGGATCTGTGTGTCCTGAGAGCATTGGCATCCTAGAATACCAGCTAATTTCCCAGCCCTCTGACACCACCCAGGGCTCTGCCTAGCTCCCGCCTCCAGCTTGGCTCTCTGCCCATGTTCTCAGCCTGTGTCCATCCTCCTTTCAAACTGGCAGAAACTCACGGGGAAAGCAGTGTGGTAGATTGGCCTCATCCAACTGTGTTTTCTTTTTCTCTGGGACCTTTGGCCATCCATCTTTGTTTGGTAGTTCTCTCTCTAATCTTGAAAAAAAGCATAGTTTTGTAAAATTCAGCTTTTCCATATATGTATTTTATCTAGTTTTTCACTAAAAGATTTATCTTGCTGTATACTAGTCCTTTACACCTTTAACCAGATGATGAAATGTATCATCTTAGTCACCTAATCACCCTATTATAAAGTAATATCCTATGTTTAAGTCAAAATTTTTGTTGTTGTAAGCAACAGAAACTGACCCTGGTTAATGTAAACAAATAAAAAATAAACAAACCAAAAAAGTGCCCTCTGGGATAGACACCACCTTTACTCTCATTGTGGACCTGAAGGTCTGAGACTCTGAAAGGTTAAGTGACAGGTTGCACAGATGGTGGGTAGTAGGGTGGGATTCAAACTGTTGCTCTCTGGCTCTGAAACACTACTGTGTACAGTGACTCCCTAGTAATAATGTAGATTCACATGCAGTTGTACGAAATAACACAGGGAAATCCTGTATATTCAATTTCCCCCCATGCTAACATCTTGAAAAACTATAGTACAGTGTTAAGATGAGGATATCGACATGGATACAATCAATGGACTTTATTCATACTTCATCAATTTCATATGCACCCATTTGTGTATGTCATCCTATGTAATTTTATTACATGTGTGGATTCATGTGACCACCACCACAGTCAAGATAAAGAATCTCTATCACAAGGACTCTTTTTTTTAACATCTTTATTGGGGTATAATTGCTTTACAATGGTGTGTTAGTTTCTGCTTTATAACAAAGTGAATCAGTTATACATATACACATGTTCCCATATCTCTTCCCTCTTCCGTCTCCCTCCCTCCCACCCTCCCTATCCCACCCCTCCAAGCGGTCACAAAGCACCGAGCCGATATCCCTGTGCCATGCGGCTGCTTCCCACTAGCTATCTACCTTACTTTTGGTAGTGTGTATATGTCCATGCCTCTCTCTTGCCCTGTCACAGCTTACGCTTCCCCTTCCCCATATCCTCAAGTCTGTTCTCCAGTAGGTCTGTATCTTTATTCCTGTCTTACCCCTAGGTTCTTCATGACATTTTTTTTTCTTCTTAAATTCCATATATATGTGTTAGCATACGGTATTTGTCTTTTTCTTTCTGACTTACTTCACTCTGTATGACAGACTCTAGGTCTATCCATCTCATTACAAATAGCTCAATTTCATTTCTTTTTATGGCTGTGTAATCTTCCATTGTATATATGTGCCACATCTTCTTTATCCATTCATCCGATGATGGGCACTTAGGTTGTTTCCATGTCCTGGCTATTGTAAATAGAGCTGCAATGAACATTTTGGTACATGACTCTTTTTGAATTATGGTTTTCTCAGGGTATATGCCCAGTAGTGGGATTGCTGGGTCATATGGTAGTTCTATTTGTAGTTTTTTAAGGAACCTCCATACTGTTCTCCATAGTGGCTGAACCAATTCACATTCCCACCAGCAGTGCAAGAGTGT
>NW_020173687.1:3041641-3087492 GCF_003031525.2 Neophocaena asiaeorientalis asiaeorientalis | reverse complement strand
TTATACATATACACATGTTCCCATATCTCTTCCCTCTTCCGTCTCCCTCCCTCCCACCCTCCCTATCCCACCCCTCCAAGCGGTCACAAAGCACCGAGCCGATATCCCTGTGCCATGCGGCTGCTTCCCACTAGCTATCTACCTTACTTTTGGTAGTGTGTATATGTCCATGCCTCTCTCTTGCCCTGTCACAGCTTACGCTTCCCCTTCCCCATATCCTCAAGTCTTGGCCATTCTGACTGGTGTGAGATGATATCTCATTGTAGTTTTGATTTGCATTTACTCTTATGGTGCCCTATTATAACCACAGACACCTCTCTTCCCCTACCAACCCCTGGCAACCACTAATCTGTTTTCTATCTCTATAATTTCGTCATTTCAAGAATGTTATATAAATGGAATCATACACTATGTAATCTTTTAAGATTGACTTTTATCACTCAACGTAATTCCCTTGAAACCCATCCAGGGTTTTGCATGCATTAATAACTCGTTCCTTCTTATTGCTGCGTGGTATTCCACATGGGTTTACCTTTAGGATTGAATAAGGTACCCTATGTAAAATGCTTAGCCCAGTGAGGACCACATAGCAAGGCATCCCATATTGGGAGCTAGCGCTATTTCTCTAGGCAGAAACATGATGTAATTTCTAAAAGTTAAGCTCAATTACAGATGCGGCTTTAGAACTTGAAGTGGTCCAAGCACACTTACGCTGGGCTAAGTGTTTGGAGGCTGGATTGAAGCACCCTTCCGGTCCTCCAGGACTTAGAAATACTGGCATAAGTTGGCTTTGGAGAAATAGAACATCACCAAATTCCCTAGAATTGAGAGGCAAAGCCAGCTGAGGAGGCAGACAGGAGACTGGCTCTGCTGGGGCCTGATTGAATCTATTAACATATCTAAGGAGAGCTTTGTTGTTCTAGGAAGGTTTGGTCTGTCAGGAAAGCACAGCTAAGTAGGAATCCTACTGGCAAACACTGGAAAATGATCCGGAGCCTCTCTGAGGGGTAGAGAGAACTTAGCCATTGGAGCTACTTCTGCTCAGAGCAGCAAAGCCTGTTATGTGAGGCTGATGCATCTTCTCAGCCTGATGACATCAACGATTCAGTGCCCCCAACTCTCCCTGTTTCTATTCCAGGCTCCCCAGGTTAGTTGCTGATTATTTTTGACGGCCCCCCTGTCGGTCTGTCTACAATGAGATATTGCGGGAGTCCCGGGAACTGTAAGCCTTCAGTTCTCAGTAGGACTTACTTCTCACTGTAAAATCAAACAGGTGATATTCTGAATATGATTTGGCTTCTTATGTCTGTGGTGAGGGACAGGCTTGGTCATGCAGAGACAAATTTTCCAATTACCATGATATCAGGCTTCCTGTGGAACCTTTTGTATGCATTGTCTTGTGCTGAACCTCACTTCAATGCTGTGAGGTCTGATTATCCATGTTTGAGGATCCAGAGCACGGTTAGATTTGTCTGTGAGCGTGGCTCCCTCCATTCAAAGCTAGCAAGTGGCAGAGCTAGGATTTGAACCCTGGGCAGCTTGACTTCCAGCCTGCGTCCTTATCCACTGAACTACAGAGCTGAGTTACCACATGTCGAAAAGTTGGCATTTGAGTCTTTTGCTTCAGCTGTAAAAGAGGGATCAGCTCTTAATGAGCTGGCAGAATCAGTGTTTGATCTGTAAACCAATGGCCACAGCCTGAACCAGGGTGAATTTGTAGGCTGAAGGGGACAATAGGAATAAAGATAATAATCACAGCAGTAATAAGAGTAAGAATAAAATTGCTAATGCTTATCGAGGGACTGTTTGGACCCAGTACTCCTTATTCTTTATACATGTTAACTCATTAATCCTCAAAACAAGTCTTAGATAAAATAAGATTTTTAGCTGCATTTTACAGATGAGGAAACTGAGGCACAGAGAGATTAGGTAAGTCACCCCAGGTTATGCAGTGGTGAGTAACAGAGCTGGGATTCAAACTGGACAGCCTTGGTCCAGAGTGATGCTTGGTCCTTGAGTTGTCCCGTCCTCTCCAAGACCAGGGGCAGCGCTTGGGGATCTCTTGCCACCCTGTGCTGGGTGCTAATCCAGGCATCCTGCAGGGTGGGCACCACAGCCTCTTCTTGCAGAGGAGGGAGATGAGATACCCTGAGGGGTCCCAGAGGACTTCCAGCTGCTTCTTCCCAGGCAGCAAGGAATCCTTTGACCTGGCAGTATGGTTTTGGGGTCATTGAGGGTTAATCAGGTCATAAACTCTGGTTCTGCAGAAGAGGGATCTAGTGGGAGCATGTTTCATGGGCTTAAATACTCAGTGGGGAGGCTGGAGAAGCGGGGGGTGGGTGGAGGGCGAGGGCATAATGCAGGGCAGAGCTGGGGTCTGGGAATGCACATCATTCCCCTCGGCTGAGCGCACCTGATGTGAATCAGGCTGACTCTTTTCCCATCTTGTGTCGTTCTGGTTACCAGTCACAGCATGGAGGGAGAGAAAGGGAGAGAGAAAGAGCTAAGATTGTCTCAGCTAGAATTTCAGTCCCCCACCTGCACCCCACCCCACTAGGCAGTGGCAGGGCACCTTGCTTATAGCCAGCCCAGGTTGCAGACAGTGGGAGAGAACTAACTACCACAGTCTTCAAGGAGAAGGGGGTAGAGGGCGGTGACCTCAAACTCTCGGTGTCCCATGGTCCACAGCCACCATCTTGGATAAAAACGGAGGAGAGGTGAATACTTCAGGTGTGGCTGTAGAAGGACATAGTGGTCTGCAATGTTGCCACCAATTTATCTAATAAAAGGCTGTGTCTCTTTAGTGAATTCTTATGGTCCCTGGGGAAACTCAATTTTCCATAAATAATTTGAAACAATAAAAGCGCTTGACTAAACTTCGGGCATATAAAATTTGGCTGCTTTTGGGGCTTCCCTGGTGACGCAGTGGTTGAGAATCTGCCTGCTAATGCAGGGGACACGGGTTCAAGCCCTGGTCTGGGAGGATCCCACATGCCGTGGAGCAGCTAGGCCCGTGAGCCACAACTACTGAGCCTGCGCGTCTGGAGCCTGTGCTCGCAACAAGAGAGGCCGCGATAGTGAGAGGCCTGCGCACCGCGGTGAAGAGTGGCCCCTGCTTGCCACAAGTAGAGAAAGCCCTCGCACAGAAACGAAGACCCAACACAGCAAAAATAAATTAATGTCAGATGCAGGCTTGTGACATCCTCTGTCACACAGGGGAGGACGAGTCAGGCACCAGCAGATAAGCAAAGCTTTCACTTAAAAAAAAAAAAAATTGGCTGCTTTTAGAGTGAAGAAAAATCTAGAATTATCTGTTTCCCCTCCCGTTACTTTTACTTTCCATACCATCCTTTGTTTCAAACCAGGTAAAATCCATGAAAAGGTCAGTGGAAATGAATGGGTCCTTGTTGGACAAGTCAGATCAGACAAGGTCTCTTCATGTGGAAATTGCCTTAAAATTTGCCCAAGAATTTACCCTAAAAGTTGGGTTGTCTCTGAAACTTTAGAAAGGTACAGTTTTGCCAAAAAGAAAGGTAAAAAGAGATGAAACAAGCTCAAAGATATTTCAGAAGGATAGGACTTCAAGTAAGATTCCAGATGAGTCCTTTGAGTCCTAAGAAAAGGCTGTTGTGGCGGGCGGTAGTCTGCTGGAGGCGCTTGCGCCCTGACTTTGCTGTGTGGAGGTGAAAGGTGAGTGCTTAAGGAGAGATAACGTCACTGTGCGTATTTATATCCACCAAAGACCAGACGTGTTCTTGGGAGCAGCTGCTTTTAATTTTTATAAGGCTTTGAAATCACCAAAAATGGGATGTTTTTGCTCGCCATGAAATACCCAAACTTTTGCAGGAAAGGTGTTCTCCCAGTAAAGCCCCAAAGAGAATGAGTTAGGGCAACCCCTCTCTGCTACACTCCCCTCCCTGCTGGGAGCCCTGACAGGTCTTGGTGGAGACCGCTGGGGCTGCGAGTGGCTGAGAGTTGTAAGAGGTAGAACTTCTAGGAGTCTTGTAAAAGGAACTTCTAGTACACTCGTCCCCTGCATAATGTTTTATTAAAAAAGAGGTGTTGTTCAGTGCTCAGGTAACTCATGTCACCCTCTTGTAGAGTTGCATACATTCATATATTGAGTTCTCTTAGAAACCCTGCACAGAAGATACTTTATCAACTTTGTGAAACCCAGTGTTTTTCAGATTTATTGACCACATACCTTTTGTTCCAAGGAATATGTGTTTTGGAGATGCTCTTTCCCTAGATTTTGCATTACTGGTTGGGCTGCCATCAAGGGAAAAGTGCTGGGGTGCTGATGCCTGTGGCAGAAGACTTTCAGCTGAGAGCTCTCACCACTTTGCTGAAAGGAAATATTTCCCCAATGCATTGTGCTTCCTTGAAAGACTGAAGGGCTCCTGAGTCTATTTGGTTTCAAGCAGGATGGTGTGGTGTGACATAGCAGTGGTTATTGTACCTATCTTGCTTCCATTTTGACAGTACCATCAAAGTAAGTACATTTGGCAGGACTTTTTAGATAAAACAAACAAACAAATCCAGCTCAAACAGGATTAGGCAAAGAAAAGAGGAATTAATTTGCCAAAGGCCCCTGGCCCAGGGGCCATCATCCTTTTCTTTCTCTCCTGCATGACATTGGTTTCATTTCTAAGATGCCTCATACAGTGGGTTCCCTAAGTAAAAACAAAGGTGGCTGCCCACAGCTCCAGGCTCACATCCTACCAGCTGAGCACCCTTATCAGAAAAAGAGCATAGATCTGGCAAACCCCTAGAGAACCATTTAACTCTGAACTAATTACCGTCATTGGCTGTGGGACATAGGACCCATTCGTGGAACTGGGCTGTGGGTCAGTTCCATCCAAAAGACATGGTCTGAGAGTAGAGAAGAGATGGGGTCTTCAAACAAGAGGAGGGGGTGCATCCAGAAGAAGGGGAATGCCTGCTTGGTGGTGACAGGGTTGTCCCCTACATTCAGGCCGAGAGGTGGAAGGTGAACGAACGGTGTTCCAGGGAGTTGGAGAAGCAATGATCAAGATAAAGTTTTTCCTACTGTCTATCCGATTGGAATGTCACTGAGGCTGGTGCTTAATAAATCTTTGTTAAATAAATTAAAGGAAAGAAAGACTTGGGAAAAGAGCTGATGGCAAACTGTGGCCTATACGGCAAGATGGCAAACCACTGGAAAGAGGCACAGGTGCTGACTGCCTTCCACCCCACTGGTTTGAAAATCAGATGCTCTGAAACCTGAGCTCCTTGGAGAGAAAAGGTGCCACAAAGTCTGGGCAGAATTAGGTCAAGTTCCTACAAGACCTGCTGCAGCCCAACACTGAAACCCCAAGCTGATGCAGCCTTCAGTCCCCTGAGGGCCTGCGGCTCTGCTGGGGGGAGGGCCCGTGTAGACGGGGCTCCCTGCGGTGCCTGGGTAACCCTGATGAGGAGGGACGGGCACTGCGCGCAGGAGCCTCCTGCCAAGGCACACAGCTGTTCCAGGCAGATAACTGCCATCGTGACAAGCCTGCCTGCTCTCGAGCCTCTCCAAAGCCAGGGCCTTGGCTGCTGCGGGGACCTGACTTGCTCTGGACAGGCGAGGGCCTTTATCTCAAGTGCTTTGTAGACAGGCAGGCTCTGGGTCTCCCAGACTCTGTTTTGGCTTGTGGATTGCTCTTTCCTTCTCCCAGGTCCTTTCTCCATCACAGTCTTCCACTTAAGTGCCTTTGCAGACCCGAATCCCAGCTGGAAGGACTGCGTTCTCCAGCTTTTCCTCTTCTAGGCCTGTAATTAAACAGTAATAGCAGGTGTGGCCCAGCCTGGATGGAATGCGGGCTCTCTGGTCACTGACAAGTGGGTCCGAACCAGAGCTCTGGTTTATGCCAGCTGTGTGTCTTTGGAGGAGAGGGACTTAATTCCTTCCCCACTTCCTTCCCTCCCTCCTTCCTTCCTTTCTTTTTTTGATAAACTTTTAAGTTTAGAACAGTTTCTTTTAGAGACAAAGCACTAAGATACTACAAAGAGCTCTCATATACCCCAAACCCAGTCCCCTGTTGTTAACAAGCTACACCAGTATGATACATTTGGTAGAATCAATATTGATGTATTATCATTTACTGAAGTCCATACTTTATTCAGACTTCACTAATTTTTGCTTCATGTCCTGTTCCGGGGCCCTATCCAGGACTCATGGTTTTTAATCCTTGTGTTTCCTTCAGTTCCTCTGGGCTATGACAGTTTCCCAGACTTGCCTTGTCTTTGATGACCTTGGCAGTTGAGGAGAGCTGGTCAGGGAGTTTGCAGAATGCCTTCGGTTGGGATTTGTCTGATGTGTTTCTCCTGATTTCACTGGGGTAATGGGGAGACTTTCGTTTTTGATCCCCTGTTTCTTTTCCCACTGCGAACACTTCCAGAACATGTGCTGAGCCAGCGCAGTGCTAAGCAGTTTCCCTGATGAGCTCACATAATCCTCACAACACCTAACACCAGCTGGATCCTGTTGTTAACCCATTTTATAGACGTGGAAAGTGAAGCACAGCCAGGACCAGTGACTGAGCCGAGGCTGACAGCTGGGCAGGTGTGCGGCTGGGATGGCGTTTACCTCAGATTCAGAGAGAATCAGAGATGGGGTGCTACGTTCTCCTAGGACAGCTGCCATGATGGAGAATTTCTCAAAGCAACTTAACACTGCCCTCTGTTCCTGCAAGATTTATGAGCTCTAGTTTTGAATTATATCAACTTCTAAGGTTCATTCAGGATGGTTCACTCGAGGTCTAGAGCTTTGCTTGGTAGCTTGAGCAGCGTCTGAGGCAGGAAGCCTGGAGTTGTGTTGGAAAGACGGGCTGAGTAGGGCAGACCTGGAGCAGTGATGAACTGGCAGTGCCCAGCCCCAGGTGCTGAAGGAGTTCGCGGAAGAGCTGGAATGACAGCGGGTATTGCTTTAAGGAGTGAGGAATGTCTGCCAGCAGGCTGTGTGGGGTGAGCAGGAGGTGGGAGGGGAGAGGGTGAGGAGGACAGCCTGAGGCTATTTCATTCCCAGAGCAGTGTGAATACTGGCCGGGCTCCAAGCCCACCGTCAACACTTGGCTTTGCCCTGCTGTGGGGCTCTGTAAGCTCCATTTCTCCTCTGCTGGCTGCTTCCTTCGGGCCCTGACAAGTTGGGGACTCAAAGCTGGAGGAGGAAAGGACTTGCTCCTTCCTGTTTGCCATTTCTGCCCCCACAGCTGGGGCAGCAGCTGCTGGCTCCAGCTTCTGCTTCTTTCCACACACCAGAACCAGCCTCATGACGCCCCGCCGGAGGTTTCAGCGCCCCTTCTCCATCCTCCCAGAGTCTAGGTTCGGGTGGCAACCAAAGAACGTTAGCTTAGTTTAGTGTTGCCCCAAATCCAGGCATTTGTGGACCATCTATGGATTTTTTCCAAATCCTGTACCAACAGGTTATTTATTTATTTACTTAAATAGAACCATTTTAAGTCTATATATATTTATTTTAAAAGAACATTTTGTATTTATTACCGTCAGTAGACGGTGTCATTCCACCGTTAGTAGACAATCTTGCCATCAGTTTTTTAAATGGATGACAGTTTGTCCTTGTAGCACCTAAAATCCCTCTTCTGCCATCAGTGATGGGTAACAGCCTTTGGGAAACCCTGCGGTGTTCTGTAAATAGTATTTATTGTGTGCCTATTGATGCAAATGCTTTTGTAATTGCTCTGAGGAGGTTCTACAAAGGTGACCTGGACCCAGAGCAGCATTAAATCAGGCTTTCAAACCTTCCTCTCCCACTTCCTTTCCACCCACAATGACCACTAAAACACACGGATTTGGAATCCTTTGAAATACCTCTGGTGGCACTGGCTTTTGTCCCTAATGAGTGTGGCTGGTGGGAAGAACTGGGGGCCCCCAGCGAGAACGAAGAGTTGAACTTGAATTACTCATATCACACATTAGCCGAAAACTCCCAGAAGTTTAAAAGGACATTATTTATTGTAATTTATGGAAATATATTAGAGAATTTCCTGATGTAACTGAAAAGGTCTAAATTATATTCAAAGGAGAATATTTAATGACACGTTAGAAGGTGCTATGTTTGAGAGCTATTTGTTAAAGTGCTCCCAATTTTGACAAACATTTGTAGAAGTGATCATATTTTTTATCTTGAGGGAACAGAAGTAATATATGGGTAAAAACTTTGAGTAATATTCACAAATGACATTGGGAAAAATAATTCAGCATCTGACATATTTTCTCTTGCTTGCATAATAAATCAGGCTTCACTGGCTTATGTACATAATTATCAGAACTCATTTTTATAAAACCAATAAAGAATGTTAAATCAGGAATTTTGTTAAGATTTTAAGTGAAACAGATGGTAAAGGACGCCTACTAGTGCTGATACAACTAATATGAATCTCAGGATACATTCATCTAATTTCATAAAATTAAGGCAAATAGGGAAACTGATATATATATACATATATATGTTTATATAATATATAAATGTACACTGCATTAAGTACACTCACAATGGTGTACAGTCATAGCCACCATCCATTTCCAGAATTTTTCTCCATCCCAAATAGGAGTTCTGGGCCTGTTAAACAGTAATTTCCATTCCCTCCTCCTACTCAGCCCTTGGCAACGACCATCTACGTTCTGTCTCTGTGAACTTGACTCCTCTAGGAACCTCATATAGGAGGAACCATACAATATTTGTCTTTTTTGTAAAGGTTACATTTTGAGAAAGTCACTTACTCCACTTAGCATAATGTCTTCAGGGTCCATCCATGTTGTCAGAACCCCATTCTTTTTCAGGGCTTAATAATGTTCCATTGTGCATACACACACACACACACACACACACACACACTATCACACATTAGCCGAAAACTCCCAGAAGTTTAAAAGGACATTATTTATTGTAATTTATGGAAATATATTAGAGAATTTCCTGATGTAACTGAAAAGGTCTAAATTATATTCAAAGGAGAATATTTAATGACACGTTAGAAGGTGCTATGTTTGAGAGCTATTTGTTAAAGTGCTCCCAATTTTGACAAACATTTGTAGAAGTGATCATATTTTTTATCTTGAGGGAACAGAAGTAATATATGGGTAAAAACTTTGAGTAATATTCACAAATGACATTGGGAAAAATAATTCAGCATCTGACATATTTTCTCTTGCTTGCATAATAAATCAGGCTTCACTGGCTTATGTACATAATTATCAGAACTCATTTTTATAAAACCAATAAAGAATGTTAAATCAGGAATTTTGTTAAGATTTTAAGTGAAACAGATGGTAAAGGACGCCTACTAGTGCTGATACAACTAATATGAATCTCAGGATACATTCATCTAATTTCATAAAATTAAGGCAAATAGGGAAACTGATATATATATACATATATATGTTTATATAATATATAAATGTACACTGCATTAAGTACACTCACAATGGTGTACAGTCATAGCCACCATCCATTTCCAGAATTTTTCTCCATCCCAAATAGGAGTTCTGGGCCTGTTAAACAGTAATTTCCATTCCCTCCTCCTACTCAGCCCTTGGCAACGACCATCTACGTTCTGTCTCTGTGAACTTGACTCCTCTAGGAACCTCATATAGGAGGAACCATACAATATTTGTCTTTTTTGTAAAGGTTACATTTTGAGAAAGTCACTTACTCCACTTAGCATAATGTCTTCAGGGTCCATCCATGTTGTCAGAACCCCATTCTTTTTCAGGGCTTAATAATGTTCCATTGTGCATACACACACACACACACACACACACACACACACACACACACACACACACACACACACCACATTTTGTTTGTCACTTCATCTGTTGATGGACATTTGGGTTGTTTCCACCGTTTGGCTATTGTAAACAAGGCAGCCATGCACATTGGTGTACAGGGGTCTGTCTGAGCCCCTGCTTTCTGTTCTTTGGGGTATTTACGTAGGAGTAGAATTGCTGGATCATATGGTGATTCTATGTTTAACTTTTGAGGAATGCTTTTGCCATGTTTTTATGCCCAGTGAATTGTCTGGAAATCAAATTTACCAACAGTTATGAGGGAGACTCCCTTTTTTGTTATTTCATGAAATAACCATTGTTCACTGACAGTGGCCAGCAGGGTGCTAGACACAGGACTGATCAAGAACCAAGAACAAAACGCAGTCTTTGTGCTCAAGGAACTTACATTCTAACGTGCAAGACAGAAAGCAAGCAAATAAGTAGATGAGGGCAGAGAGTAAAGAAGTCCCAGAGGAAAAATAGAACAGGAAGGGGAGCTGGGGAGTTGATGGGAGTTCCTGTTATTGCTGAGTTTGTGTGTGGGGTGTTGGGAAGGGCCCTGCAGGGGTGACATGTGAGCAGAAACCTCCACGGGGGAAGAAGTCGTGCTGGTGAAGGTCGGGGGGAGGGGGTTCTGCGTGCGGGAGCCCTAGGAGAGATCATGGCAGGATGTCTGAGGAACTTTAGGAAGGCCAGTGTGTGGCTGCAGCCTTGTGAGGGGTGGGGAGGTGTGGGAGGCTGAAGGGGAGCTGGGGCCAGGTCACGAGGGCTTTGTCAGCCACGTGAGAATGTTGGGTTTCATCTTACAGGTGATGGGAAGGCTTCGTCGGTTTTGGGACTGGGACTGACAGGATCTGGCTCACATTTTGAGAAGGTCTCCCTGCTTGTTGGGTGGGGAATGGCCTTGAGAGGGCAAAGAGTGGGAACGGAGAGCAATTTGCAATCTGGTCTTGCCTACTACAGGGCATTTCTTCCAGGCTTAGACAGTGAATGCAGGACGTACATGTTGGAACTGGCATTTTAATCTGGCATTCAGGCTGCTTTCAAAGAAATTATACTCTTTCAATATCTATATCAGAAGGACTTCTTTCAGTATCTGTAGTAGTGGACCATTGACCTTGCATTTTCAATTGCTTGCCAAGGTCATTGCCCAGGGTACTCCCATGGTTGTGCGCCAATGACCAGATAAGAAGCAAATGGCATCATCGTCTTCTTTATCATCCTAACAGCTGGTGTCTGCTTGGTGCCCAAAGATGCTGAGGATGGACGGCTAGGGTGACGAGCCGGGAAAGTAGCTCACAGCTTGCTTTCTGTGAGCTTCTCTTATGCCGTTTGAAGAATGCTGAATGTGAAAGAGGAATTTAATAAGAAATCTGAAAGATTTCCCACGCCGAACTCTGTAGGATGGTAACCAAACCCAACTTTTAGGTTTAACATGGAGAATACCTCGGGTTGTGATAACAAAAAAGGACATTTAGGTTTTTAAATACTTTGTTCAGCAAGGTTTTATAAACTTAGGATCCAGTTATTGTTCCCTACCATTTATTGCTGAAGAAATGAAAGAGAAAAAAAGAGGAAAAAGATTAATTGGTTCATTTTGAGTATGTTTCTTTTTTTTTTTTTTCCGGTACGTGGGCCTCTCACTGTTGTGGCCTCTCCCGTTGCGGAGCACAGGCTCCGGACGCGCAGGCTCAGTGGCCATGGCTCACGGGCCCAGCCGCTCCGCGGCATGTGGGATCTTCCTGGACGGGGACATGAACCCGCGTCCCCTGCATCGGCAGGCGGACTCTCAACCACTGCGCCACCAGGGAAGCCCGAGTATGTTTCTTTTGACAGATGAAGAGTTATTGCCAAATTTGATATAAAGAGGTTTTATGACCTGACATTTATCATTTGTATTTATTGAGAGTAACTTATTTCCCCAAATTCAATAATGCCAAGAAGCAGAGGTAAGCTGAGTGATTCCATGGAACGGTTTGTACATGTCCTTTAACCCCATTGGGGGAAGCTGACCAGGGACGCCACACTTTGCAGTCAGTGATGATGACTTTGTACATTTTCTCACCTTCCTTACTGATCCTTATTTTTCTTACACGTCAAATCCCATCCCATATCTTATGGAAATACCAAAAAGATAATAATATTTAAAAAAAAACACACAGGATTAAGTGACAGCAGAGGGCCAGAAAGTCTTGACAGATAGAAAGCAAATAGAATCAGCCTTACCGGGAAACAAAAGTAGAGCCAACACAGGGGAAGGGAGCTGGGAAGGTAAAAATAAGCAGAAGATCCTGAGTTCTGAGTTAAAGAGCTGAGATGCAGGGGTGTGGGGAGGGGAGGCTCATGGGGACAATTAGGGGGTCTTATTTTTTATTTATTTATTTATTTATTTGGTTGCACTGGGTCTTAGTTTCGGTAGGCCGGCTCCTTAGTTGCAGCTCGCCAGCTCCTTAGTTGCAGCATGTGGGCTCCTTAGTTGTGGCCTGTGAACTCTTAGTTGCGGCATGCGTGTGGGATCTAGTCCCCTGATCAGAGATTGAACCCGAGCACCTGCATTGGGAGTGTGGAGTCTTATCCACTGTGCCACCAGGGAAGTCCCGGGGGTCTTACTAATATATTAGTGAGGAGGCCCTTCCCCTCTTCCTACTGTGTTGAGTAGGCTGGCACTTCCTGAGGCCAGAGAAGTTGGTGAGGGCTCTTGGGTCACAGGGCCAGGGAGTTAGAGGCCTTGGGAGGGACGGGTAGCCCTGCACCCAGGAAGCAAGATCTGTCAACCTGTCCTAGCAGACCCTGCCCCTCCCCATACCATAAGAGCTCAGACACTCGGGGCAGGGGTGTCCCAGAAAGGTAGACAAATATTCCTACATCAACAAACACTCGAGGAGGGGTAGCACCAGGCACGCTTGACTCCAAATGCGACAAGCGGGAGAATCAAAACCTCGAAAAACGGGTAACACAGCAAAGGGGGAAAAAAGGAATCTAAGGGCACTCCGAGAGGTTCAGAGAGATCCAGAGTCTGCAGTGTGACCGACCCAACCAGAGCACTGTTCCTGAAATAGGAAGCTCCCTCCTTGGGCTGAAGAGCAGAATGGACACAGCTACCGCTCAAGGGATTCTTTGCAAAGATGGGCACGATAGTGAGAGAAAAGGGAAGAGGTGTGGAGGGTGAACCTACAAGTATGACATGTACTTAAAGGTCCTGGAGAAAGAGAAAAGGGCGACTACAGAGAAGGAAACGTAAAAAAACTAAAGCAAACAAAGAAAGATGTTGTGGAAACTTCCCAGAGTTGCAAAAAGACATGAGTTGTCATAGAGAAAGGACCCACTGCATAGTGAGCTGGAAAAAGGAGAAGGCCCACTGGCTGACACTTAGGAAAACCAAGGGTGCGCTGAATACCGGGAGCTTCTAGAAAGAAGAATGATGTTTCTTGCTAAGGAGCACAATTCAGACTGGCATTCGACTTCTCATTGCCAATATCAGATGCCAGGAGACAAGGGAGGAACATCTCCACAGATTCCAGGAAGCTCGTTTGCACCTAGAATCTCATGCTCAGCCACGATGGCATGAGGGCATTCAAGGGTGAGGGTGAAATGAAGAGGTCTTCAGATATGCAAGGGCTCAGAAAGTTTGCCTTCCAGAGGTACTCACGATGACTTGGGAATGTCCTAGATCAACGTGTACAATAAATCCAAAATTAGTACCTGTTTGCAACACAATTCAATTAATACAGAAATGTGGAAAGTAAAATTCCCCCATTGTCCCCTCCTCCCAAGATAGTCACTGTTAGGAATATATTTGTCCAGATACTTCATATGTATATGCTAACAGTTCAGTTTTAAGTGTTACACTTTGTATGAATATATATTTTTGCAAAAAGGCCACATTCTACAGAATGTTGGCAAAATTGCTTTTTGCAACTTGACGTTTTTCTGTGGAAACCCGTCCTTGTGTAGTTCCCTTGTTCTTTGTCAAGTCTGTGCTCTAGTTTATTTAGCCAGTCCCTATTAATTAGGGCCCTAACTATTTAACCAGTCTCTATTAATAAGTATTTAGATTGCTTTTATATTTCAATATGAAACGAATACTGCAGTGATCATTGGACTTTTATCTCTGTGTGAGCTGATATTTATACAGGATATACCCCTAGAATTGGAGTAATTGCTAGATAGAAGGGAATGAGCAATTAAAAATCTGATAGATCTCGCTCACTCTCCCTCCAACGTCATCGCCACCGATTACTCTTTCGATGAGGGGGTCCTGCATTGGCTTTTCCAGGGTGGTGCTGAGGGGTGCTGGCCCTGGAGCCTCTGAACCGTAAGTGTCTGGGGGTTGGGCGGACCTGGGGTGTGAAGTTTCTCCTACAGATGGCGCCATTGCCTCGCTCTGTGTCGCTCCTGCCCCAGGGAAGCATCGTAATTACAAAACAAAAAGAAGTTAAGCTGTGCACACAGGCGGGACTGCAGGGTTTTTAATGTTTCTGCCCAGACAGCCCAGACCTATGTTTTCTTACCTTCCTGGCTGTAAAACTCAGATAACTTTGTGATCCACTGTTCTTCAGAAGGAAGAAAGAAAAGATTATATTTGACCATCTTTTTTGAAATCTTTAGAATTGCACCCTGTGAAAATAAGTCTGAGAATTTCCAACGATGCGCATCCACTTAGTGTATCTTAGGAGAGAAGAAATAATTTAGGTTTCAGCTTAATACATATATATTTTTAATTCTCTTCCTCCTGAAAGAATCCTCTTGATCCCAAGGGAACAAATGGAGAGCTATATGGTAATCTTGCAGAATTAAGTGTTCCAGGTGGCATCTGCCTGCGCACACTGGCACTTAAATCCCAGGAGATTCAGTGTGTCGGGAAGGGATGGAGTGTCCTGTGAGGAAGAGAGCCTCGTCCCTTAAGAACATATTCCCGGGCTTCTGGGTGTGTCCCCTCAAGGTCCTGGCTGCCAGACCCTAGTTGGTAATGAGCCATAGTGCCTCTCCACCCAGTCAGGAATCAGGGAGAAAAGCAGGTGGGAGCTGTGGGCAGTCAGGCTTCCTAGACTGGGCACGGCTCAGAACATGCTCGGGGTTGCGTTGAGTGTCAGCAGCAAACACAAAGCAAAGATGATCGTTGTAATACACAGTGGCCCATTTGTGCCTTGGATTGCCCTCATCCAACTTGAAACAAGCACCAGGCCTCGCTATAGGTTCAGGATTCAGAGCTCTGATGAGCCCCACTTATTCTGCCGAGGATGAGAGAGAGAAGACATGCACTGGGGGATCAGCAGAGTATGCTTTTTAGAGAATTTATTTCATGAATCCTTTTAGAAATGAAATGCACCACCAGGTCCTCTCAGCACGAAAGGTTCAGGGATGCAACAACCTTGATGAATCTCAGTCAAGGCTCTGAATAATTTAGGAGTAATAAAACCAGCCAGAGCGCACTCCCAAGCAGTCTGCCGTTTTCCTGGATGTCTCTAAATGGGCAATCCCAGCTTTTTCCTGTCTCTGAGGCTTCTCTTGTCCGTGAGAATCAGAAGTAGGGCTCTGTACGTTAGCTAAGAGGCACTGTTAAAAGTTAACATGTTTCTTTGTGTAAGTTGCTCATTCCACTGAAATAGAGGATTTTTGTTGTTACTGTAGCCTTAATGTACACACAAGGAAGCAAACTGTCAGAGTACTATGGAAACGCGATGCTTGATGTTTCTGCACGTCTTAAAGGAAAGTCGGAAAATCTGACAGGTATGAAGGTGGGGTGGGAGAGCTGGTGTTTGCAGAGCTTCTGGTGGCTAAGAGAGGCTGAGCAGGCCCCTGCATGTGTCTGGGGTGGGCCTGTGTTCCAGCTCTGTTTTCAGTACAAGGTCATAGATGGCAAAGGTGGAAACTTAAATACTTGGTCTTGGAGTACGTGCTAGAATGTGAGCTGCAGTGAACTGGGCCTGGGCAGAGGGGACTGGCCGCATCGGAGGAACCTGGGCCTGTGTCGGGAGTGGAGGGCTTGAGGTCACACCCCGTCATGGTGGGAGGTCAGGAGCAAAGTGATGTTCTGGGAGCCCAAAGTTCAAGGCACAGGATTCTGTAAGTGCTGAATCTCAGCCAGAAGCAAACCCCAGGTTCTGGAGTCAGGAAGTCAGCAAAGCAGGAAGGAATGGGGTGGGGTGAACCCAGGTAGCAAGATATTGGAGGCAGCCTGGTAACAAAGCCAGAAGATTGGACGGGTGGGAGTATGATGGAGATGTCCCTCCTTGTTTGTGGGCCACGCGTCATGGGACACGTCCCTTGTTGCTTCACATGGTTTCTAATTTACTCCCCACACCAACAGCCCCATCTGCACTCAGAGCTGGGAAGCTGGACGGCCTTGACAGGGTCTCATAGCTAGGCCACGGTTGGAACGCAGACACCCCTACTCCAGAGCCTGTGTTCTCCTGCATCTCTGATTCTGCTCAGGGTCAAGCGGCCAGGAGCTGGTGCGTCTGCCAGACGCCAGAGCCCATGCCCCTGCTTTGGCCTTGTTCTGCCTCCAAGGCTGGGATCGAGGCTGGGAGACGTGGGTTTGAACCTGCTCCTTCTCTGTGTTCACTGGCTCAGTTAAGGGCCTTCTTGTCTGAGCCCTCCCACTTTTTCAGTCACTCCAAATCCTTCCCTTCCTACCTGTGAAGTGTCTTCTGGCCTCAGCTTCCATCTCTGCAGTGTTCCTTCCCTGACAGCTCTCATCAGGATGGTCTGGCTCATAGGAGTCCCTTTCTGCTTGTCCTCCCTGTCCTCCACCTCCCTTGTTTTCCCCCGCTTGCTTTAATTTATTCTCTCCACTGACCCCAGAGAGTTTGCAAAGCACTGATGGAAGCTAACCACCCTTCTGCTTAAGCAATGACTTCCGGCTGCCCTAACTCCACAATGTGGTCCCTGCTTCCTTCCCTCTCTGGTTCCAGCTTTTGTGGTGGAGGCTGCCTGGAGCGCCATCTGGAAAGGGAGTTCCACGCTGGGTCAGAGTTCCCTGGGGCCCAGACTGTGATCGATTAGTAATGCCTGCCAGGGACCTGGACTTGATGAGGTGGGGGGTGAGTCTACGCAAATCTCTGGCTACTTGTGGTCACTTGAACATGCTCTATGTTTTTGGGAGTCTGAGTTTTGCAGATGTTTCTTTCATTTCATGGGATGTTTTTATCCCTTTCAGATCACCTTGCAAGCTCTTAGTTGCCCTTCAGCTCTGTAGAATCATTCCTGTGGGGCTTTCACTGACCCCCACCGGGCATCTTATCCCCAGTTGCTGCCATAGCACTTTGCACAGCTACCTCTTGGCCTTCCCTTCGCTGTATTATAACCATCTGTGTATACTGTCCCCACCCCCACCCCATAGTTTCCTCTGAGTCCCTGAGAGCAGAGAAGGTTTTAGAAATTGTGTATTCCAGTACCTGGCACATAATCAGTATTCAAAATTAGTGTTGTGTTTTGGAAATCTACATTCTTTATATCTGCCTTTAAAATCAGCACAGGATAGCATGATTAACAGGAGGTTTTATTTAGCCATATAAACGGAGTCTTTTACCTGGCTCAACTTTCATGATAGAGTAAGGGGAAAGAAATTAAAAGAAAAAGATAGAAGGAATTTGGTTAAGGAAAAGAAATTAATTTTCAGTAGATTTTGAAATTAGCTTTGCTCCAGTTCACACCTGGTTACCAAGCACCTACCAAGTGTGGACTCCATGGTGAGTTCTCCTGTACTTTTGCAAGACTCTGTATCCGCGTCTGTATGAGGGGGTTGGATCAAAATCCTACCTTCTGGAGTTATTGAGAGGGTCACAAGGGTGAACCTGTGTCCAGTACTTTGCACAGTGCCTGGTAGGCATTCCAGACAGCTGACCTTGCTACTGTATCGAGGTGTGTCTAGCACCACTGGCAATGCCAGACAGCCCATCATCCCCACACCTGGCTGATTCTCACAGTTACTCAGGGGACTTTGACGAGGTACAGACTCTCTAAAATGCAGCCATGAAAACGATGGAACTATATCTCTATATACTAACATGGAACAATTTCTGAGATACAAAACTAGGTGACAAAGCAAAGTGCTATTCAGTGTATCGGTGGCTTCTACTGTGAAAATACCAGAGAGATATACAAATACATGCTTATATATGCTCAGATGATTTCTGGAAGGATCCACATGTGACTGTCACAAAAGAGTCCATAGAGAGGAGATAGAGGGCTGGAGACTGGGATTGGAGGGACAACTTTAAATTTATGACAGAAGATTTCATCTAAATACAGATTCCTGGGCCCTGTTTCTAGAATTTTGATCCTATAGCTTTTGAGTGAAATCTGGGAATATGAATTTTACAGAGTTCCCTAAGTGAGGTATCTGATCCACTAGATTTTGGAACCGCTGCTGAAAAGAAAAGACAAGGATCGCCTGCTGGTGTTTCTGAATCAGCACCACCCTTTCAGGGAGCAGTCCATAATTTTATGTTTATTGAACTGACTTGAGTTGTGGAAAGGAAACTGAGGCTGATGCTTCGAGCTGGCAAATCTAACCTCCATTCCTAATCCCCTTCTCTCTTTTCTGTCTCCACTTCAGAGGCTGAAAAGTGAAATACCCACTTTCTCAGCATCCTGAGCACTTGGGAGTGGACATATACAAGCACAAATGTTCTGGGTGGTTGCTGGAAAACTATGGCTTCGGGAGAGAAAGGATTTATTTAGATGCTTCCCTTTCCTTCTCCCTCTTGCCTTGAACATCTATGTGATGTCTGGAGCTGTGGCAGCCACTTTGTACTCATGAAGGAGGGCCAGGGGAAATTGTGGAGACCCCAGCCCTGACATCATTAGACCCCTGAAATGACATCAGCAGCCACCTTCTCTGACTTCTTGTAATGTAGAAAAAATTAACCTCCCCCCCCTTTTTTTTATTAAAGTTGGTTGGGTTTTCTGTTATTTCCAGTTGAAAGGGACCTAAGATAAGGGTACTGACCTAGGGAAGCAATAGACTTGAGTTCTGGCCCTTGTTTTGGATTTGGTAAGTGTTCTCAGGCAGACTTCTCTCTGTCTCTGATCCCCAGTTTAACAGCCTATAAAACGTAGTGATAGGACTTGATGACACCATGCTCCGTTTGTGCCTCCTGCTGTTTGTTAATAACACAGGTGTAACGCCTGCTCTTCCTCATCTGAGAAGCACCTTCTAGATCCATTAGGCTCACTTGGTTGCAAGCAAGAGAAAGCTGCTCTACCATGTTAGGTTGGTTTATTTGAAGAAATCAGGGACTACACTACGTTAATCGGAGCTGCAGTTGGAGGACTGACCCTGAAAAGGTCAGGAATCAGCACAGATCCTGAGATCAGGAGCTGAGGTTGGCAGACTCTGGCCTGCAGGCCAGATCCTACACGCCATCTGTTTTGTAAATAAAGTACTATTGTAAGAGAGCCACACCTGTTCACTGACACCTTGCCCACAGCTGCGTTCACAAGGGCAGAGTTCTGACAGAGGCTGCAGGCCACCCAGTGCTGAAAATATTTACCGTCTGGCCCTTTACTGACAAAGGCCCTTTGCTGCCCCTGACTTTTAGGGGGTTGGAACCACCCATGAGCCTCAACGGGAAGTGAAAAGAGGAATTAAGAGCAGACCACGGCCCCCTGCAGGAGGTTGTCCCTGAAACTTCTTTGAAAATGGTGGTCTGCCAATTCATATTCCCTTCTTATACCTTCTTCTTCTTCTCCTCCTCGTTGTCCTCCTCCTTCTCCATGATACTTATCACTACCTGGTGGCAAATGGCATGTCATTTTTTTTATTTCTATGCCACCCACCTCCTGTGTGGCAGTATGGGATTCCTGAGGGTAGGAGTCTGTCTATTTCCCTGTGCACCCTTAGCACCTAGAACAGTATCTGACACAGAGCAGGTGCTCAGTGAATATTCATTAAAAGGAAAACTGTGAACTCTTCTTTAGATTCACTGTGCCATTTCCAGTGTCCAGGAGACAGTCTTTCTGGTCTAACTTGATTCGTATGTCTCCCCGTCACCTGGGAACTGATGGGCACTTTGCTTTACAGAGACAGGCACATCAGGAGGGAGGCAAGTCCCCCAGAAGAAATTGTTATAGTTACAAAGGATAGGAGTGGTATGTGATGGATGTAGAGTATCTACAAAAAACAAAGATCAACTACAGAGAAACGAGATCTTTTGGAACTGCTTGTGCATTGTGTCCTTGTGACGTTTCTTGTGTTCTTCTATAACCTTCCATACTTGGTCCCTTTTTTCTCCTTCGAGGTCTGAGGTTGCTGAGGGCAGGGAGCCTAGCTACCTACCTAATTCTTCCTTGTCTTCCACTGTCTTCCTGCCAAGCCCCAGTGCCCAGCATGCTGCCTGCCAGAGGTGAGGGGCTGAGCCAGTAGTTTGGGTTTGATGCATTTTAATAGTGGTAGAATTCTGCATGCATTTATGTGCCAACCTTTCAAGCTAGAAGACAGGGGTATGGGGAAAACAACAGGCTGGGACTTCATTATATCCCAAGACATGTCTGGCTGGTACATGAATCCATCTTCAACGACTGCCTGGATAACAATATTCCATATTGGAGGCTCTATTCTATTTAAATGTACAGATTAATCAATACTATATGACTACTATTTCCAGAAAGCTTCTTGCTGAAACTATGAAATGGTGTGTTTAGGCTTCAGAGCTACAAAACATGATCTTTTAGGTGAAAGAAGATGAATAGCTTCAAAGAAAGGTGTCCCCCTCCCTTCCTGCCCCTGGAAAACATGACCAGATGATGAAGAAAAATGACTCAGGACCTGTCTACACCTCCCGTGAAATGTTCCACTTGAGCATTTTATTCAACTAGTGTCAGCCTGGCGCCGTGCATTAACACTGCAAGTTTTTTGTGATGTTTTGTGACTGATAATATTTTCCTCCCAAGTTCTCTATCAACACTAAAGCAATAACGGTGAAAACCAGGCCCTTTTTTGCTCCTGAAAATGTCTCATTTCTCGCACTGGGTGAGACTTTTCTAGTTCATGTGATATCTCCCAGGGGAGGGGATGGGATGGGGTGTTTTGAAGCTCATCATTCAGACATCTTGAATCTGAAAATTGGGTTGGGGCTCCAGGGCCAGCAACAAGCCAGCATAGCAGGAAGATCAGGGCTCCCACGTGGTTTTTGCTACCCATCAGCCATGGGGCCTTGGGCATCCGTGTCCTGTCCGTTTCCCATCAGTGGAGCAGTAGTAGATGATTCTTTGTTGTGTGTGTGGGGGCAGCATCTCTGGACTCTACACACTGGATGCTGACAGCACCCCCCAGCTGTGACAGTGAAAAATGTCTGCAGATCTCACCAAATGTCCCTGGAGGGAGAGGGCAGAATTGCCCCTGGTTAACGAGCTTGCTATGGTCGAGATACTTTGGTGACAAGTACAGAGGAGATAGTTCAGAGCTTGTCATAGCCATGCCCTCCACCTTTCCTAGTTATTCCCAGCAGCCCCTTGCCCTCCACCTTATAAGCGTATTCCTTCTAAAAGGGCCCACGGTCAGCCCAGAGCAAAAATGGCTTTACTCAGCTTGGTGAGTTTTAAATTTTCATTGAAGTATGACTCACATTACGGAAAAGCCCACGGATCAGAAGTTCACAGCTCAATGAATTTTCACAAAGCGAACAACCCATGTGACTGCAGCCAGCATCAAATCAGGCAGCAGGTTTGGGACAGGAGCAGCACCGCCCCTCCAGGAAGCCCCTGCGCCCCTCCCCCTCCCCAAATTAGCCACTGTCCTGAGCTCAAGCATCATAGGTTAGTTTTGCCTGGTCTGTTGAACCTTTCATCATGGAGTCATATGGTGTGCCTTGTTTCTGTGCCTGGCTCCTTTCACTCAACATTGTATTTGTGAAATTCATTCACGTTATTGCGTGCGCCTGGAGCTCCTCGTTCTCCTCATTGGTTAGCGCTCCGTTATGTGGATATATACACTGATTCATTGATCCATGCTGTTGGCCGTGCCCTCTGGGGAGTCTCCAGGTTGGGGATAATAAGGTGCACTACTGTGAACATTTTGTACATGTCTTTTGGTGAATATGCGTTCTGTTGGGTGTATATCCAAGAGTGAATTTAACGGGTCATAGGGCACCAGCATGTTCAGTTTAAGGAGATGTTAGCTAGGCAGATATTCCTGCAAACTAATGAGAAAAAGACCGACAACCTCATTGAAAAATGGGTGAAAGTCTTGAACAGTCATGTCACAAAAGAGGATATCCATTGTCAAATAAACATAGACCACATTCGTCATCTAGAAATTGCACACAAAACCCACAACACCATTCCACCATGGGTCCACCAGAACAGCTACAGAGAAGGGCAAAAAAATGCCACATGTGGGTGAGGCTCTGGAGCAACCGGACCTTTCATATGCCCATGAGAGGAATGGCAGTAGGGTAGAGCAGCACTCTTAATTTGTAAAAACTAGGTTGTATGTTAAGAGTGAGGAAAACCCAAATGAAGGATTTGTGCTTTGCAAAAAGCTCCAAGTGGGGGTCCTGAGCAGGAAGGTGCACTTACATAAAGCATTGCCCCTGCCTGGGAGAGCGGGGAAGAAGCGGTGAGGGCGGAGGGGAGGACACTGCAGCTGCGCACTTGCCCGAGAGGGTGGAAGGGGGTTCTGGAAGGAGAGGGGCTGCTTTCCTGCTTCTGGGGTGGAACGCAAGGACCTCGGCGGCTGGCGTGGTCCCACAGGCGGGGCTCCCAGGTCCCCAGAGCTAGTGCAGGGCTTGAGGAGCATTCTGGAGTTTCTCCAAGTCTTGCAGGTGGGATGGGCAATAAAAAGGCAGAGAGGGTGGACCAGAACCTCTTTGGGGCTGTCACAGAGAGGGGAGGGAGGCCACGGCAGGGACTGTGGTGGGGGCCACATTGTCTGGAGCGAATGCCAGGTTGGGGAACTCGCGGCCACCAGAGAGATGGGGTCTAGAGCCTGCGGTGGCTGCCAGGGACTGGAGGGGCAGGCAGCCAGTGGACCAAGACCTCACCCCTCACCCCTCGTCCCAACCCAGGGGATAGAAGGCAGGGCGGGGAAGGGTGAAGCTGTGCCAGACTGTCGCCCAAACAGGACTAGCACGTGAGCTGGAGAGTGAGTAGGATTAAAAAGTACTCACTTTCGACTGAAAGCTTGGTAGATTAAGCTGGATAGATGCGTAGGTGCTAGAATAAGTGGTCTCCTCTAGGAAGCATGGGGAATTGAGATAAAAGTTGGGTTCAGTTACTGTAGTCAAGGACAATTCCCCCTGCACTGTCAAGCTGTGCCCACATCTGAAACGTGCCCACATCTCCCTCCTACCTGCACCTGCGGCCTCCCAGACACTACATGGTCCTGCCTCTGTTCCTCCCTCCCATCCTTCTTTATAACAATGGTGATTGTGGTGGTAGCAGCTGCAGATCCCGCAGTGAGGAACACAAACACAGTTCTCTCCCTCATGGAGCTTCCAGTCTGAGGCAAGAAGCAGGCAGTATGAACATGAGTGACCAAATAAACAGTAATTTCATCGTTCGGGGTGATGAGTGAAATAGAAAGGGCGTCCGAGGCAGGATGCTTTGGAAGTGGTTGTTATGGAGATGCTTCTCTGAGAAAGCCAAAAGCGTGAGCAC
The DNA here is from genome assembly GCF_003031525.2 of Neophocaena asiaeorientalis asiaeorientalis. Taxonomy (NCBI): domain Eukaryota; kingdom Metazoa; phylum Chordata; class Mammalia; order Artiodactyla; family Phocoenidae; genus Neophocaena; species Neophocaena asiaeorientalis. The sequence goes on along the minus strand of NW_020173687.1, from coordinate 3,064,095 downwards.
ATGCCAAGTAGAGGGAGCGACCTGTGCAGAGGCAAGCGGGGGCCTGTCATTTTCCTGGGAGTGAAAGAGGTTACTGTGAAGCTTGGTGGCTGGGGAGGCGTGTGGGCAGGGTTAGATCAGGCAGGGCTCTGAAGCTCAGGGAGAAGCTTAGATGGACAACGGGGAAACATCACAGGGCTTTAAGCAAGGGAGGGAGGATCTAATTTGTGTTATAGGCTCATTCCTCTTGCTGCTGTATCTAGACCATATTAAAGGGAGCAGAGTGGGAGTGAGGGGACCATTGGGAGATTGTCTAAGAAGCTGGTGGTGACGGGGGCCTGGACTACGGTGACGGCAGGGGGAAGAAAGTACATGGATTTAAGATCTATTTTAGAAGTAGAAACATAGCCATCATAACAAACACCATCATCATCGTCATCTTCACCATTACTATTTCGTAGCCACTCCTTGTTGGTTACCCACTATGCTAGCAATTTGCTGACAGTCCCATATATAATATTTGAAACAACCCCATGAGGTAGTTACTCTTCTTTTCATCCACATTTGGAGACCAGAAAACAGAGGTTCATAGAAATTATGAGATTTATCAAACTGCCACATTTGTCACTGATAGAACTGGTATTGGAATCTAAGGGTGTTGGGCGTGCCAACCAGTGTTCTGAGCCACTGCTACTGTTGGATCAGAATCACAGGGTCCGGGAGATGCCACAGCCCATGCCCCCCGTCACTTACTAGATGCAAGACCCTGACGGTCACTCTCTCTCAGCCTGATTTCCACTCAGTAAGGCCAGAGTTCAATGCAGAACTGTTTTCAGGGTCATATGCAGTTTTTGTAAATACTACAGCAGTGCTCAAATTTGCATTATTAGAGATGATAAAGCACCAGTCCCAACAGCCTTAGTACAGTTTTCTTCTGGAGAAGCAGACTTCATGACAGGAGTAGACATTTCCGACAAAGAGCCTCATGCTGGAGAATCCCAGAGAGCGTGAAGAGATCCTTTGGTAACCAGAGTTCCTTTCCCTGACACTTGAAGGAAAGTGGCAGCTTGGGTTTGAGACCCGCTCTGCCCCCAGAAGCATCTCCCTGTTCCCCTACATTATGTTCTCCAGTGTGTTATGGCACCTCAACACTGGTCATGGGGGTACCAGCAATGCCTAGACATGCCGTGCATTCTACCTTCCCAGGGGGTCTGTCCCCCCACCCCCCGCCGGAATGCCCACTCCTCGCTCCTGCATTTTCTGCAAACCTCGCCTTATCAGGAGCCAACCCTGATGCCCCCTCCACACTTCCCTGCCTCTCCTGCTCTCCCTGTGCTTTTCCGATGATGATAATCACCAGCAGGTATTACATGCTTACTCTTTTCCAAACACTGTGTAAAGAGCTTTGAAAGTGCTGCTTCATCAATCAGACTGCAAACCTCCCTAACAAGATCAAATTTGTCATCACTGTCCCTTTACAGATGAGGAAACCAAGGTCTAGAGAGGTTTCAGGAGCTTGGCTGAGGCAGCTGTGCTGGTGAGAGGCGCCCCTGGGATTTGAGCCCGCATCTCTCTGTCCACCACACTGCTGCTGCCTGTCTGTTCATCTCTCTCCTCCCTGAGGTCGGGGCCCTTTTGTGCTGACACTCGCTAGCACAGTGCTGGGCACATAGTGGCCGAATTGCTGAATTGAACTGAGTGCTAGGGAACGTCTGTCTGCAATGGGATGTTCGCGCCGAATGGGAAATGAGCCCATGGAATCCCGTCGCCATGGGCTGCGCCCAGACCTTAGAAAATGCTGCTTCTGCTAATGATAGCAGCCAAGAATTACAGAGCATCTCTTTTGCAGCAAACACCGTGCAAAGCACTGTGTAAAGTCATCTTTGCTGTGCGGCATGAGTGTGGATGAGGAAGCTTAGTTAGGTAACTTGCCTGGGAGTGCAGGCTGCACCCTGCCCGGGGCTCAGAGGCACAGCCTCTCAGCCCCGCACCTGCGGGTCTGCAGCACGTGATCCACAGGGTTTGGCCACTGACCCGACCACGCGGCAGAGAGGGCTGGATGCTGAGCTGAGGGAAACACAGATCAACTGCAGGTCCATAGTCCACACGCAATCGTTACACTTTCACCTTTGTCCTCTCCTTTTTTCTGTCATCAAAGTAAGCTAGATGGCACCCTGGCCATTTGTTGTCAGATGTTGTATTATCTTTGAGTTTTCTGTGTCTTCTTCTCAAATACAGAAGAGGAGAAGGAGCTAGAGGAAGGGATAAAATGTGCTCCATGGTCCTAAGTCTCCAAATGTCCTCCTGATTGTCGCTCACGAGGCTGGCTGGTGAGGAGGCAGGCTGGGGTGGCCCTAAGCCAAGGGGTCTGATGTGGGGTCTGCAGGGAACACTAGTGCGTTCAAGTGGCATGTTTCTCGGTTGGATCTCGAGTGTATAAAGGGACTGGGCCGGAGGGTTTGTGAAGGTGGGATGCGTGGGCATATTTGTGGGAGGCACTGGTGAGGTAATGAGCGTGATTGGGTGGTGTCCCTGGTCAGTGGGCCTGAGCTCTGTCTGGACCAGCTACGCTTTGCAGCTGGGGTTTACAGGAGGGGCCCAGAAGCTCCGTGTTCTCACAGTCCAGCAGACTGGGAGCCGTGAGCACAGGTGACCAGACGGGAAAGTGAGGTCCCAGCTGAGGACGGACTGTGAGAGCTAGCTCTAGGCTGCCCTCAGGCCAGTGACCTCCCAGTGAACAAACAGGACACAGGTAGGGCGAAGAGAAAAGGGCGGTTGGCCTCTAAGCCCTGCTTTCGAGCCAGCCTGGGGCGGCCTCTGGGGGGTGAAGGAGGTTGGGCGCTGCCGGCATCTGTTCTCTTGGGCACCCTGGGCGTGTCAGCTACTATGGGTGGGCCGATGTGAATCCACAAAGCTCTGCGGCTCCACCCCTGGCTGGAAGGAGCCCCAGAAGTAAGGCTGAGGAGGCCCTAGGGTGCACTTGGGGATTTATCCACTCAAAGCTGCCATGCCTACTTTGTAAACTGGGGCTCCCAGCACCTCCTTGCTGCCTCACCAGCTGGTGAACTAGAGCAGCTGGCCGGGGAAGTGGGTGTGGAGGCAGCTTGGCCCAGGAAAAGGACCTTGGACAGCGGCAGACTCGGAGCAATTGGCGACTGACTCCAAATTGTTTAAAACAAACCTTGGTGCTATGCGGCTGCTTCCCACTAGCTATCTGTTTTACATTTGGTAGTATATATAAGTACATGCTACTCTCTCACTTCATCACTTCGTCAAACCTTGGGCAAATTACTCAACCTCTCTGAACTCCAGGGCTTGTCTCTACTGATGGGGAGGTGCCAGCATTGCTGGATTCATGATGAAGAACATGATAATGATAACGACTCTAATACCATTTATTTCACACTTACTCTGTGCCAGGAGCTGTGTTCAACACCATATAGATATAATCTGAACGAATTCTCAGAACAACCCAGGAAGTGTTATGCTCATTTTCCAGATAAGAATCAGTGCTGAGGGGGGTTAAGTACTAGTACTTGTTGTCACTAAGTACTAGTAAGAGGCTATAGTGAGTCAAATGGCATAGTCTCTCCAAAAGATATGTCCACCAGGAACCCATGAATGTGGCTTAATTTGGGGAAAGTTTTTGCAGATGTCATTAAGTCTAGAGGAAGGGATAAAATGTGCTCCATGGTCCTAAGTCTCCAAATGTCCTCCTGATTGTCGCTCACGAGGCTGGCTGGTGAGGAGGCAGGCTGGGGTGGCCCTAAGCCAAGGGGTCTGATGTGGGGTCTGCAGGGAACACTAGTGCGTTCAAGTGGCATGTTTCTCGGTTGGATCTCGAGTGTATAAAGGGACTGGGCCGGAGGGTTTGTGAAGGTGGGATGCGTGGGCATATTTGTGGGAGGCACTGGTGAGGTAATGAGCGTGATTGGGTGGTGTCCCTGGTCAGTGGGCCTGAGCTCTGTCTGGACCAGCTACGCTTTGCAGCTGGGGTTTACAGGAGGGGCCCAGAAGCTCCGTGTTCTCACAGTCCAGCAGACTGGGAGCCGTGAGCACAGGTGACCAGACGGGAAAGTGAGGTCCCAGCTGAGGACGGACTGTGAGAGCTAGCTCTAGGCTGCCCTCAGGCCAGTGACCTCCCAGTGAACAAACAGGACACAGGTAGGGCGAAGAGAAAAGGGCGGTTGGCCTCTAAGCCCTGCTTTCGAGCCAGCCTGGGGCGGCCTCTGGGGGGTGAAGGAGGTTGGGTGCTGCCGGCATCTGTTCTCTTGGGCACCCTGGGCGTGTCAGCTACTATGGGTGGGCCGATGTGAATCCACAAAGCTCTGCGGCTCCACCCCTGGCTGGAAGGAGCCCCAGAAGTAAGGCTGAGGAGGCCCTAGGGTGCACTTGGGGATTTATCCACTCAAAGCTGCCATGCCTACTTTGTAAACTGGGGCTCCCAGCACCTCCTTGCTGCCTCACCAGCTGGTGAACTAGAGCAGCTGGCCGGGGAAGTGGGTGTGGAGGCAGCTTGGCCCAGGAAAAGGACCTTGGACAGCGGCAGACTCGGAGCAATTGGCGACTGACTCCAAATTGTTTAAAACAAACCTTGGTGCTATGCGGCTGCTTCCCACTAGCTATCTGTTTTACATTTGGTAGTATATATAAGTACATGCTACTCTCTCACTTCATCACTTCGTCAAACCTTGGGCAAATTACTCAACCTCTCTGAACTCCAGGGCTTGTCTCTACTGATGGGGAGGTGCCAGCATTGCTGGATTCATGATGAAGAACATGATAATGATAACGACTCTAATACCATTTATTTCACACTTACTCTGTGCCAGGAGCTGTGTTCAACACCATATAGATATAATCTGAACGAATTCTCAGAACAACCCAGGAAGTGTTATGCTCATTTTCCAGATAAGAATCAGTGCTGAGGGGGGTTAAGTACTAGTACTTGTTGTCACTAAGTACTAGTAAGAGGCTATAGTGAGTCAAATGGCATAGTCTCTCCAAAAGATATGTCCACCAGGAACCCATGAATGTGGCTTAATTTGGGGAAAGTTTTTGCAGATGTCATTAAGTTAAGGATCTCTAAGTGAGGTCATCCTGGGCTATCCAGGTGGGCTCTGAATCCAGTGATGTCTGTCCTGATAATAGACAGAAGAGAAGGCGGAGACACACAGCGGACAAGGCCATGTGCAGATGGAAGCAGGGACAGGAACAATGCTGCTACAAGCCAAGTATGCCTGGAGCCGCTGGAAGCTGGGGGAGCAGCAAGAAAAGATTCTCCCTTGGAGCTCTGAGAAGGAACCATGCCTGCCCACACGTTGATTTCAGACGTCTGGCCTCCAGCACTGTGAGAGATCGAAGTCCTATTGTTTTAAGCCACCCAGTCTGTGGTCCTATGTTACAGCAGCCTCAGGAGACTGAGGCAGAGGCCCAGCCAGCACTGGAGCTCAGACCATCTGTGTCTTGGGAGGTGATGCATGTAGAGTGTCTAACAGACACACAGTAAATGTTCAGTTAACGCCACAGTGTCAGTGCCTTATTACCATGGTGTGGCCTTTTCTGCTGATAGTCTAGGGAGAGTTCTTCCCTTGAGATGTTCTCTCTGGTGAAACCAGGAGGACCTGGGGACTCTTCCACAATGAGATGAGTCATGTTTGCTGTCCATTCCACACCTGAGGTTTCATCCTTGGGGCACACGAGGTGACACCTGTGTACAGAGGTGCGATGTGGAGTGGGCAGCCAGGAGACCAGTTCTGTTTCTGCATCGCCTGGACACTTAGGTTTGGGAGTTTCAGTTGGGTGGTTGGAATGGTGGTGAAGGGCAAGGGTGTGGAAGTCAGTCAGACACTGCCCCTGCTTCTGGCAAGTTGTCTGCTATTGCTCAGCCTTGGTCTCCCACCTGGGCAGTGGGCCTTGAGGTGGTGCAGGTAGAGCATTTAGCACAGACCCTAGAATAGGGAGAACATTGTACATATGTATTCAGTAATATGCATATATTTACTATACATTTGTATATTTGTTATTTTTATATATTTTAATGTTTTAACTACATATAACAGTAGATTACTTATTTGAAACATGGATTTAAGAACCATTTTTAATCACAAGTGTATTGTTCATCGTGAAGATTCAGATTTTTGAAACAAGACATATAACTAGGAAAAGAAAGGAGTGCATGTAAAACAAGTTAGCAGCAAAGGTGGTGAATGTTTAGTGTATAGCTCATGCATATTTCCTCTTTGCTGATACTTTTCTTTACTTAAAGTTTGGATCTAATTGTACATAGTGCCTTGAACTCTCTTCCTTTAACAATACACTGTGCATGTTTTCCCCTGTGGTTAAACATTGCTCCTCAAAGCCGTGTTTAATGGCTTATTATATTCTGTATGGGAGTTTCCTTGAGGCGCCCATGGTCTGAATGATGTCTGCAGTCACGGGAAAAGAAAGATGGCTTTTTGATGGTAGAGTGTGCAGAAACTGTCTGCACGGAGATGGTGACAGGAAGCAGGCAAAGTCCCGGCAGCTCCCCAAGATATGCAGCTGCTGGGGTCCCTCTCTCCCTCCAGAGGGGCTGTTCCAGTTTCCCTCCTCTCCCCACCCTCGGCATGGCATAAGACTGCCATTTCCTCAAAATTTTCTGGCAAGGTACTGTCAAAGTACAAATTTTGCCGATCTGAATGTGTAGAAATTCTATCTTGTTGTTTTCATTTGCATTTCCCATATTGCTTGGGAAGTTAAACATATTTTCCATCTGATTTTCCCATCTCCCCTTTTGTGACTTGCCAATTTTTCCATTGGGTTCAGTGCATTTTTCTTACTAATTTTTAGGAGTTCTCTGTATAGTCTAGATACTATTTCTTTGTCAGCAATATGCATTGCAAGACTTTATTTTAGACAGGACTTGCTTTACTGTGGCTTATGGTGTCTTTTGTCAAAGCAAGATTTTTAGGTTTAATATAGTTAAACTTATCAATCTTTTCCTTTATGGTTTGTGCTTTGGGTTTCTTAAGATGTACTTACTACTCCAGTTCTGTAGAGATACTCCTCTGTTTTATAGCAGACTAATATGCTGGTAAGCTGTGATGCTTAGTAACTCTGCAACTTGGGAAAGGGTTCTCTCTGGACCAAGGTCTCTCATTTATAAGATGGGGATAATCATAGTATATTCTTCATTGAATCATTTTGCAAATTTATTGGAATTTACTCATGTAATGTCCTTAAAATAGCACCTGGCACCTGAAAATCACTCTGGAAATGTTAGATTATTATTATTGTCCTAGAAGTTTTAGTTTTCCTTTTAGCATTTATGCCTTAAATCCATCTGGAATTTATTTGTGTGCTCAGTGTGGATCCAATTAGATTATTTCCTAGCTGTTGTCCCAACGTCAGTTATTCAGTGGTCCATCTTTTCACCACTAGTTTTTAATGCTGCTTCTGTTACATAGCAGGTTCCCAGGTAGTCATTTCTACGCTATCCTATCCCAAGGTTCTATTTTGCTATCCCTAGGCCAATAGTATGTATTTATCTAGTGTAACCTTAATTGATGATAACAAAGAGGTCACTACCTGCTCTACATTTATCTCCAAAATTGTCTTGGTCGTTCTTTGCATTTATTCATCTATGTGGATTATAGGGGCAGCTTATCATGTTCCATGAAGAACAGATGGCCACAGTACTTTCTCTCCCAGACATACCACAGTCCCCTTAGGACATTTTCCTGGTGTTTGTGTTTGTTTAATACATTTGTGATCTAAAAAATATTCAGTTTGCTCAACTTTCCTATGCATCTTACCAGTGTTTCTGGTGTAGGTACCTGGGCTGTGTTGTGAAACCAGGTTGATTGTTTCTTTTAAACAGTTCCTGAAGTTCACCTTAGCCAAGGAATTTCAAAACTTTGGCTTCTCAGAGATGTTCTCCAGATTTTGGAGCTTGTAGGGGACTTCCTTATAGGCCAGGTCAAACATGCCTTTGCCAGCTAGGCAGTTGTCAGCTGTGTTTTTTTGGCCTTGCCCTAATTTGATCACTGGGTCTTTTTCAAACTCAGCCAAATTTCTGGCATATTTCTTCTTTCCATCTTTTCACTTTCATCTTTTTTGATATTAGTATAGCTCGTTTAAGTGTCCATGGAGGTGGATAAATCCTATTTCAAAATCTCTGTCTTTTAGCTTAGTATTTTATCCATTTACATTTATTGTGATAGCTTATGATTTTAGGTTTAGTTCTACAATGTTATTTTGTATTCTCTATTTATTATCTTTTGCTTTGATAATTTTTTTCTCTTTTCAGTCTTGTAGTACAGACTGAATAATTGAATTGCGTTTTCACTTCCTTGTACTGGTATGGGAGCGCCACATTGAATTGCAGTTCTTTTAATGGCCAACCTTAAATTTTTAACAGGCACACTTGTTTTAATGAACTCTGAAGTTAGTGAATATATCTCCCTCCCCATCCCCCAAACAACATAAAGACATTTAAACCTTTCTGTTTGATTGCGCATTCTGTTTTCCAAGTATTTTACTTTTACCTTATTTTTTAACCTCCCTAAATTAGTAATCATGCTTATTATTTTTATAGTCAATGACTATTTAGTTCTTCATATATTTTCCAGTATTTTGATCACCACTCTCTTGATTCTCACTCTTTGCTACTCATTTCTTATTAGCCAACAACTTCTTTTAATAGTTCTTTCATGCTGAGTCTGTGAATAGTAAACTTTTTCAATCTTTATTTGTCTGAAATGTCCTGATTTTACCTTTACTCTTGAACAATAGTTTGTCCTGATATAGAATTTTAGATTTTTTTCCTTATTGTTCCATAAAGGTATCATTCCATTCCCTCGTCATCTTTATTACTGTGGAAAATCACTTGCCCCTCTGGCTGCTTTTAAGGTTTTCTCTTTGTCTTGGATAATCTTCATTTCACTGTGATATATCTAGGAATGGGTGTATCTCACATGTTTTCAATGTAGAATTTTCTGTTCATCCTCAATTTTGGAAAATTCAAAATGACTTTTTTTGAAGATTGCCTCTCTTCCATCTCTACTATCTTCTCCTATAACTTGCTTTAAATATGCATTGGGTCTTCCGATTCTATTATCTATGCCTCTTAATCCCTTGTCATAATTTGTATTTTCTGAATGCGCTGTTAGTGATTTATTTGGCTCTGTTCTCCAGCTACATCTAATCTCGTTTCATCTCTTTTATTTATTTATTTATTTTTTGTGGTACGCGGGCCTCTCACTGTTGTTGCCTCTCCCATTGTGGAGCACAGGCTCCGGACATGCAGGCTCAGCGGCCACGGCTCACAGGCCTAGTTGCTCCACGGCATGTGGGATCTTCCCGGACTGGGGCACGAACCCGTGTCCCCTGCATGGGCAGGCGGACTCTCAACCACTGCGCCACCAGGGAAGCACTCATCTCTCTTTTGACTTTTAGGTATTAGTGACTGTGCTTTTCATTCCTAACAGTTGTGTTTGGTTCTTTTTATTAAGCTCACCATTCCTTTCTTTCATAGTATTTTGTGCTTTCATAATGGCTCATCTTTTATCCCTTTCAGATTCTTTGATTTTTCCAAGTTCTGGGAAAGATAAAAAAATTTTTTGTTGTTGTATATTGCTGACTCTCTGTTATGATCCAGCTTTCCCTCATGTGGTTTATAACTTTAATTTTGATTTTATCTTTGGTTGATATGGCTATCTACCATGCCAGTTGTGTGTGACTTTGGTTACCAAAGTATCGCTACAGATCTGCTTCCCCAGCTGGAGTTCAAAAGTTATATTTATTGGTTTGGGATCCTGCATCAAATGAACTGTAAACTTGAACTCTATATCCTGGAGGGTGTAGACTTGGGTTAGAATTTCTAGCAAGGCTTGGTTTCTTGAGGGCCAAATGGTGCAAAGCTCTCTTGCTGTTACCCTGGGCTAGTGGAAGTGAAATTGTGGAGCAAAATGTCTGAAGAAGTTTAACACTTTATTTCACATTGTCACATTATCCTCCAATTAAAATACTACCACAAACGGTTCATAAATGCAATTTTTTCAGTTTTCTTGTTAGCCATGGTCCAGTGGTTCTCAACTGGGGGCAGTTTTGGTGCCCAGGAGACATTTTGCAATGTCTGGAGACATTTTTGGTGGTCCCAGCTGGCAAGACGGTTCTACTGGGGTCATATGGGTGGAATCTAGGGATGCTGCTGAATGTCTGCAGTGCACGAGACACTCTCCAGCCAAGGATGACCTGGCCTATCATGTCAGTTGTACAAAATTGAGAAACCCTGCTCTAGACTGAAAGCCCCTTGAGGGCAGGGACTCAGTTGGACTGGTTCCGGTCTGTATATTCTTTTTCGTCTGTGTGAATTGCTTGGCACGTAGCAGTGACTCAGTAAGTTCTGCAAAATATCAAATAATCACTAACTCTTAAAAGTTATTCTTGCCAATATAACAGGTAAAAAATTATCCAAATATCTACAGTTGGGGTTATGAAGACTAATTGTATTAATTGAGAAAAATATCCAGCACCCTGCTCTGTGACATCAGAGTCACCACATGGGTGTCCCTGGAGGGGAGTCTCTCACCTCTGTTACCGTAGCTACTTGGTAGCAGGATATCTGAGCAGCCCTTGATTCTTTTCCCAGAGCCTTCACATGTGTAGTTTCTCTACCACTGCTTACAATACCCTATGCCAGGTGCAAGGAGGTGCTGTGTCGGCAGGTGAGGCTCTAAGTCTGGGAGCACCTCAGGGACACTGGCCATTTCAGAGTGTGAATGAGTTCTCCTACCTGGATGCTGCTTTTGCACACCTGTGCCAGGCTCTTCCCCTGGACCCAGCATCTGAGGAGCTATGGATAGGACCTCATCTTGGTGAGCTTCCTTTTAGTACCTAGGACCTAAACTTGATGTGGAACAGTGTGGGGGAATTGGTGAGAGGAGACGACTTTTATTACCTCCCAAAAGGTACCAACTTCACCAGATTGTAAGCAAACCTTGGGGAAATACTATGGCTTTCTTTTTTTCAAGGGTTTCCATAAAGTACAGCCCAGCAGAGCAAGAATTAACCACACCTATATGACTCCAGGAACCATCCCAGCCCTGGGAGGGATGGTCCCCAAGAATCTGATAAAAGCTGTGAACTAGGAAAACACCTGATTGTATACCCAATTTCAGGGGTTTCAGGACACCTGGGCTCCAGGAATCCTTGGTTAAAAGCTACAGCCTGCACTAAATTGGACTTTAATGGTCAACGGATGCGAGAAATCGATGTAAAACCACCCAGGTGGCCAGGGTCCAGCAGATCCCAAGTTTGTGCTCCTCTCACTCCTGCATTTTGCACATGCTGCGCCTTTCAAGGGAAATGCACCTGCCTCCTTTGAAAACTCTTATTGACAGCTCAGAAGACACTGTCTCTAGCGCATGTGCATGTTTCCTCTCCTCCCTGGGGGCAAGGTTGAGCATCACCTTCCAAATCCCCACATTCCCTCCCCCACATCTTTCACTGCACTCACAGAGCTCTGGTTATTTGCTTATATATTTGTTTTTCCAGGTTGACTGTGGGATGCTTATGAGCAGAGATCATGTCTTAGTTTTCTTAACTTTGTTGGCCCCTCATTGTACAGTGCCCGGACCATAGTAGTAAGTTAATAGATGTTGCAAAACGGCGGAGTGCAATAAAGCGTGGGGATTTCGAGAATTCAAAGGAGGAGAGCAGAGGAGATTCACATGAGTGACGGTCTTGTGTCTACATATTGGGGCGAGATAATATGTACGTTTGGGCAGGGCGAGATAATATGTACGTTTGGGCAGGGGTACAGATGATTTGTGACTCTTTAAAAAATATTTCACCCGAATACCATTGACTTGTCTTGAATTAAAACTCAAGTTCAAGAACCAGGAACCCATTCCTCCACCATGGGTATAGTTTGAGCGTGGAGGACTTCGGCTCCGGTAGAGCCCTGAAAAGGGACAAATTGTCCACGTTGGCGAGAGCACTCGGCATCTGGAGCCGAGTTGTTGCTGCTCTGAAGATTCATCTCAGTGTCTCTGAACTGCGGGGAGGCAATGGCTATGGTGCGTGTTGTCTGGTATGAGTTACTGCTACAGATAAATCTGACGAGCCGGCAGCCACGGTGAAATGAATTGCCTCAGATACACACATTGTCTGCCTGCTGTGTTAGCCTCCATCTTTAAGCTGGAAGAGCAGGGCACAGCTAACTGAGAAGGAGAAAGAATCCCTCACCTGAGGCTTCAACCCAAACATGGTGACTCACTGGTTCCTCTCTGACTCACTGCCCTGGGGACCCTGGTAAGGTCCGATTCCCAGAAGAAGAGAAAAATTGAATTCCATCACAAGCCCAGTGTCCCCGGGGGAGGGAAGCTCCTACCTGCCCTGCACCTACCAAGATTCTGAGGCTAGGGTCACATCCTGCTGCCTCTGTGCTCCCGGGAGTGGGAGGAGAGAAAGTGTCTGTCTCCATCTCTGTGTCTGTTACACACGACGGACTCATGTGTACAGCAGGGAGGAAATGAAGAAATATACTTAAATACACACATAGATACGTGGACGCGGAGCTGACCATACATTCAACCATGTGGTGATTAAACAAGCGGTGTCCTGGTAGTCATTCTGGTTAGCTCAGCCCTTCAGTAGAACCACATTGAACGTTTTAGCTACTTCATCCCAGGTTCTCTCCCTCCCTCCTTCTTTCCCTTCCTCCATGTCTCTCCCTCTCCCCTCCCCCCTCTATCTCATAACTTTTAGGCTGATCTTGTGCATTGATTCTTCTTGATAAACTTTAGAAACATGTTGTCAAGCTTCAGAAATCACCATGTTGGGATTTCAATTGGAATTTCATTAAATTTATAGTTTAATTTTAAAAGTTTTGATACTTTTGCTACATCATACCTTTTCATTCAAGAATATGATGCATCTTTCTATTTCTTCATGTTTTGTGTTTCTCAGTAAAGTTTTAAAATATTTTTTATGAAGTCCTGCACATTTCTTGTTGAGATTATCCTGAGATATATTTTTTGTGGCTCTTATACATGGAATCTTTATTATATTTTTCTCACTGGTTATTATGTGGATTTATTTATTAATAGGTCACTTAGTAATCTCTCTTCAATACCTCAGTAACTTTTTAGATCTAAAAAGTTTTCCAGGTAGACTTTATGGGTTTTTTAAATATGAAAATAATAATCTTTGTCTTCAACTTTCCAACAGATCATTTTAGAATGTTTAATTACTTTTCATAGAACAATAAGTGCAAAGAAGGTGGGGATTCTTGCCTTTTTATAGACATTAATGAAATACTTTAGTATTTTACTGTTCAGTGTGATATTACATGAAGATAGTTATTCTTTACCATGACAGCAAATTTCCTTCTGATTTGATTTTACTAAGAAATTTTGTCAGAAAATGAACATTGAATTTCATCAGATGCCTTTCCATGCCTACATCCATGTAGGAGGTAATGATAAGATTTTCTCAGTTAACCTCATAAAATACCTTATTCTAAATATATAAGTACTTCTGTAAGTTCTCCTGCATTTAACTTTTTTTCATCACTTTGCTGGTGTGTCTTTTGTAAACATGTTTAGACATGTGTTTACCAATATGAGGTATTTTATCATTTAATAGAAAGTTTAACCCATTTACTTTTTTATCATAATAGATATGATATGCTTTACCTTCTTTTCTTCATCCCGTTTTCTGTATTTATGCTTCCCGTTATTTTCTTTACTATGTGGATTATATTGTCTTTGATCATTTTTTCTAGGAATCTTGAAGATTTGTGTCCTGCTTTTTATTGCCATTAGTAGTTACCTTTAAGTATTTGGTATTAAAAAACACCAAAACATTTATTTCTGGAGTTATCAGTTTTAAGAAGAACAAATATCCATTGTGTCCCCTTCACATAATAAGAGGAATATGTCAGTTAAGAAGAAGTTTGGCTAAAAGAAATAGAAGCCATGCTCACTGGAGCTTAAATAACTAAGGGTTTATTTTTCTTAAAAGATGAGAAGTCTGAGATAGGCAGCTCTCAGCATTGGTTCAGTAGCTCAACAGTGTTGGAGCTAACATTTCTGTCACTCTCCTCTTCGTGGTAATAATATGGCTGCCACAGCTCCAGTCATCTTATTGACATTCAAGGCAGTAAGAATAAGGGAAGGTCTGTGCTAGCTGTTTCTGTCTCAGAAGTCCTAACACCTAGAAGACTTTGATTAACATCTCATTGGCCAGAATTCTGACACATGCCCTTACTGCCCAGGCACAAAGGATGTTCGGGGAGAGAGCATCTCTCCTTCCCAGGTAATATAGGTGGCAGGGGGGAAGGGACATCAGCCTCAAATTAATTTATACACTTTAGTTTCCTCCCATCAATGCCCTCTGTGGGGACCTTCCCACCAAATGAATATTTTCTTTTATAAGTTGCACTGATGTCATCAGTTAAAATAAAGGATGATTCAAAAATTTCCCAGCCCACAGTAGGTGGTTAAAGCCGAGCCACCTTTTTCAGCCTATTCACAAATCACCTTCGTTTAAATGGCTCTTCTTAATTAAATTGCCGAATTCCATATCCTTTATTCTATGATATCATTTTTTATCTGCATTTCATTCCAACATTATTGCCTTTTTTATTCCAAGTAATAACAAAATACATTTTCTTTCAAATAATTTGTATTGGGTTATCTATGAAAAAAGGTCCTTCAATGAGACAAATATTGTCACAAGCGTCAGGAATAGACAGATATCTGTCTCTGCCAGTACTGCTCTCTGATGGTATAATGCCTTCGTGTTTAGATACGTGGTCTGTCTTGGTTAACTGCTTTATGGCTTTAGAGCCTGTCTGGTTTAACACTGAGACTTGAGGCGATGGGGTGTTGACTGCAGATGTCTTTTCCCTCTCTTCAGACCACTTGCCTAATGAACGGGCTTACTTTAAGACTAGATGTTTGTTTCTCTGCAGAGCCTGGCATGTTTATGTATGTTGCAAAGTTTATGTAATTATTTCCATAGTTGTTACTTAAATGGACACAAATCAGTTGAAGGTTAGTTTACAAAAAAAGACAACCACAAGTTATGCTGCATCTCTGTGGTGCTTTCAAAAGAACTCAGAAGTCAGACCAGCCGGGTTCAAATCCTGGGTCTTCCCACTACCAGCTGCTTGACTTGAGCCACTTAGTGTTGTTGTCTTTGAGCCTCAGTTTATATAGTTTATACATTTTTATAAATTCATTTCTAACATCAGGTTGTTACATTATAAGATTGTTGTGAGGATTAGGGATTATATGAAAGGGCTCAGAATACGAAATGAATATGTTCATTTTAACCTTGGTAAGTTCCTTCTTTCTTGGTAAATCTTCAACTCAATGTTGCAAAATAAAAAGGGAAACTTCAGCTCAACTCTTCACTACACTTTGTCCAGGTGCTTTTGTACCAAATGGGGCGGTCATAATGTCTATCATACCCCCTGTCTTCTAGCTGAAAGAGCCTTACCTGGATCACCCCCTCTGGAAGCAGCACTGGCTATGTGTGTGTATAGGTGGGTCACCTGTGAGATCAGTGTGGACACCTGGTTGAGGACAGTTCAACTTGGGTGGGCTGGTGTGATGTGTTCTGCCCAGCAGAGGGTGGGAAACCTAAATGTGGGATGTGCTCACACTGCCCCTTTAGTGCTTGATAAAACCTACTCAAGATAAGACAAGAAATCCCATGCTCTTCCCAATATCTATGTCAGTTCCCCGGGGGCTGCCAGTTCTCGTGTCCAACTTTGACTCCAACCTCCAGCTTCTACCTAGTTTTTGAGTCACAGCATGGGCAGCCCATGCTTTGTACCACTTTGAGCCAGGGGTGGATCAGTCTCTTTCCTCCATTACCATAACACTGCTCACTCAGAGCTGTCATGACAGCTCAGCATTCTGGTTCCCTGTTGCTGAAGACAAACCACTCAAAACTTTATGGCTTAAAACATCAACAGTATGAATCTTCCAAGATGGATCGCTTATCTGGCTAGAAAATTGGTGCTGACTGTTCATTGGGTGGTCAGACAGGACTCTTAGACCTGATTCCTATCCAGGCAGGTCTCTCCATGGGGCTGCTTGGGCTTCCTCACAGCGTGGCAGCTGGGTTCTAAGAATGAGGATTCCAAGAGACAAAATTAGAGTACAAGCGACTCAAGGCTGGGACCAGACCCAGAAACCAGCAGAACATTACTTGATCTTTCTGCTGTTAATCAAGTAGTCACAGAGCCAGCAACTCACGGGGATCCCATCTCTGAATGAATTTTAAATGAATTTGAGGCCATCTTTAGTTTACTACACTTAGAAAGTTAGAGGAAGGTTTTACAGCTCATCACCACCAATGACTGCCAACCAAATATTAGACCCTGGTATTCCTAAAGTACTTCAGATGGCCCACCCTGCCATAGGGAGGCTCTCCCAGGCCCACCTTTCCTCATCTGTACCTTGTCTCTTCTGTCTCTCTCCCTTCCACATTTCTGTTCATTTCTAATGCTTAGGAACTTAATGACCTTGTTCACTTCTGGATCCCTGTTCTAATTTCAGGATCTCACCTAACGGTGTGGCTTCTTAAGACATTTTTCTAAACAAAGACATAGCTCTACTTAAGAAAAGCCAGTGACCAGCTCTGAGAATAACGTTTTACGACCCTGCTGCTGAGAAAAGGTGATTAAGTTAATCAGCCTGAGTCACGTCCTGCCCCTTGTCCCTCTCCCCCCGCTACTTCTCTACCCCTCCTGTCCTGTGTCCACCCCTTCCACCCTCGCTCTGCAGCAGACACATCCATCTCCCCGCTTCCTCACAGACCCAAGCGCGCTCTGCTTCCTGGCCTTCCCCCTGCTCGCCGAGCTTTCCCCTGCCCACCAGGCTCCACCCTCCCTGGCTTCTTGATTTTGTTAAAGGGCCAGCGTATTGGTGATGCCTTCGCTGCCCCACCCCCCACCCGAGCTCACCCTTTCCCTGAGCACTTTCACTTTTGTCCCCAGCTCTTCTTACCGCGTAGCCTGCTCCTTAGGCCTGAATCAGTTGCCTCTTGTTTGTCTCCTGTGTGAGCTGGAGCTTCGTCTGTCTTGCTTGCTCCTGAGTCTTCAGCACCTGGAACAGTGCTGAGAACACAGTAGCTGGGCACTGAATGTTTGCTGAGTGATTATTAAGTGACTGAATAAGGTGAGGATTAGCCAGTAAGGATTGGGAAGACAACTAAGGTGACCCCCGCCCCAGGTTTGCCCGGGGCTGGGCGATTTCCCAGGGTAAAACTGAGGAAGTCCCAGGCAAACAAGGATGAGTTGGTCACCCTCGTGACAACACGCCCCCACTGTCCTCAGCAAAATCAAGCTGCCATGGCAGTGAGACCATGGGGGCCTTGAGGGAAAGTCCCAGACTGTGTCCTCAGTTCACGGCCATCTGCATCCTGGCCACAGCACCCTATTCCTTAAGGGGGATCGCACAGCCCAACATCACAGCCTAGCAGTGGAGGACGTGGCAGGCTGCTGTCCTGATGGAGGAAGAGCACAGTTTCTAATTTATCTGAGCCGCTTGCAGCCCATGTGCTTTATGACATTGTTCAGGACTGCTGGCGGGGAGCCTGTGAGTTCTCCTTTCCCTCTCTTCCTAAGTGAGCCGCAGTGCCGCCTGCAGGCCTCTGGCTTTGCACGGTGCTGCACGGAGCTCAGGCTCCCGACGAGATGCAAGAGACAAAGCAGGCAGAGGAGCAGCGTGGAACAGCCTGAGAGGAGCTGCAGTTGGGACCACCCATGGTGCCCGGCTGGACTAGGGCACCATCCCTGCCCCTTGAACTTGCAGCAGAGGCGATGCAGCAAGGAAACACTCCTTCTTGCTCCTCTCACCTCTGACCCAGAGCTGGGGAGGTCCTGGAGGGCCCTCTTGTCTGTTGGGCAGTGATGTGGGGAACAAGCACAAGTAAAGTTGAATGGGAACCACAAAGCCATGGAGGGAAGATGTGAGGAAAGCAAGCCTCCTGAAGACGCCTGAGCAGGGGGACATCTGGTGCCTCTTTGAGGGCTTGGCTTACAGAGATGTGCTTTGGCACCACTGCTGTCAGGCAGAGTGGACTCCCACATCGCCTGCTAGGCACGCCCATCCTGGTCCCACAATTTGGCTCCACAGCCCTGAAGCAGATTTTCAGACCCAGCAATAAAACAAAGCAACTCCATCAGTGCCAACCCGGTGTCCGCCCTGAGCCCTGGCAACATCTCTGCTGAGCTGCTTCTCCCAAGGCTGCAGCTTTCTGCTGCGTGGCGCTCACGTCTGCTGTCACCAGCTGGCTCCGGGTGACAAACAGTCACACTCCAGTGACTTCCTCCTGTGTTCCCAGGACATCTTCAGAGTGAAAGGGAGTCTCCAATTATGTGCTCCTTTTTTTTCTTTCCCACCAAGACAATGTTCAGTAATTAATTGCATATTTTAAGTATGCCAGGGAGATTTGCATTTTTCTCCAAGGAAGAATGAAGTGACAGCTTCTGCTTAAAAACGAGTCCAAACGCAGCCTCCTTCCAGGCCAGTAGTCGGTGGACCTGCTGTAAGGGACGGCAGATTATTTTGCCCCGCTGAGAAAAATCCTTTTTGTTCAGAGTGGGGAAAGTTTGACATTGTGTGCTGCTGCAGAGGCATCTTGGCAAGGCCTTTGTTAAAATTTACTTCTCGTTGGGACTTCCCTGGTGGTCCAGTGGGTAAGACTCTGCGGTCTCAATGCAGGGGGCCCACACGCATGCCGTAAGTAAGAAGTCTGCGTGCCGCAACTAAGACCAGGCACAGCCAAAATAAATAAATAAATAAATATTAAAAGAAGTTCTTTCTCATCTTTTGTTAATGAGATTTGGTTCAGAGAGACTGTCTTGTGGGAGAATTAAAACCCTGTCTTGGAAGGCAGTTTTTAAGAGTTGGCTGAGGTTTGGCAACAAGTGACTCAGCAGCTAATACCACGGTCTTCTGGTTGCAGGGACTGCTGGTTGTTGTGGGGAGGGAGCAGCTGGCCAGGTGGTCCTGCAAAGGATGGTTGGCAAGAAACAAAACACCGCACACTCTCACTGGATCTGCTGGGGTCTGCCTTCCCCCACGCCATGATTCCCCCCAGAGTCTCCATAGGTGTCCCAAATGAGAACGTAATCTTTGGAGCCAAGCAAGCTTGGGTTTGAGTCCAATCTCACCTCTTCCTAGCCTGTGACCTCGGGCAAGCCTCAGTCCCCCATCTGTAAAGTGAGGGCATTGTCGCAGGATTGCGGAGGGGATTCGATGGGACGGTCCTGCATGGAGCTTGGCACAAGGCAGTGGCTCGGGGCGGGGCTCAGCACACCCGCTATGGTCCGGCTCAGCATCGGTAGGGTTCCTTTCAGCCCTATGAATCTTTAGTCTTCTTCTGAAGTCTGTCCATGCTGCCCTTCTATCCTGGAATGTAGGATTCCTGGCAGATGCACTTTCTCTCCGTTTGATGAAACTTAACCCATAGAATGTTCATAGGAGCATTAATTAGAATAGCCCAAAGTGGAAACAACAAATGTCCATCAGCTGATGAGTGGATTAACAAAATGTGGTGTATCCACACTGTGGGGGATATTATTGAGCCATAAAAAGGAAGGAAGCACTGGTGAACAGTACATCATGGATGAGTCCCAAAATATGATGCTAAGGGAAAGAAGCCAGTCACACACAAAAGACCACATTTTGTATGATTCCATTTATATAAAATGTTCAGAATAGGCAAGTCCATGGAAACGGAAAGTAGATTAGTGTTTGTCAGGGGCTGGGAGAGCGAGGGATAGGCTGTGACTGCTCATGAGTATGGAGTTTCTTTTTGGGGTGATGACAATGATCTAAAATTAGATTATGGTGGTGGCTTCACGGTTCTGTACAGGGATACCTTTTTTTATTGTGCTTTAGTGAGCTTTGCTGATACTGCATTTTTTTTTTTTTTACAAATTGAAAGTTTGTGGCAACCCTGTTTCAAGCAAGTTTATCAGTGCCAATTTTGCAACAGTGTTATTTTAAAATTAAGGTATGTACATTGTTTTTTTAAGACATAATGTTATTGCACATTTAATAGACTACACTATAGTGTAAACATTACTTTTATATGCACCAGGAAACCAAGAAATTCCTGACTTGCTTTATTGTGATAATCATTTAGTTCTGTAACTGAACCTATATCTCCAAGGTATGCCTGTAAATATAAAAAAATTGAATTGCATACTTTAAGTAAGTAAACTGAGTGTTGTATAAATTATATCTTAAAGCTGTTAATTTAACAGAAAATGAATTACTGTCCTTCAGTGTCTGTTTTGTCTGCAGGGTATACCACACATACTTTTGTATACAATGTATACATTTATACCGCTTGTACACAATGCATATGTTTATGTGGAAGACAGAATATTATCAGAGAGAAACTTGCACCATATCATACTTATTCAAGACAGATTAATGCAGTGGTTCTCAAACTCCGCTTCACGGATTAGTGTTTTTAGTGCTGAAATATTCAAAAAAAATAAGACAAAGTAGTTAATAGTACTTTATCAAGGTTATTTTTTTAGTTTTGAGAAATGTACTATGATTATAAGATGTTATCATTGCAGGAAGCTGGATGAAGGGTGTATAGGAACTCTGCCCTATTTCTGCAACTTTTCTGTAAATATGAAATTCTCCAGAATGGAAGTTTCTACTTAAATAACCCCTCCCCCCAAAACAAACAAACAACAAACAACAAAATAAGGATGAAGGTAGTGACTTCAGTAGAAACTCAAAATAAGAGACTCTCTTTTATTCTAAAATTACTTTCTTCCAACATTTTTGGTGTTAAATTGGCCTTTTATGAAGTGGCATTAGATGGAAATTGTATTTATTGCTTCCCACTTGATGACATAAAAAGTGTCAATTCTATGTTAGTTCTCCAGAGTTGTAGCCGATGCTGTTGGGGTCCTGTCCCCCAACCTCAGCCTTCGCTCTTCCCTGCATGGGTGGGATCCTCTGAGGCTCACTGTCTGCGCTGTCCCCTGAGGTCCCTGGTGAGGCTGAGCCCCTGTGGTCCATACAGGTACCCTGCCCTTTAATGTGCACCAGTCACATTGGCTCCTTCCTTCCCTGCCTCACTTCCCCATCCCCACTGGTGTTTGCTGGGATCACTTTTCAGTAAAGTACGTGCCCTCAGAGCCTTGGTCTGCTCCTGGGGTACCCAAATTAAGACACTTGTGGCTCGTGAATTCCAAATTCTAGGGACCACAGACTAAAAGTAAGGCCGAAATATGGATGAAGATACGTAGCCCACAGGATGGTCATTAGCATCTGCCAAGCTCAGTGATGGACCTACCTTAGTTTCCCGAAGCTGTCACAACCAGGTCCCAACAGTTGAGTGGCTTACACAACTGAAATCTATCGTCTCACAGTTCTGGAGGCTAGAAGTCTGAAATCGAGGTGTTGGCAGGACCTTGCTCTCTCTGAAAGCTTGGGGAGCATCAACCCTTGCCTCTTCCTAGCTTCCCTCAGTGGCTGGCGATCCTTGCCTCTCCTCGGCTGCATCACTGCCATCCCTGTCTCACTGGTGTTCGTTCTCCTGTGTGTCTGTGCTTCCTCTCCTTTTCTCCTAATCCAGTCATGTTGTATTAAGAGCCAACCCTACTCCAGTACAACTTCATTTTAACCAGTTAGATCTGTGGCAACCCTGTATCCAAGTAAGGCCATATCCTGAGAGTCCAGGAGGACATGAATCTTTGAGGGACTGTATCCAACCCAGTAGAGGATGCAGAGAAGAAAACAGATGAGACCCTGCCTCAAGAAGCTTATAATGTGCGTGGGGTGGTGGTGGTGGATTTTAACTAAACAAACATACTAGTCAGTGAATAATTACAGAGATAAAGACTTTCTAAACAAGACTGAGCTCACACAGGAAGGAAACCTGGGCTGGCCTGGGGAGATGGAGGAGGGAACTCCAAGAACCCAAGTCAGAAGGAGAGCAAAACTGATCCATAGGTGTTCACTCCTGGTGGAGGCCAGAGCGCTGCTCTCAGCAGCTGCACGTCACAACTCTTTCCCAGGCCCCAGTGCGGGTGGGAGCCCAGGAGCGAGAAGGGGCAGAGGGCAGGGAGCAGAGAGGGAGTGGGGTTTAGCAGCAGCAGTGAAGAGACATGAGAAATGCTTGATTCACTGGCCTACATTCAGCAGTCAGCAGCTTTCAGCGAGCTCTCCAAGGAGCTTCCTCCAGACCCCCTCTGCCCCCCCAAGCCCACTCACTGTGGATGGACCTAGTTACATGAGGGCAGGGCCAGAGAGGACCCCCAGCCCCCAGCCCCTGTGGGCACAAGGGGAGCCCTTGATACTCCCGGTTTAGGTCAGTTCAGAGAGGAAATGTCTGGGAGTGGAGAAGGGAAGAGGGAAGAGGTGGGGGAGAGGGATGGGGTGAGACCTGGGGGGAGGACAGAGGGAGAGTGGGGATAAAGGGAGAGCAAAGAGCAA
>NW_020173687.1:3032152-3041624 GCF_003031525.2 Neophocaena asiaeorientalis asiaeorientalis | reverse complement strand
AGGAGGGAGTCTTCCAGAGCAGCAGAAGTGCTGTTTCTACCTGGGGCCAGAGGAACAGCCCCCTCCTGCTCCCTCCTTCCTCTTTCTCACCTCTCTTCTCTCTCTGGAACGTTTCCTGAGTTCCCCTTAATGCACTTGGCAATTGCTTTGCTAGCAGGGCCCACACTTGCTGGCTGCAAACCACA
The DNA here is from genome assembly GCF_003031525.2 of Neophocaena asiaeorientalis asiaeorientalis. Taxonomy (NCBI): domain Eukaryota; kingdom Metazoa; phylum Chordata; class Mammalia; order Artiodactyla; family Phocoenidae; genus Neophocaena; species Neophocaena asiaeorientalis. The sequence goes on along the minus strand of NW_020173687.1, from coordinate 3,041,439 downwards.
GCAGCGGTTTCACCCGGGAGAACCGCATTCAGCTCCCAGTAGTAAGTGGCCTAAGTAATTGCATCTGATGCCCCCTTTGCAGAAGGGGGCTGACTGACAATTCATGCCGTCTCAGACGTTGAGATTGATTGCCTGAGAAGGACGAGGAAATCGCACAGGAAGCCCTGTTATTGGGGCAAACAGTGTTAAGTCGCTGACTGCGCAGCAGCGCACAGAGCAGGGCGTTCGGTTCCAGGCTCTCGGGGAAGCATTAGATATGAAATGACTTTCGTGATGCAGCTCCGATGTTAAAAGCACAATGCTCAGGACTACGTGATTCAGTGAGAAAACATAAACGGAAAATTACTGGAGCTGAAATTTTACTGCCAAGTTATTTATCTTTGTTATTGCTTTCTGAATCCTTTTGTGCTTTTCGTTCACGGCGATGGATAGAGGCACCCTTACTTACACTTTAAGCAGATATCAGGAGGGAAAAATATTCCTCACGGCACCACAAAATACCAGATTAAGTCTCAGCCAGGCTTGTGATTTCTCTCATTACAATGAAATATCTACAACTTGAAGTAATAATAATAGTAAAAAAAAAAAAAAGTTCCGCAGTTCTTTTCACAGACAGTTCACATGACTTCCTATTGATGCCACTTAACGTTTTTTGATAGAAAAATAATGGTAAGAACAGGGGTCCCAAAAAAACATGGCCTAGGATTTGATAATTCCAGCTTCCAGCTCATCAGGCAGGTGTTCTGGACCACTTCCGGGAGGGGATGGGTGATGGTGACTTACCAGACCAATAAGATAATACCAGTATTAATGACAGTAATACCCATCTTTTACTTTCTTATAGCTCTGTTTACTTTTCAGGATCATAGCCTACATTCTTTTATTTAGTTAAAAGGTTGCATATAATTTTTATTAAAATGAAACTAATTTTCTTTGTAAAATAAAAAAGACATTTAAAACGTAGGATACATAAACATACATATTTATATGTATTAGCAAATGTTCGTGTTTTTTACGTTCACTCTTCGTGCGATGATTTCCTGTCGCATTCAGAGAGAAAAGAAATGTTTTTGATTTTAATTCTCTTATTTGATCTTTTACAGTAATGCAGCAAGGGCGATGGGGCAGTGTCACCGTTCTGACACCAGAGTGCAGGGCTACTCACAGTGAGGCCTGTGGTTCAGCAGCACCCAGGGCTGGCACCTGGCGGGAGCTTGTGGGAAATGTTAGACGTGCAAACTCTCAGGCCCTCCCTGGACCTGAGTGTTGGGGCCCAGGAATCTGAGTTAACAAGCACTCCGGGTGACTGAGGAGGGCTGTTGAGATTCAGAGGCCAGTTCATTTACAGCATCACAGCTGGATGGGGGTTAAGACATTGTTGTTTGAGGTTAGGTTGTCTGGGTTCAAGCCCCACGTTCACCACTCCATCCCTTAACTCTAGGACATTAGCCGACTCACTTCTTCACTTGCCCATTTAAAAATGGGAACATTCTTTTTTTTTTTTTTTTTTTTAAAATGGGAACATTCTTATAGTGAGGGTCAGGTGGGGGAGGCATTTTCATTGGCTTGTATTTTCATTCTTCATTTAACCCAGCCACCCCGCCCAGCCAGACAGATGTGACATACCTTCGAGGAGTAAGGAAACCGAGTTTTTGCATGTGGGCAAATCATGTTCACAACCTGCTGGCCTGACTGTCCATCAGAGTCATGGATGCAGCTTGCAGAGCGAGTCCTGCTGCCCCAGAAACTGGATATAATCTGCAGCTGGGCTGGAGTAAGGGATGGACCGACTTACACCATCAGGAATTGAAATGGAGAGAAACTTTAGCTTCAGTGGGAGTGAAGTTCAGGAAGCAGCGAGGGAGCCGAATTATAGCAGATTTCAAATTCCACAAAAGGCCACAGTGATATTATCCACCATCCCACAAGTTCTTACAGAACTGTGCCCCTGCCCCATCAAAGGTCAGAATCTGTGTCCCCTCCCCTTGAAGCGACGGGCCTCTGTGATAGCCATGATAGGTGGAGGTGGTGGGAGTGAGGCTGCGTGGCTTTGGGGGCTCCCCTGGAAAAGGTGAGGCAGTGTCTTCTTGGCTCCGTCTCTCTGAACAAACCCCTTTTGGAGCTCTGAGCTGCCAGGCTAGGAGTCCCCTCACCTGCAGTCACCATGTTGTGGACAGGTGCACAGAGAAAGAGAAAGATGTCCCAGGACCCCCAGCTGTTTGGGTCTCCCCAGTGCAGGTGCCAGACACCTGAGGCACCAGCTACCGTCTGACTGCAATCTCATGAGAGACCTCAAGTGAAAGCTGCCCAGCTGAGCTGCTCCCACATTCCCTGCCCATAGTGACATGGGACGTAATGAATGGCCATTGGTCTTCAAAGCTACTAAGTTTGGGGATATTTGTTATGCAGCAGAAGTGACTGTAACACAAACTGAACTCATTCCTTCCTGGAGAGAGCTGCCTTTCTGCTGGAGTCAGGAGGTTGCCCACTGATCATCCAGCTGGAAAGACACTCATCTGTGCCTGGGGTAGGAGAAAGAGCCATACTCAGAAATTCTCACTTGTCAGCTTCAAACTTGATTCTACATGCAAGCAAATAGCCCTGAAGCTCTGGAAGCACCATACCTTGCTGGAAAAAATACCCCCATACTGCTTCTGTAAAGACATGTCTCAGCCTTTTGCAGGGTTAAACACATTTTGGGAATATGAATGAGTTTTGAACAAATTAATGTTTTTACCGCAACTGCTCTCAGTAAGATTGGGGTTGATATCTGCACCTTTTGAGGAAGTTAAGACACAAAACCATAAAATATTATTTTCGACACTGTTTTTCCAAGACCATTTTTCTAGAGGGGTGATCTCAGTTTAAGAAACATTGATGAGTTGTAAATGTTTTTCCTCTCAGAACACTGTTTATGGGGATGAGCAGGCCATGGAGCACAAGAATCCTGATTCTTGGAATTTTTAATGAAATGTATGGGGACAAAGGGCCGTACCTTTGTACTATCAAATAAGTAATTTGTGTGTGAACACACACACACACACACACACACATACTCCTGTATTCACATGGGTACTTACCTTCTTCTAGGAGGAGAAAAGGAAAAGAAACTCTTATTGCCCAAGTCCTTTGATTGATGTATCATTTATTAATTTTAAAAATTGCTCAAGATTTAATTGGCCTTCTCACTGTCTTTTGGTGCAGGTTTAACCACAGTCCTCACCCCCTTGGGAAAAGGCCCTAGATGCTACCACGGACTTCGTCTTGCAGAGATGGTTGTCTTTCTGTATTGCTGTCCAGTGCTTTAGATTAGAGTTTTCATTCATTGGCACACTTTTATGAAAGTCTCTTCTCCCTCCATTCCTCCGCTGAGATTTTGGAAACCTATGGTTGCGTTTAGCAATAAGCATAGAAAGAGCAGGGGTGATAGCAGTAGAGTTGTAGTAACTGATCTAAATGCTGAAAGTTTATTCTGGGCCAAGTGTTTGGTTGTTGTTTTTGCTTCTTTCGCATGTATCATCTCCCTAATTCCTTTAGAAAGTCATTCAGTAGGTGTGAGATGAGGTTAATTGCCCCTTCTCCCCACTGTGGGGAGAACGGGACACCCCCATTTAGGGTGTAGGGGAGGAAGGTGACCCCAAACAGGCCATATACCTAGACTGTGAGGCTTTCTGTGAGGTCACTGGGGTGGGTGGGGTGAAGGTCTCTTCCTCTGAGATCAGAGCTGTAAGGTTCATGTTGTGCCCCCTGACCCGTCTCAGTCAGGAAGACTGCCACACGTGGAGTGACCCACAGGACAGTGAGGGAGGAGACGAGATGGACACAGATGTGACACTGAGCACGGACCCAGCCACATTTGAACCCCAAGTGTCTCCTGAACTTCTCACTTATGTGAGCTTGTATTGTTCCGTGACTCAGATTGAGTTCGGTTTTTGTCCTTTGCAGCAGGAAGTCCTGGTAATATAATTACTATCACCATTTTACCGACAGCTGGCTAAACCTGGGAGAGGCAAGGCCAGTTCTTCCAGGTACCATCCAGTGGCTGAGCCATGATTCAGAGCCAGGTTTGTTCGCCTGGGAAGCCTGTGCTCTTAACCTCCCTGGCTCACATCAAAGTTAGCACCTGAGAGTTATCCAAGGACTTGCTAAAACACAGATGGTGAGACCCATCCCAGAGTTCCTGATTTAGCAGGTGTTGGTGGGGACTGAGAATGTGTATTTCTAGCAAGTTCCCAGGCACACTGATACTGCTGGTCCAGGGACACACTCAAGGAACCCTTGCCTCCCCAACAGAATCCTAGAGCTGGGCGCCCAGCTATGAGATCCTGGACATTGGACCCCTCTCTTTGTAGTGTTTCATTAACATTTTGAAGGGTGGTGAGTAGGCTGACTGTTTCTCCCTCCTATTGAATGAAATATTTCTAAGCCTGGATTTTTCTTGCTGTAAATGACTGAAATCTGACTAAAATAAGCCCGACAGCATCAATCAATTGATAAAAATGTTGGTCTAGTGTTCGGGAAGGACTGAGGCGGAGATAGTGTCAGACGTGGCTGTACCAAGAGTTCAAAGGTTGCTTTCTGGTACCTCTCTCTCCCTCTCTCTCTTGCTGTCTCTCCCTCTCTCGCTGTCTCTCGCTCTCTCGCTCTCTCTCCCTCTCTTGCTCTCTCTCCCTCTCTCACTCTCTCTCCCTCTTTCTCCCTCTCCCTCACCCTCACCATCTCTAGGCTCTGCTTCTCTACCATGGAGGGCTCTTTGCATGTGGCAGGGAAGCTGGGGCACCTTCAGTACCACGAGGGAGTCTTCCCTGCAAATGCCAACGGACAAGTGCTGGGGAGATTCTGCAATGACCAGGCCTAGGGCTTGAGCCCACCTTGGCATTGCTGGAGTGGGGTCAGGCAGGGTCTGCTACCAGAAAATAGAGAGCTGGAAAACATGTGGTAAAGTCAAAAAGCAAAAGTTCTCTTTGGTTACTTCCAAAGAGAGCTGTTTTCTGTGAATTTGTGTTCTAACGTGAGAAACAGGGATGGGGGCCTTTATCAAATAGAAGAGAAGAATTGTGTCAGAGAAGAGAGGAATGCATTTCAGGATTATCCCAACAGCTTGGATATTTTGGAAATAGAGCTGAAGGGATGGTAAAGACTTCTAGAGCAGTGCTCTGGGAAGCCCATGGTGGGCAGAGTAATGGCCCCCAAAGATGCCTGCTCTAGTCCTCAGGACCTTAAATAGCTCACCTTACATGGCAAAAGTGATGCTGGAGATGTGATTAAATCAAGGACCTTGAGATGGGGGATTATCCTGGATTAACAGGGGGCACCCAGTGTAATCTCATGAATCCTTAAACCTGGAAGGAGAAGGTAGAGGAGTGTTCAGAGAGATGAGACAGAAGAGGAAAGATTCAAAATGTGAGAGGGACTCCACCCACCATTGCAGCTCTGAAGGTGCAGGCAGGGAGCCAGGAGCCCAGGAATGTACGTGGTCCCTAGGAGCTGGGAAGGGTCCTCAGCTGACAACCAGCAAGGAAGTGGGGCCTCGGTGCTCCAACAGCAAGGAAGGGCATCCTGCCAACACCATGAATGAGCAGGAACATTCCTCCTCTGAGACCAGTGCAGACTTCTGCCTCCAGAATGAGGAAGTAGTAAATGATGTCTAAGCCACTTCATTTGTGCCCATTTGCTACAGTATCCACAGAAAACTAATACAGAAAAAGACCCACGTTGTATCAAATCAAGACGGATGAGCTCGGCTGCAAATTCTGGCTGTCTCAATGGTGTGATGCCTTGACCTCTTAGAGGCTGAGCCTCCCTGCCTCTTATATAGAAAGACTAGTATGACCCACCTCATGAGGTTGTGTGTTAATTGCCTAAGATTATCGTTTAGCGCGGTAAGCATAGTACCTAGCCTGTATGCTCAATGCTCAGTGAGCCGTGAGCATGACTGTGGTATTGAGAAATGAGGGAAAGGAAGCTCCTGGATAGTTTTTGGATTTTTTTTAAATAGATAAACTAGGTCAAGAAGAAATATAGCTTGAATATATGTTGCAGGTTAATTCAGTTTTGAAGTCTTTTGAGAGCTTTTGGATTTTCATCACTATACAATTGCAGAGTGCTGAAAGTACTCCCAAATACATTGAAATTTCATTAGAAGGTAATGCACAAGGCCACACCTTGATTTTCTTGAAAGAAAAAGGGATGTGAGGGGGAGGAAGCAAGGAACACATCATTTTAAAATGCCACTTCCAAATGCATGCATTTGGTGACATTTAAAATAGCAATCAGACCCATATACCTCAGTTACAGTGTTGCAGAAAGTTGAAAACCAAGCACATGAACATTAGTTCTGTATGAAAAGGTTAATCTTGTAAGAGCTCAAATGTGCCTGTTCCCCATTTCATACGGCCTGATGTGGGGTTTCTCTTTCGAACTGCTTTTCCCTTTCACACGCACACACCCACACCCACACGCACTCCTTTACCCAACTCGTTTATTCTTGTCTTTCTGGAAGGACATAGAAGTTTGGCATCCTGGGGTTCAAGTCCTAGCTCCACCACCTGGCAGGGCGCGGGCGCGGGCTGGTTCCTCGCCCCCCCGTGTCTCCCAGCCTGTGCCTGTAACAGGAGGACAGGAGGATGCAGGGGCTCCTGCAGTGGGGAGCAGGGGCATTCTTGTGGTGCCCGGTGCACACAGCTGAGGAAGCGCCTCTGGTCTTCAGGCTCTCGCCATCTTCATTGCCTGCACTCATCCTTTCAGCACAGCGTCTGACCGTGCTCGTGCTTTCCGACTCCAGCATCTCAGAAGTTAATGAAAGCTCCAGGACTGGGCATCTTATCAGCCTGTCCTTTACTTTTCAGCTCCTGGGTATTCTGCCCATGAATTTGTTGCTGTTGTTCCAGAAGTGTGTGCACTTAAAACTATTTACCATCCTCTGCCCTGCACCCCTCCCCCACCTCATGCCCTGAATATCCAGCATGGGCCGTTGCCCTCAAATCACTCAGCCAGGCCAGTCTCACACACGTGCAGTTATAGAATCGGTCTTTGCTCATTGGTTTATTAACATAAAATCACTTTCTAACTCACTATTATAATAACAATGATTATTGCAATTGAATTGCAATTCAAGGAGCCTTGCGGTGTTTCAGTGATTATTTTTATCTTGCCATTACCAATGTGGTTAATAACAGTGTTATATTCATCATCCACTCTGATTAGCTTCAAGTCATCTGCAGCGAAAGCAGGAGCTCCTTATTAGCGCCCTGTCCAGGCTGTGGGTGTCCTTGCTGACATCCTTGTCGCTTCTGTTTGACCTCTGGACTGTCCCCTGCTTCCATCTGTCCGGCGGCCTCTGGGGAATACTCAGGCATGGTGGCATCTCAGACCTGTCAGCAAATTCTGTTTGACTTGACATCACCTTCTATTCTGATGGGCCAAGGTCAGCCCCAGGGTCCGTCTGCTGGAGGTGAGCTGGGTATCTGTGGGTCTGCACAGGAAGACGGCAGCCTGCTCAGGCTCTCTCTCTCCAAGGCTTAGGCCATTTGAGGTGTAGCCACAGAAGGCAGGCAGGAACCTTTCTCAGGGGATGGAAGGTCTCTGAGATAAGATGTGAGTGATGGAAGGAAACACCAGTAAGGGATGTGGGACATGAGACAGGGAAGGCTGGAGGCTGATTAAGAGCAGATCATGGAGCCGGAATCACTGGGCCAACTGAGGATCTAAGGGAGACAGTGTAGAAAGTGTCTCAGTGTGGCCCGGGGGTGGGGGGGGGCGGGGAAAGGTGGTATTTGTCCACTGAGCCCATCCTTTGTGGCTGAGGTCCGTCCGTCATTGGTCATTGCTTCTCCACGCAGGCAGAGTTGCAGCGCCCTTAGGTCACGGCCCTTGAGGTTTGGAGGGGATGCGGGCGGGACACCAGTAGCATCTGCCACGTGAGCTATGGGCTCCTCTACCCTCCACCAGGGATCTCCTTCCTCCTGTGGGATTTCTGGTGCTCCCAGCAGCTGGGAGCCTGGCCTGGCTATATTCTTGACAGTGACAGAGAGGGCTGAATGGAATCTCCGTGTTGACAGGAACCTTGGAGGATGAACATGAGTGTGTGAACTGCAGGATGGTTTCCTGTACACCCCAGGTGCACTGATTCAGCATTTCATTGCATCCATTGTTACTCCTGCTGGGAGAGCAGAGAAGTGGGGAGGGGACAGAGCAGGGTGCTGTCTGTGGGGAGCCGGCCCCAGCCTTTCCTTGGGGAGAAGCTGATGGAGTCAGTCCTGGAGGAACCCTGTGCCCCACCCCCGTCCCCAGCCCAAGTGTAAGTTCTTTGAACCCAGATACTGGTTGGGGAGGATTCTCTCCTCACCTCCTCTGGGATCATGAGCCCTGCTGAAGAAGCTGCTGAGAAAGTGCAGGAATTCACATCCTCATGGGCCGCTGCAGCCCTTCACCCCTTCGGGGCTTCTCCAAGTGGATTCCTGGGCCATCGGCATGGTCAGGTGGGAGCTGAGAAGGAAAGGAAGACTTGCAGGGGATGGGGGCTGCAGCCACAGGCTGGTGGATGGGCACACAGGAAGGACCCCTTTTGGGACTCTCAGAAATTCCTGGGGCTATTTGGGTTTCTCATTCTGTCAGTCAGGCCAGTGGAGGGGTGTCTACACACCGTAATGTGGTCATTAACAGAATCTAGTCATCAGGAAACAACAGAGAAACCCAAATTGATGGACAATATATAAAAATAACAAGGCTATATTCCAAAAACGTATCAGTGGATTGAAAGACCAAAGCCAAGGAACATTCCAGAGTAAAAGGCAACTAAAAAGACACGACAAAATATCATGAGTGATTTGGACTGGCTCCTGAGTAGGAACAAAAAGTCTATGAAGGGCACCAGTGGGCCGATTGATCAGTAGTTTAGATTAAGATACCGCACTGATGTTAAATTCCGTGAAGGTGGTCAGTGTCCTGTGAACGCGGAAGAGAGTAGTTCGTTCTCAGGATACGGACGCTGAGCAGAGTGGGGAGAGGAGCGTGGTGTGCGCAGTCTGCGCTGAATGATTTAGAAACAAACACGTACACATACATGTGCACACATGTACAGTCTGACAGGTGTTACATACTAGTGAAACTGGGTCAGAGGTACATGGGGATTCTTTGTACTGTTCTTGCAAACTCCCTTGTAGCTTTAAAAATAATTGCAAGATTAGAAAAAAGAAAAAGGAATCTTGAACTGAGAATCACAAGTCAGTGAGGTCTGGAACAGTGTCCTGCACACGTGCGCACACACGCACACCACCGTCCCCCTG
>NW_020173687.1:2865229-3031609 GCF_003031525.2 Neophocaena asiaeorientalis asiaeorientalis | reverse complement strand
CTCTATTGCCAACCCCTGGCTTCTGGAGCATTCAGTCAGGGCCGAGGGCTTTGATTTGAGACTCATGTTTGAAACATGATTGTTTTCTGCCTCCACATCATCTTAATCCACATGGCCTCATTCCCTGTTAGCTGCCCTGATGTGACTCTTGGTGAGGACCCCCCAGAGGAATCAGGAATGTACACCTTGCCAACCTTTAAGTCAAATTCTCCCAAACATATTCTCCGAATCAGGTGAGCGTTTGTGTAGTCCTTTTGCAGGATGCCATGACAGAAACTCATTTTCCTGGCCGCCGGAGCTGGGAAAGCAGAGGGAGGGCGGGTTTGCCCACAGACCCTGGGGAAGAGCCTCTGTGGGGAGGAGAACAGACCCCGGGCTGACGCTTGCTTAGGGAGGGGGTGGGCATGGGGCCAGGCACTCACCCCCAGAACCCGCTGGCGCTGCCCAGGGGCCACCTCTGTATTAGAAAACGGCAGGAAGTAGGACGGCATGGGAAGCGAAGTGCTCTGTCCACTGTGATCAGATCAGGCGAAAACTGAAAAATGAGAAGATCCTGGGGTGTCGTTGGGAGTCATCCTTTTCAGTGTCTCCTTGAGGCTGAGGTCAAGGAGGGGCTTGGGACACTGCTGGAAGAAGTGTTTGCCTGAAGTGGGAAATCTGCACCCCCTGAGGAAAGGGGCGCAACTTGTGGGTTGCTGAGTGGTGACGCTGTAGGAAGTCGGGGCTGGTGGAATAAGGCGGCTACACATACAGCAAATGAAGGCGGAACAGAGGCTCCCCGGAGTTCGTCAGTACACCATTGGGGTGTCCTGTGTATGTCAGTCTGCCAGGGTGAGCTTTGCAGGGACCACGAGGTAGCCTTGAGCTTGAGTGGATTCATGTACAATTATCTCCAGGAGCGCTGGGGGAGGCTGAGCAGGGTCCTGGCCCCTGCATATCAGGTTGTTACATTTTTAATAATGTTCCTTTCAGTTTGAAGTCAGTTTTGTCTTTTCTCTGTGTGGGAAGGGCTTTGCTGTAGGGGGCAGCTCAGGCTCCTCTCCTGGCCGAGAGAGCTACAGCCTCTGCGCCACACTCATTGGCTTCCTGGCAAACTCCGTAGAACCAAGGTGAAACCCGCAAGCATGTCTGGGTGACCCATACCCTTTGCCAGCCCCAGCGAACTCTGGTCTCTCTTAGTCACCGATCTGTTCAGTCAGTATTTCTGAGCAGCTTTTTAAGTACCAGGCCGCAGGGCTAGAGCTGTGAGCAAAACGGTGAAGTCCCTGCCCTCTTGGGGCTCACGTTCCAGCCCAGAGACAGGCAGGAGGCACATAAGCAAACAGTCACAGCGTCTGTCCTGGGGGGTTCATGCTGCAAAGTTAAACAAGCTGAGGGCTGGAGAGACGCCTGGAGACTAGGTCGGGAAAGGTCTTCCTGGAAAGATGTGCGGGGAACAGGTGCAGAAGGAAGTGGGGGAGCAGCCGTGAGAGCTCCCGGCAGGGGTAAGAGCTGTGCTTGGTCTCATGGCGTCTTTGGAGAAGAGCTGGGGGGCCGGTGTATCTGGGGAGGTGGGAAGCCCCAGAGAAGCACAGCCTGGGAGCCTGGGGAGGTGTGCTGGGTTGTGCTGAGACTGACTTTGTCCCAGCGATGAGTGATACTGGTGGGGATAGCACACACAGGTGGACGGCTAGGCCAGCACTTCTCAACCACGGGTGATTCTGCCTCCAGGGGACACTTGACAATGTCTGGGGACATTCTGGTTGTCACCACTGTGTGTGGGTGTACGCTCCTGGCATCTGGTGGGTAGAGGCAGGGCTGCTGCTAAAAGTCCTCAATGCCTGGGACAGACCCTGAAACAGAGACTCACCTGGCCCCGAATGTCAGCAGTGCCGAGGCCGAGAAACCTTGGGCTGTCCATGTACTAAATGCTTCATTTAATCCTACAGGCACCCTGTTAATAATCTGGTCCCTGTTTTGTAGTTGAAACTGAGACCTGGGGGTTGAGGCATTGTCCTACGTGACCCAGCTGGTTAGTGGTGGAGCTGGGATATGGACCAGGTCTAATCCTGCAGTTTGTGCTTGTAATGATGCAGGGCACTCACTCCCTGGCAGGGCATCCCACACATGGTAGAGTAGGCGTTCCGCAGGTGTCAGGCACAAATACGAGAGGAAGCCTCTCTTTATTTGAAATGCAAGTTCTCTGGGACCTGCCAAGTGTCGCTTCCAGTCCTGCTCTGCACCAGGCATCCTCAGGCGATCCCTGCGAGTTGCTCCGTCTCCCCCAGAAATCATTCAGAGCATTTACACGACTGCCCACTGCTCATCAAGAACAAACCTTCTGACAGGCAGGCGGGAGCTACGGCAGCGCCATGTCGGAGTCCAGGAAACTGAGCTTGAGCCGCCAGGTGAGCTGCTCAGACTCACAATTTAGCTGGGAACTGTGGGTTCAAAATGTCACAGTTGTCCCCCTCCCCAGGGTCTCTGATTGGTAAAATGTGCCCTTGAGTGTCCCTGAGCCTTGGGTCCATAACTAACGAGACCCCAGCAGGCAGTCGGGGGTTCATGGACCGGACGTTCCCGGACCCACTATGTGGCAGGGGAGCCTGATGACGCTGATGCAAGAGGATGCCGGCGGGAGTGTGATTTGATTGCCATTTGTGTAGATTCAGTTTGACCGATGTGTGTAGCAGGCTTACTGCATGCAATGCCCGTGCTCCATGTGCCCAAGTTCACTTTCAAATGGGCCACCTTGATGGTGACCGCAGGGGACACCTCGGCAGGGGGCTCAGGAGGATCCAGCGTGATGTCGTGTGGTTCCTAATAGCACACCCACCCCTCCTGGCCTGCCCTCAGCTTCCAGCTCATAGGCTGTCCAGGGGCTCCCGTCCCTAATGCTCATGGCTGTTCATGGATGGGGTTGATGGGGACCCTGGGGACAAGGAGGCATTAAGAGAATACAGGTGGCTCATGGGGACCTCTGCTCATTTCTTAAAGTTCATGTTGATAGACCATCACTGAGCCTGTCAGGTCCTGTTTCAGGCACTGGGGTGGAGATACTTACATGACTCCTAAAGGGCCCTGCCCTCCATGAGCGTGTGGTCTATTAAAAGAGACCATATGCAACTGAGTCATTGCAGGGCGTCTCCCTCTTGTCTGGAGCCCTGCCCACCTGCCCCTCTTCCAGGTACACTCTCCTTCCCTCCCCGTCAGCGGGGTATTGCTGTCAGGTCTGGCACCCCTTCCACCGGGCGGGCTCCCCAGCTTCCAGAGCCCTTTCTGCCCCCCACTTGTCCCCATCACTGCCCATGGAGCCCCCTCCTGGTAAAGGCCTCTGGACTCGCTCTGTCCTGGCTGTTAGCTCCCTCAGGCCCGGCCTTCTGCACCGCATGCGTCGGTGCTGTTTGTTGCGTGAGTGAGGGAGAGTGTGGCCGTGGTGTGGAGGGTCCAGCAGAGCTCACCCAGGGGAAGCCCTGCGTCCGTGCCCTCCGCCTTTCCTGAAGAAAGGGAGAACGCTGAGTGCCCGGCACCAGCCTTACCCATGCTGCAAGGCTCTAAGGCTAGGCCTGCTCACCGTGAGCACACGCACAGCAGCCAGGGAGCTGCCCGAGCTGGCAGTGGGCCGGAGGAGGCGGGTTGACTCACGAAGTGAGGTCCCGCCCGCGAGCCGCGCTCGGAGCCCACGGCCCACGTTGTTAGGGTTTGCAGCTGCCGAACATGCTCCTCCTCCTGCTTTAGAGGAGGAGCCTGAGGGTGCTCCCTCCCCACCTCGGATCCTTCTGGAAGCCACCAGGACCTTGGACGAGGAGGTTGTGAAGATTTCCTGCAGCAACAAAAATGAAACCCAGAAGGAATCTATTTTTACCGCTTCAAGTGTGGGCTCACCTGACCTGTAATTGCAATGTTTGTGCTCGTTTTGCCTCTCGGCCCCCACCTATCAATTTGATTTGGAAGCTAGATATGCTGTGGCATCAGTGAGAGAGAAATATGCCTCAGAGAGTGGAGCTGGGAGGCGCTCGGAGGGGCTGAGCGTAATTTTAATCAGTTTTCACTGGTCTCAGCCTGCTCTTGTAACTAATCAAATATACCTGTCCAGAGGGCAGACCTTGGCACAATGCGTTTCCATTAACAAATTACTCCTTAATCGACTTTCCCGCCCAGGGCAGCCGAGGTGCTCTTGCCTGTGATTTGGGATGCTTGGAGGGACACAGCCTGACCTTTGGAATGACCTTCCTGTGTGTGGTGGGCACACCTATCCATGACCTTTCACCTGGAGGCCGCTTCTGTGTCTCTCACTCCCGTGGTTGGGTCCAAAGGCAGAATGGGGATGGGCAGCTCCCCTTTGCATTCTCTTCTCCTCATCTCCTGCTTCAGCCCAGACCCTTTTAGTAAGTGGCTGATGACCACTCACATTCCCACCTGGCTGGGCGGGGGGCGGCGGTCTTCTTATGGGGAAATCGTTTTCCTTAAATATAGCAGTACTTGATTCTGACAGATTCTGTCCCTCCTGCCGGAAGTCCAGGCCACCTGCTCAGCCACAGTGGCAGATGCGTTATGTGATGTGGGGTCTGGGTGCACCGCCAGTGAGCTTGAAATCATCCCTGTAGCTACACTTACCCAGTCTCCCTGTGAGACCCACCTGCTTTCCTGCCAGCACTCCCAAACATGACCCAGGGGACGAATAAAAGCTCTTGGTTGTCGTTGCTAAGAATTCTTGTTACCAAGAAAATCCATGCATGTAATATTAACTGCTGGGTTTTTGTTGTTGTTTGTTAGAAGACAAAAATCAGAGTTAAGCCAGGTTTCAGCCACCTACCGAAACATATTAGAAAAAATGTGAGGCTTTGGTGAAAGGAAACACACACAGGATCACAGGAAAGCCTTAATAGCTTGATTTTACCTGGCAAAGACTGTGACCGCTGTGAGATCAGCTTCTCTCTGTCTCTCCCTGTCTCTCCCTCTCTCCCTCTCTGCATCTCTGCCCCGTTTCCCCTCTTGTAAAGCATTTCTTTGCTTTCCCATCTTGCTCGTGGTTCTCACGCAAACAGCAGACCCACTCTAGCTCGTAGGTAGTTTCAACATGAAGTGGATTTGTTAGAGGAACTTGGTGAGCTCATGGAGTCCTAGGAAGGCCCGAGACCTGGGGATTAGAGGCCCCTCTCGGGCCCCCTGGGCTGCTTTCCCAGTGGGCCGGCCATGCCCACCGCCCCGGCACCATGGCCTCACTGCTGCTCTTGGTGGAGCCCAGGTCACACATCCTGCAGTGAGGACAGACACGTGACGTGGGCCCTACCTGTGTGAGGTTGAGGGCCTGAGCCCAGGGGTCCTCCACTCACGGCCAGGGTACAGCGATGGGCCAAGAAGGTGTCCAGGCAGCCTGTGGCCGATGGCTACTCGTCCATCTCCCGATCGTTGCTGAAGTCCAGCTGTGAGTCTGCGAACGGGAGCATGGTGGTGGCGGGAGTCTTGTAGGAAAGATGGGCCAAACCAGGTGAACAAACAGCACAGTGATTGTGCTAGAAGGAGAAACAAGGGAGGACGTGGTAAGCATGTGTCTGGGGCTTCTCCAGATGGGGTCGAGGATGCTTCCCTGTGGACCCGCCTTCTGAGTCACGCTGAAGCTGATGGACATGACGAGAAGGAGCTGGGTGGGCATGCTGCTCTGCCACCTGGCCGTAGCCCTGTATGCCGGCTCTGCCCACGATATCACGAGGAGCAGGAGGCTCATCCCAGAGGGGCAGGAGGGTGGCGTGCCTGCCTCAGGCTCAGGGGGCTCCTCGGATAAAGTCTGGACGTGCGTGTGTTGGTATCATCCCTGGATCCGGGAGCTGGGTTCAGGACCTCAGTGTGCCGCTTATTAGCAGTGTGAACCCGGGCAGATTGAACTCTGACCCTTGGCTTTCTGGTCAGGAAAATGTTGCTGGAGAAAACAGTCTTCCCCGTAGGACTGGAGACACTACTTGGAAAGCGCTTATTAGTGCCGGGCCTGGCCCACAGCAAGTGCCTAGTAAATGCTTGGCTGCTAGAATGCGGTTGCTGTGCTTATGAGCGATCAATCAGTCAATCAACAATATGAAAGCCAGACTGTTCCTTAGTGAGTAGCCAGTGCATAGGGAAAGGGGAGAAAAGCATTTGGGATTTTCTTTCAAGAGTCTCTGTCCCATCTTATTTTCATGTATCTCAATTTTCTTCATTAGTCATTAGCTACTATTTATTGAGTGTTTACTGTATTTTAGGTACTTTTCATAGACTATCCTATTGAATCCTTGGTTCTCTGTGACCTCCCCACCTTTGACTCTGCGTGTGTGTAAATCAAGTGCAATAAAGTATTGATATTAGTGTGTTGCTGAATGTTGCAGCCGCTGGGTGGTGTGGCTGGGATTTGAATCCAAATCTGTCTGACGCCGAGTTCCTTCTCCTGACTGAAACCAGGTGACAGGGCCTCACCACCGAGGTGAGAGTGCTACGGCCTGGGCTTTATGTCCTTCCTGGGTCTCTCCTGAGCTCATTTCTGTCGACCAACGTAGTAACGACTCTCACGTGCAACGTCCGGCAGCAGAGGGCTTCGCCGTGTCCATCCTTTGCCATTAGACAAAGGATGTTCTTGGTGTTCCCCGAGAACCTTCTTGGAAATAATGCCAGAAGGAAGCAATTCCTTGTGATTCCAACAGTGACCCGAAGTGGAGAGAATAAAGTTTGCAGCAATGTCAAAAAACACCCACCCAACCCATTTTTCTTTGCTTCCAGTTCATTTTGTATTTTCTTCTCCTATCTCCATAATCTTTTTTTCTCCATGTGACAAGATTCTCATCTAATTCTCTAACATATCAATGCTTCTTGCAGAGACAATTATCTATTGTTCCGTAGAGTGTGGGTTCATTAGCCTTTGCTTGAGAGGGGCTGTGTACTGTCACTTCTCTGCCTGCCTTTGTAGGTTTTAGATTATTTCCCGCTGTGGTCGTACAGATCATGCAGGTCTATGTCAAAAAAACAAACAACCCAATCAAAAAATGGGCATAACATCTAAAAGGACATTTCTCCAAAAAAAGACATACAGATGGCCAAAAAGCACATGAAAAGATGCTCAACATCACTAATTATTAGAGAAATGCAAATGCTGTGGTTGTGTTCGTTGGGATAATTTTATCAAGATTTCCTTTCTCTTGTGTTATTACTTGCTTTCTTGGTTACTATATTAAAATTTAAAATATCTTATTAAGGCCACTTCTTTTCTTCTGACAAAAGTATAACTTTTCCAACTTTGCTCTTAAAAACTTGCAGACCAAACTCTTATTAGGGCCTCCCTAGGAGAGAGGTATAGGGCTGGGGTGGGAGGGTTGGTGAGAGAAGACTCTTGCCTTTTAGTACAAATGATTCTGTATAACTTTATTTATAACCACCGGAAACTATTTTGTTGAACTGTTTTAGGCAATAAGAGAAGACTCCTAGACCTGAGAATGTTATTGTTTTCCATTATAACCTTTCTTAAAAGCAGTCTTTGCTCTCTAAGATGCACAAATTTCACAAGTCCTTTGTGAAATAAATTTTAAGAACTGCTTGTTAAATAATTGACTAATGGCTGTCCCTCCAGTGAAAATAATGTGGATATGAAAGCTGCATGCAATTCATTAATACGCCTTGATAGAGATTTTTAAGGCCACTTGGCCTAACTGCAGTTTGCAGCTCAAATGGGGTTGTACTGGGTTCTGTGGATTGTCCAAGGGTGCACAGGTGCAGCTGCCAGCTCCCATATTCAAGTGCAGAGTGAGACATTGCGAGCAAACGACTTCCATCTTGGCCATCGCCGAAAACCATATGGATGGGCAATTTATAGAAAAACTCGGAGGTTTTTTGGTGAGTTAGGTGGTGATTGGCCTTTTGAAAAACGACTAACAGAGCAAAGAGACAGAGAAAACCCCATATTTGGTCTTCACCAAGAGTTAAGTCCTTACCTGGGCAGGTGTCTACCTCATGTCTGTGGGCAGGTAAGCGGGTTAGCTGGTCATGGAGGCAGGATGCCTGTGGATGGAAAATGGGCTGGTGTTGGAGAGCGACCCCTGGTGGACGGAGAGCCTCTGTGCACTTCGCAGACATCCTTGGGGGGAAGCAACCTCCTCCCCCCACAGACATCCTGCAGGGACCTCCTCCCTCACCTCTCCCTGCCTCTCTCCCAGTCAGCCAAATAGAAATGCTTTTCTGAAGCTACAGTAGCCAAAACATTGCTAGCCCTCTCCCTCTCCACCTCCCACCACATACTTCCCCATTCACACATGAGATGTATAGTTCTTAGATACGAATCTAAAATGAATGTATTCAAGCTTGGTTCTTAAGGGAAAAAGTGGGATAATCAGCAAATGTTAAAATGTTTCCTCCAAATTTCTAAATGAGTGGAAAATAAAACAGTGTAGTCCCCCTGGGGAATTACCTGGCCACACTTTTTTTTTTTTTTGCGGTACGCGGGCCTCTCACTGTTGTGGCCTCTCCCGTCACGGAGCACAGGCTCCGGACGCGCAGGCCCAGCGGCCACGGCTCACGGGCCCAGCCGCTCCTTGGCACGTGGGATCGTCCCGGACCGGGGCACGAACCTGCGTCCCCTGCACCGGCAGGTGGACTCCCAACCACTGTGCCGCCAGGGAAGCTCCATTTTTCCATAGACATGATGAGTCTATTTGCTATTCCCTAGAGTGAATTCAGTTGGGAATATTTTGTACTGAAGATCTCAGAGCCCAGAGGGAGACACCATGCCTTTCATAAGGGGGGTCCTGAGTCCCAGGGATCTAAGGTGGCATCCTTGGACTCCAGGCAAATCACTCAGCCACGGTCACATGACTGTCATGTCTCTCTGTAGGTCTAGGAGACCCCGGGCACACACCCAGAGTGGGCTCCTTCTCTGGGTAGCTCCGGTTAACCTCCGGAATCTAGTATAACTGGAAATCTTTATTGGAATTATCCAAGCCATTACCCCGCTCACTGTATTAGCTCTGCCCTGGAGCGCTCTTGACTGCACGTCATGGGGATGGAGTGCTTTGTCAATTGGAGCTCAAGCCTCCCAATATTAATTAGAGATGTGCCACAGCACCTGAATTCAGTGGAGGAGTTTGGCAGACAGCGCTCTCTCCACCCTCCTGCATTTAATGACTTCATTACTGATTGCTGTCCACAGCCGTGCAGAAATTAAACATACTCTGCAGAAAGGCACCAAGGGTGACATGCAGCTTCCTTGGCATGGTGAGTTCCATGTGGAGCTCTGCACCTCCTGCAAAATGGGGAGGGCCAGATGTCACCATGTCCCCCAGCCCCCCGTCTGTACTCAGCCAAGCACCTTGGCCTCACGGGCTCGGGAGGGGCCGTTACCTGAGGTGGGGAGATGCGTTATTCATGGGCTAGCTCCCATGCACAGTTAATTCAATATTCTGCTCTCAATAATCTTTTCCAGCGTTATCTGTATTCATCCTCTCGTAAAGAAGGCTGCTAAGTAATTGTTAAATATCTCTCGTGTGCCCTGAATAAATTGGAGATACAGAAAAATAATAGGGATATGATTGCAACATATTCATTTGGCCGTGTTTGCCCTGATTTAGTGGGGCAGGCACGGCAGACAGAGCTGCAGCGTTCCAGAACCACCGAGAAGGGCCCAAGCCACACCTCTTCTTCCAACAGAAAGATTTCCTCTGACATCAGCGGTCCTTAGCACTCCCTAATCATACATCATCCTGCCAGGGGGACCAGCTTGTACCAACCGTGGCTTCTTCTCCATTGAAAACCAGGCAGTGAGTATCATGTGGGTATTCTGCCAGCCTTATTCTCTTCTATAAGCTAAACATTTTCATTTGAGACGGGAACATTTTAACCATTACATCCGTATGCTTTGCGAAGTGAATTCGCAGGTTCAGATTTTCCCAGTCCAAGCAACGGCTTGTGAGCACAGTAAATACAGCTGGAGGAAACTGTTTTTGCAACACTTGGTTGGAAGGAATAAATAGCAATGGGGTTCTGAGAAGAAAGGTAAAATGTTCCCAGAGCTTCCACGAGGGGAGAGGAGTAAGGAAAACGGTGACTCTAGTTTCCAGGAAAATCACCCAGCACAGAAATAGTTGCTTCAGCTTTTACACGGAGAGAAAACACTCAGGGAGAGTGATCTAGGCTGTGGACTGTGGGCTTGATCATCTTTCCTAAGGGAACCAAGTGCTGGCTGGTCAGGTGGTGCATCCCCTTCCTCCGGGCACCAGGGCTCCTAACAGGAAGGAAAGCAGGTGCTTTAAGGGAAGAGCTCTCAAGGAGGCTGCTATGAGCTCCTCTTGCCATTGGCCTCGAGCTGCACAGATCAGCTCAGGCACTTGACACTTTGTATACTAAGAGCTGAATCTAAGACCACACGGTCACAGATATTTATTAGCACGTGTCTGTTAAGTCAATACTCGCTGAGGCTAGTCTCTCTTGCTATCAAATCTGCCTTTATATTCCTGGCATTTTGGTCATATTCAACTTGTCATTTGTACACATCCTTCTCCTGTCCATTGGGATGCTGCCCTGTGCTGCCCTCCTCTACTGGGGCAGCTTTGTTCTTCCTGAGGCCTTCTTTCTCCTCCTGGTCTCTGGCCAGAGCTGCTGGCAGGTACCTCTTCCCTTCCTCTGGTCGCTGCTCACAGCTCAGATTTGCACCCTCCTCTTCAGGGGGGATCACCACCTACTCCCTTGACATCTTGTTTTAGAGCTTGTCACACCAGTCCAGCCCCAAACCTCCAGAAATCTTTGCACAGGTGCGTTGTAGACACCGCAGACTCACATGCCCTAACACAAGGGATCTGCCCGCTGCCAAATTCCTTTCTCCCCCAACTTCGGAGGCCTTTGAATAAAGTCTTGGCTCTCGCACTCACCCTGGCCAGGGGCCGATGCACACGCTGCACTGGTTTAACCAGTGCTTCTCAACCAGTGGGATGGTCCTCCCTTCCCCACGGGACATCAAGTGACGTCTGGGGTCATTCTTGTTGTCACGGCTGGTGGTTACTGGCATCTAGTGGGTGGAGGCCAGGGCTGCTGCGGGACGTCCTACAACATAGCGCAGCACCCCAGGGAGTATCGTCCAGGCCTCGATGTCAGCAGCGCCGAGGCTGAGAAACCCTCGCTCCTCACGCAGCCCTGCCTCAGGGTTCACCATCCAGCAGCACGACGTTGAGCCCTGTGTGACTCCTCATCTCGTCTGGAAAATAGTTATCGGCAGCTCTTACCTTGCCTGGTTCTTAGGGACTAAATGAAATGATGCTTACAAAGTCCTCAGCAGAGTTCCTGGTGCAGGTAAACGTGCACACCTGGATGCCATCATTGTTGTTCTGATTTCCTTCCCATTGACTGTACTGGGTCGGCTCTGGGTACAGTGGGGTCCAGTCCCCAGGTCCTCAGGACCCTCTTGCTCTGGTGAATTCCAGCGGGATCCCCCTGATTTCATCTCACCTGTCACCTCCTCCCACGGTCCTAGCTGAGTATCTTACGGAAAGGCACCTTTCCCTAATCACTCCACATCCTATTATTGGGTTCTGGTTAAAATGTCACCATCTGAAAGTACCTCCCTTGTGTCGTCTGGGAGCTCTGCCATGGGAGCAGGTCTGTGTCTTCTGTTTCTATGTCAGTGTATCCAAAGGACTTTGCTGAGCCCCTGGCAACCAGTAGGTGCTCAATAAATGTTTACTGAATGCAAGGGTGAGTCCATGAATGGGTCAGAGGTTCTCCTCCTGCCCGTGGAGTTGGAAGGAGTGGGGAAGTGCAGTGAGACGTGGCATCGTGAAGATTTCCCCTCGGTTCAGGCTGGGACCAGGGCAAGGCTCTCATGGGTGTTTTTTGTATTGTTGGGGTTTTTTTGATCTTTTTTTTACAGCCATCCATGAAGTGGTCAGGGGCACAAACTGGGGGTGCAAAAGGATGCCGCAGGCATGGGGCTGGCTCCTTGTGTGCCCCGCCTACAGCTCCTCTGAGGGACTGTCTATTATATGGGCTGCAGGAAAGAACCCCTGTCACTTCTACCACAAGGTGGGGCCCCACAGGTTACCTGTGGAATCTCTGCCCTGGTAAGAATGTCCAGATCTGCTGTTTGCTCCCGGCCTCCCGACCACCTCAGCTCCTGAGCTGCCCCGGGTCCCTGCCCCACCTCTTTCCCTGCTCTGCACGCTCTGCTCTAGAGCTGAACTTGGGTGCCAGCCGGATGCCCAACCCTGGGTCCTGTCCCAGCCCCTGGTGCCCACACATCCTGTCGTGGGTGTGCAAGCCCCACCCTGCTCTCACAGTCTCCACTGGCTGGGACAGGGATTTTTCAGAAGGAAATTTGTCCACGTGGGATTGTAAACGGGCCTGTACCACCGAGGCCTTTGAACTGCAGTGCTTCTACTCTGTTCTGAAGTGTAGTGTGTTGCTGGCATTAGCAGGGTTTGGAATCCAGAGCTAAAGGTGTTGTCTGCTGGACAGGCTGCAGACAACACTTCAGAGTGGGCTCTCACAGCCCTTGTTTGATGTTGGACCTGCCACTTGCCAGCTCTGTGACCTGGGCCAGTTATTCACTTCTCTGAGCTGATGTTTTCACCTATAAGAGGCAGATAAAACCAAGTATGTCACTGGGCCTTTAGGATGCAGACTATATGCTTGGTGGCTGCAAGTATTGCTTCCTTGTCTGCTCGCAGGGCCCCCCTTTCCCCTGGGGAATGCATTTAATCCGGGTCAGTCTCCGCATCTTCCCTTAGGGATGGCCATGTGACCTAGGCTTGGCCAAGCGAATCAGCTAAGGATGCTCACACGACCTGACTAACCAGTCGGGTCAGAGATGCACACCTGACCAGGTAGCCCTGGCCCTCCCCTTGAATTATCAGCTGTGTCCTCTTAGGAGGGAGGCTGGACTCAAGGGAATTCTTCAAACACATAGACTTAGGTGGCCCTGAAGTCTCAGAGCTTTCTGGATACGTAAGAAGTTTATTTCCTTTTTGCCCATGCTAGTTTGATTGGGAGTTCCTGTAACTGGCAGCGGACAAATTGTGCAGAGTGCCTGGAACAGAGCAGATGTTTAGCGTTTAAGAACAGGAGTTGCACCTCAGGCTCTGGGGAGACAAGCAAGTAGTTCTCGCTCCCGTGCAGGGCCTGGCAGCAGCTGGCTGAGGATGGGCGGAATGGCCCTTCGCTGTCATTGTAAAGGCCACCCACTTCCGGAACGTCTGGGACAAACAAAAAGCGCCTGTTTCAAGCCCTCAGCACTCAGCCTTTTAGCAGGATGGAGAGCCCCCATCCTTAGAATGGGTGCTGAATGAAAATGTATCTCTTTAGCCCAGCTCCGAGAGAGATTTCCTTCTCACCCAGTAATTCCCCAGCATCCGATAGAGGCTAATGAAAATGCACTTTCATTCCTACTTCCTCCTGTAATTCATTCCTTTTCAGGAATGTAGAGTATGGTATTTTATCCATGGATTGCAAGCAAAGAAAAGCGTTGCCTTTCCAGAAAAGAGAATGCAGTACTCTTATGGGTATGATTAAATCTTGATGTAACTTGAGTCAACGTTTTAGGGTCAGAGTATATTGAATCCCTATAAGTTTTGGCCTTCGAGGCAGAAGCTGTCTTTCTGATGAGCTAAACAAAAGTTAAGCTAGTTAAGGCCCTTGTTGAATAAGTGACAATTGGTAATCTCAGAATTTCAGGAACCTAAGTAAATCGGGTGAGGCACATATGGGCTCAGGTGGAGTCTTGTTTCATAGAGCTTGACAGTCAAGCATCACATAACTAGGACTGACAGTACCAAGCCATGAATTATTCCTGCATAATGATGCCCTTCCAGACGAAGACAAAAGCTGTCCTTACTTCACTACTCGGCTGTGTCTTATTTATTTTGGGATTGCTCTGCAGAATCCATGAGAAAACATTTTCTTTTTCCCCCATGGAGGACTGCCTCCATCAGTTGAAAATGGGCTGCTTCCAATCAAAGAGCTCACAAATCAATTATCCTCAGAGTGATGAAAGTTCCTGGAGGTCACTGTAGGCGGAACTGAAGGAAGGAAATCTGATGTGCCTCTCCTTGGTTCATTAGCTCCGAGTGTTCACACTTTCACAGTATCCTTGCTGGAGGGTCTTCAAGCTTTTCCCAAGGAGTGACTCCTGATTTCCCTAAAGTCTTATGACTGTTGATGAGAAAAGTCAGAGACCGGCCAACCAAGGGCACCACTTCTAGTTCATTTTGAGGGGCAGCCAGGGGCACCGCTTCTAGGTCATTTGGGGGCCTTCTAAGAGGAGACTCTGGCAGTGGGGAGCACCTTTGGAGATTCACTTGGTGCAGGTGATGGGCTGCGGGCCCGGCCATGGCAGGGCTGGCCTGGCCTACAGGTCTTGCCTTCATGCCCATCCTTCTAGGCCCTCTCAAGGTTGGTTGTGTCGCTTGGCTCCTTGTTCCTTCTGGTGGCCTCAGTATGAGAAAGGGAGGTTGCAGGCATACACCCAGGCTGTGCCTTTTGTCAGTGAGACAAATGGAGCATTTCTCAGGGGGAGTGTTTTAGGAAGAGCAGTGAAGAGGGCCAGACCCCTTTGTAAGTGAAGAGCAGCACTAAGGAGCACAGTGGCTGCCCCCAGGCTGCCTGATGCCTGTCTGCTTCTGTTTCTCCCTGGCTAGGCGCTTGATGTCTTGGTCCATTCAGGCTGCTATAGAAAAATACCGCAGACTAGGTCATAAAAAACAAACGGCATTTCTAACAGTTCTGAAGTCTGGGAAGTCCAAGATCAAGGTGCCTGCAGATTTGGTGTCTGGTGAGAACCCCCTTCCTGGTTCATAGATGGTTGTCTTTTCACAGTGTCCTCATGGGGAGGAAGGGGTTTGGGAGCTCTGTGGGGTCCCTTTTATAGGGCACTAATCCCATTCATGAGGGCTTCACCCTCTTGAACTAATCACCTCCCAAAGTTCCCACCTCCTAATCCATCACCTTAGGGGTCAGTATTTCAACATATGAATTTCGGGGGAAGATAAACATTCAGACCATAGCCCTTGGAAATATTATCAGCTCTCCCTGTGGATGGGACCATGATACTATCCACATCCTAGGGCTGTTGTGAGGAGCCAGTAATTTAACACATATAAGATGCACAACGCCTGACACAGTCAGAAATGCCGGCCTTTGGTTTTCATTGGTCATTGGGCTGAAATACTGACGTCTTGACAGAGGAGAATAAAATCACTACTATTTTAGGAACCATCCTATTGTTGCTAGGCACTAAAAGTGAATGTGCATTTTACCTCCAGTGATGATGCAAATCCATGGGAAATTATGACTTGATGTACCCAAATTTTGCACTACCCTCCCCATCTTCAAGGATAATCCATTTGCATACTGTGTGGTCCTCCTCACAAGTGAGCCCTTGCCCTAGAGAGACAGTTACAGCTTAGGAATTCTCAGTCCAGCCTTGTCCTGCTTCTCTCGTGGAGAGTCCAGAGGGTGGAGGGTGAATGAATCTTTTTTTTTTTTTTAATGTAGACCATTTTTAAAGTCTTTATTGAATTTGTTACAATATTGTTTCTGTTTTATGTTTTGGTTTTTTGGCGGCAAGGCATGTGGGATCTTAGCTCCCCGACCAGGGATTGAACCCACACCCCCTGCATTGGAAGGCAGAGTCTTAACCACTGGACTTCTAGGGAAGTCCCATGAATCTTGTAATCTTTGTGATGTAGTAAACTCAGTGGTTTCTTAGAATGGTTGCTG
The DNA here is from genome assembly GCF_003031525.2 of Neophocaena asiaeorientalis asiaeorientalis. Classification (NCBI taxonomy): domain Eukaryota; kingdom Metazoa; phylum Chordata; class Mammalia; order Artiodactyla; family Phocoenidae; genus Neophocaena; species Neophocaena asiaeorientalis. The sequence goes on along the minus strand of NW_020173687.1, from coordinate 3,015,916 downwards.
CACCAGACTCTAGGATGCTGGGTGTAATTAATGACAGCCATGGCAGGAAAAACCACTGATTTCTTTTAGAGATAGGTTCCAGAATGTCCCTTGAGGGCTGGCTGGTAATGACATACAGAATCGGTTTGCCTCCATTGGGAGAAGGCTGGAGTAGCATTAACTTAAAAACAAACAAACAAACAAAAACAATCCACGTTCAAGAACCAGGATGCCAGCTGGGCATAGTGGAGCATGTAAAGTGTTTCAGTGTTTAGAAGTCAGAGATTTAGGCTGATCTTAGTGAAAACTCGCCCAATTCTCATTCCTGCTTGGTGGGACCCTTGAGAAGGTTATACCTTAAGAATTGCTGACAAGGTTATTCTAAATTTCAAAGCTATGGGTCATATCCCAGGAACACAGGATTTCAGTGACCTAGATAATTAGGGCTCAAGTACCTGTGAGGCATTACTAAAGGGTGGAGAATGCCAGAACATGGGAGAACTGGAGAGAGAAGCAGGTGCTGAAATGCAGATATGAGAACCTGGTCCAGCTGAGGAAGAAGACAAAAGTGAGTGATTTAGGAGAATTATCAGAGACTAGATCCCAAGGCAAATGAGACATTGGCAATGGTAGGGGATAGAAATCAAGATAATGGTTTACCACTTTCCTGGTGATTCTGCTTGTCACAGAAAAAATGAGATACGGTCATTGCTTGGGAAGTTTGACTGAGGTTGGGCATGTCTGTTCGGGGAGGGAGCACATTTGAAGGATAGGCTGTTGGGAAGGAAAGTAAGGTGGTTTTATTTCTTCCAACATAGCGGCTTTAATCAAGCCAACAATCTCCTGTTTTCGGAACAGATAAGAATGGTTTATAATTAACATATTAACTGTGAGGTGCTTCTGGAATGCTTGAGGATGATGCTTCAGAAAAGGACTTGAGTAGTTTCAGCATAGCAATGCCTCAATCGCACAGGCTATAAATGGACTTAGCCAGCGTCCCCTTTATACAGAGGTTAACTTCCCGACCTGCAGGGGTGGATTATCACAGGCTGAATGTGGCGGTTTCTGTATAATATTTGCCTCCGGGTGCCCCTGTGAAAACAGCTAAAAATAGGGACCTTTGGAGAGAGAAATCTTCAAGTGGGAGAGCCAAGGACTGGACGTGACCTCGAAACCCGAAAAGATAAGCTTTCCTGTGGGTCGAGGCCGCTGGGAACCTGTGAGGAAACTCCAAGAAGTTAATTCTGCAGAGCTCTTACGTTACCTAGACAGTTACTTATTTAACTGCTTATGGCCATTAAGAACCATTTCCTTACTGAAAAATCACCAGCATCTGCGATAGCCATCCATAGTGTTCCCGGCCCTTCTGCACACGTGACCCACACGCACCCTTACAGGCAGAGAGAGCAGGTTTTATGTTGCTGGGAAACAGAGACAGGTGGAGCCAGGACTCAGACCCCGGTCTTGTAACTCTGTGCGATGTCTGGACCCCCATCTCTCATGGCATAACTGCTTCCTGTGTTTTCCAGTGTCAACCTAAAGAAAAACACAAGCCATGAGGGTTGCTGGTTTAAGTGTCATTCAGGGTCTTGCTGAGGGCTATAGCCTGGGAGAAGACACCCACTCAGTAGCTCTGAGTAAACTGCTCTGAAGAGATAGGGGAAGAGCCAGTATATATATGAATTTTTTGGCTGGGAGATACTCAGTCAAGCTTGCATCTTGGTAAAAGATTATTGCTAGTCACAAAGAACAGACATCTCAAGTTAATGATTTTAGTGCTTTTCTCCATATGTGAGTATCTGGGGTCATTGAAATTCTTCCTGAAATGTATATCTTAACTGTCTAGGGACCTGTTAATCCAAAGCACAGGGTGCTTCATCCTGTTTTCCATCCTGCCTTCCCCTCAGGGTGCACTGTCAGTGGGCGACTGCCGTGGGTTGCGGTTTAATTCTTTATAGAACAGGATGATAAGGCACACTCCTTGTTCCTTATTTTTTACACCAGTCACTAGGGAATTTTTTCCACATTCTGTAGTCCCATGACCCTCACTGGGGAAACCTCTAATGTCTGAATCTAGAAAACACAGAATTAAGAGAGCTGTTTCACTTAACAGAAAGATTTTCTCCTCTTCTCAAAAGAACTTGCCATGAGTTCCTTTAAGTAAAAATAATGCGTTGCACACGGTCTCGATTTACAAAAACGTGGCATAACTTTTCATAGCAAACGAGGCACATCTAAGAGAACCAAACTCAGGGGAGTTGCTAACTGGCCTCTCGGGCTCCCTGTGTGGGCACCTTATCTGTCTGGTTACTGACCTGCCCTGACCACTGGAGTGTTTCAGGATCAGCAAACACTTACTCGTAAATCACGTTGTTGGCAATTGCTGACGTGGTCTCGCTTGTCCCATCCAGCAGCTCTCCGTTAAAAGGCCAGACAGATGAAGATGCTTCTGAAAATCTGGGCAAAAATGAACTCTCCAGGTTTTAGTTTAAGGACCACTTCCTGCCCAATGGCTCTTTCTTTCCTGCCAAGCTCTTCTACAGACACATGCTGGTGAAACTCTGCACACACGCACACACACACACACACACACACGCGCACGCATGCAGACTTTCCTCAGGTAAACAAACAAACATAAGGCCATCCTCCTAATTGGCTGAACAAATCTGAGATCCTTATGGTGAATCCTTCTGTCAGTAATCCTTTTTGCCACATCAATATTCAGTCTCTTCTCTCTGGATGGTTCTGCTGAGAATCCACCTTTGTTAAATCTACACTAGTGGTTTTCAACTGGGACGACTTTGCCTCCTTCCCAGGGACACGCTTGGCAATGTCTGGAGACATTTTTGGTTGTCAGACCTGTGGGATGTCTACTGGCATCTAGTGGGTAGAGCCCGGGATGCTGCTAAACACCTTACAATGCACGGGATGGCCCCCACTGTAGAGAATGGTCCATCCCAATGTCAATGGTGCCGACGCTGGGAAACCCTTGTCTGTTCCCAGGGGAACACTGCATGAGGGGGGAATAACCAACAATTAGTCCTTATGAGGGACCCTGCTCCAAAATTTGTAGTTAGCACTGGGGCCTTTCTTTGGGAAATTGGAAAAGAAGCAGCCAGCCCACACAGCATGATACACACATATTTTATAAATATTGCCTTATTGAGAACAATGACAATGGCGGCCATGGAAACTTTTCCTTTTAACTAAAAAGTACAGCTAGTAAACATGGCCCCATAGCTTCCAAATTACAGTCCTCAAAGTGGCTCATTCCCTGAGCTGCCAGGCAGGGAAAGGACGCCCCTCTGATATGTCCTGATTGTGGTTGAGTTATAGGTAAGGAGAACAATCCGATCTTTTCTGAAACGCTTTCCCTCCTGTTATTAAGAGATTGCATTGAAAAGAGACACTTGCTGTTTTTGGTGCTGTTAATAATTTTCCATTTGTGACATCACCCAGATCCCCAGGGAAACGCAGCATTTCAATTACTGCATTACCACCAAACCCTTGCTGGATTGGGTGGGTAGATGGACAAATTCAAATGGAGAGGTCGGAAGTGTCTGCCTGTGCAGGGTGCAGTGAGGAAGGGAGTGCTTTGATTTAACGTCAGGATGGCATTTGAATAGGAGAGAGATTCATCATGGCACGAAGCAAAAGACTTCTTTGGCTTATGAAAGTATTATATATAATTCGCCATGGAATGCACAGGCTATATTTAGTGGATATTGGAAAGGGTGGAAGAAGGATGTGTTTAAATAAAGGTTTGGACAGCTTGTCGTATACAAACTCATCACACTCCATGTACACAAACCTTTGCAAGTTAAGAAAAAAACAGGCTGCCATCTGATGGCTCCCTTCCACGGTAGTTCCTGCTCCTGTTTCGATCTCAGAAACACTGAACACAGCAGTTCTCATTAATGCAGATTTTAATGGGAGATATTTGTCTGCACTGCTCAGTCGTTTCTACTTGCATGAGATTACCATTTACAACAACAAGTAAAAGCATCTTTGAGCTTTTTAATTAAAAATTAATTAGGAGATTTAAGAACAAACTCATTGGGGGTTACTGTACAATAACATGTTTACAAAATTAGGTCTGGGCTTCTTGTTCCAGCCAAGTGTTTCCATCAATTCTCTGTCTATTAAATGTAATTACGTATGATGCTTCCTCAAAATTATAATGTAGCATTTAAAAAGCAGCTGGGAAAAGTCTATAATTTTAAGTTTGGATTTAGGGTAACGATTAAAATGCAAATAAAGGCAACCATGGTTGGTTGGTTGGTTGGGGAGTGGGGGTCAAGAAGCTTAAAAACAAAGTTTCAGCCACAGGGTCCATTGGGAATGACTTTTTCTCTGTTGGTCTTAACTTCTTCTTACTTCAGTTAGGATGTTTCCTTGGGGAAAGCCAGAAGAAGCCAGACTGCCTGATGTAGAGTGATGAGAACAATGAGTGCTCTTGCACATGTCCTTTGGCATGTATTTTAGCACTTATTGCTCTTTTTTTTTTTTTTTTTCCGGTACGCAGGCCTCTCACTGCTGTGGCCTTTTCCGTTGCGGAGCACAGGCTCCAGACGCACAGGCTCAGCGGCCATAGCTCACGGGCCCAGCCGCTCCGCGGCATGTGGGATCCTCCCGGACCGGGGGGGCATGTGGGCTCTTCCCGGACCGGGGCACGAACCTGTGTCCCCTGCATCGGCAGGCGGACTCTCAACCACTGTGCCACCAGGGAAGCCCTATTGCTTTTTAATGAGAGACAGTCATTGATTAAATATTTGTTTTGGACTTTGGCCCTTTAAATGTGTGTGCTTCTGGGATACTCTTCAATCTCTGAGTTTGGAAATGGCACTTTTAGTCACTTCGGGAGCAGGTTCAACAGTCTTTTTCTGAGTGCATCTCTTCAACGGGTAGTCATTGGATGAGAGCATTTTAATGTCTGCTCAGGCAGGCATTTAGGCTTCAGGACATCAAGCTTCTTTCTCCTCCCATTGTTACCAGAGCTCTGAGGCAGGGGCTTCAGGTGGCGTGGCGCACGCACTCCCACGTGCTTGATAACTTTTGTTAAATGGATGGAACTGTGTTATATCGCAAAATTATATGACATAAGTAAAAAGCAGCTCTTCTCAGAGAAGAACGCCAGGGTCTGGTCCTGCACCAAACTCCATGAGGAGCCTGGGAGAGGTTAGTCCATATCTAACTAGAACAGACATTTAAGAACCTTGCAGGGGCTTCCCTGGTGGCACAGTGGTTGAGAGTCCACCTGCCGATGCAGGGGACACGGGTTCGTGCCCCGGTCTGGGAAGATCCTACATGCCGCGGAGCGGCTGGGCCCGTGAGCCATGGCCGCTGAGCCTGCGCGTCCGGAGCCTGGCCCTGCAACGGGAGTAAGAAACGCGACCCCAAAAAAAAAAAAAAAAAAAAAAAAAAAAAAAAGAACCTTGCAAAGGTGGGCCTCCCCAGCGGATGGCGAAATAAAACCTAGATCAGAGCGATCTCTGAACCGTTGAGGAAAATAGAGAGGCCCAGGCTCCTGGTGAATACCTGGTGACACACGGTCTGCTAGTGCTCATGGGAGAGCCATGCCCACGTGGCACCCTTCTCCTTCCCCAGCGGGACCTGTAGCCCAGTGATGCCCTCTGTTTTCAGATGGGGGGGAGAATGTCTTGGTGGGGGGTATCCCCTGGCCTCCATCAAACATCAAACATGCTTCTGTAAATCAAAGACTAACTTTAGTGAATCACCAGAACCCACTTTTAAATGCAATCCTTAGGCAGGTATTCTGTAAATTGAGGACCACAGCTCTTCCCCATGATTTTTCTTTTGTATTTTTGGAGCATGTTTCCTAATGAGAGATGTGCTGGGGCTATATGAAGTGTATTGGTGTATTACTGCTCTGATATCGATCCTGGTCAGTGATGTGGCCACAAATGGTGCGAGTAAAAGGGAAACGTTTGCGTTTACCGTGATAGCGGCCTCCAGGCTGCACTAGTCTCACAGTTTCCAAGAGGAAGGGTGGCTCCTTCTCCCTCTCCTTCTTCTGTTCTCTGCAGCAACCACTGAGTCACTGGTTGTCCCCAAAGGGGGGAAATAGACTATTTCTATTGCTACTTTTAAATAGTATTTGGGGGGTATTAAAAAGGTCTAATTAATTTTCAAGGCTTTGTGGGACCAATTTAGCAGAGTTACCTTCTTTTTGTTTCTTTCCTCAAGAGTAGAGTTAAAAATTCAAATTAACAATGTTGTGGCATTTCCCCACTGTGTGTCTTGATGATCAGATATCAACTATGAGATTATATTCATCATCTATGCCTGAATATGAGAACACTTTTTCTAAAAATCATTCCTCAGAAAGTGGGAGTCACTTTACGTTTGAGTTTTTAAGTGTCTCTCAGTTTCCGTGGTTCTCTCTTTATTTTGAATAACAAAGTTCTGACTCAGGAAGACCCATAAGGCTGGAAGAACCTCATTCAATTACAGTTTGGGATGTTTATAGAGGGCGCGTGTCAGGACTGGACTTGGAGACTTTTCTTTATCTTTCTTTACAGCAGTAAGGAACACTGAGCACAAGTTTGGCAATTATTCCACGGTGTGGGGCTTCACATTTCCAAGCATTGTGGGTTCTTGTACACAGGCCTTGTAGGAACCATTCTGAACAGTGAAACACGGAGTAGTTATTCTTGAGATAACTGATGTACCCCTACAAGAAAAACAAACCATCCTCCTGTTATATAAATGAGTATTTGGATGGGGGAGCAATTTCCAGAAACATATTCATACGTGGAGCCAGTATCTGAAATGAAAGCCAAATGCCGTCCTCCGAAAACGTGTACTGGTGACTCAGACGGCAGCCTTAGAGGTGGCAAAGTCACAGGTGTCAAAGACGCGCAGTCTAGGTAAAACTCGTCTCATAAAAGCGAGGTGGGAATGAGGGTTTCTGAATCGGTATTCTCTGCACGATTCAAGTCTGCACGTCTGCCTAAGCTAATTACGTAAATATTGTTGATGGGCCTTGGCTTTTTCATCTTGCCCCAAGGAGGTTTTCCACTGAGGCTGACAAAGTATGTTTTGGGATAACCTCTTATTCGAAAAACAGGGAATCCCCTTATATTGGGGGCACACGTGTTTTTCTCTCTGTTGCTTTCCAAACCTGGAACCAGGGTTAATGACGGGAAGTGATTGGTGGAGGTGGAAAGAGCTGGTCACTGAACACCTGTGCATTGTGTGGGGCCAGGTAACGTACAAAATTACGATTGAAGTCAACAGATCTTTGACTTGTAGAGCAGTAGTTCTCAATGTTTGGTAAACACCAGGATGGCCTGTGGAGTTTATTAACAATACAGCATTTTTGGTCATCGTCTCCCAGAGGGCTGGAGTGGGATCAGGAATCTGAACTCGGAATATGCATTTCACCTTAATTCTGTTGGAGGGAGACTGAGGAACCCACTTTGAGGAACCTGTGTCCTGGGGTCAGAGGGGTCTGTCTGAGGAAGTAGCCATCACGCTGAGGCCTGAAGAGGGGTTCCAGAGAGGTGCCATGCATGGGAAGATCCAGCATCAAGAGGAGGAAGCGTGGTTGATGGACGTCACACAGAAGTCAGAGTGAAGGACCTAGACTTGTGTGTGTGGTGAAGATGAACTTCACCCAAAGAGAGGTCTGGCCTTTGACGTCAGATGCAGGAGGTCACCTCCAGGCCCCCGAGACATCCTGCCCAACAGGAGCGTCCTTGTTTGCTGGGCCTTTGGCCACTGGACAGCCCCACGGTGTGATTCATGGTTTGGCCTTCGGGTGAACTGTATCTGCTCCTACCTCTGGGGGACTGGGGACTGAAGGTGTTCTCCTGAGCGTCCAGGAGGGGCCGAGACTAAAGCCCAGCCATGCGGGTAGTGTGATCAGGCCCCAGCTGGGACACTGGACACTGAGGCTGGGGTGACCTTCCCCCCCGTTGGCTGTATTCTGGAGCATTGTCGCACATCAAAGCCGGGAGGAGGTAACTCTGCAGGACTCCTTGGGGAGAAGATGACCAGAAGCTTCCCATGTGGACCCTGCCAGACTTTGCCACTCTCTCTTTAGCTGGTTCTAGTTTGTATCCTTTTGTTATAATAAAACTGCCATTGTAAATAAAGTGCTTTCTTGAGTTCTATGAGATATTCTAGTCAATTATCAAACATGAGAAAATCTTGGGAAGCCCGGGACTTGTAGCCAGGTGGTCAGAAGTGAGGGAGGCCCTGGGGACCTTGAACCTGACACTGGCATCGGAAGTCATGGGCCAACTTGTCAGTCTGGAGGACCGTGCCTCACCTGAAGCTTGGCCAACTCCCCTGCAATATGTGTCAACCTGAATGAGCCTCAAAAACACAAGGTTCAGAGAAGAAAACAAGTTTCACAAAATTCAATACAGTGTGATATCGTTTATGCCATTTTTAAAAAGAATAAAACAATGCCATATATTGTTTATTAAGTTATATGTACATATACACAGTCTATAATATATTTACAAGTGTATAAAGTGCATAGGTAAATGCATATACTATATAGTTTATCTACAAATACATATGTTTATTCATGTCTCTTCGTATGCAAAGTATTACAATATCAAACTGGAAGATACACGCCACTTTCATAATAGTGGCTGCGTCTGGGGTCAGGATGAGGAAGCCAAAGTGACAAACTGTTAACGTTTGTTGATTGCGGGTCATGATTATTGGGTGCCTGTACTATTACTTTGTATGTTTCCCTGTATTTAAAATTAATGCAGAAAAATAAGACATTGAGGCAAGGGAGACAGAGGTGCTTTCAGTGCACTGTGAGGAGACCTGGTGGGTGGAGCCTGGGACAGAAACACCTGGAGAACAAGGTATGTTGGTGCCCTGTGGAGCTCCTCCCACGCGGAGCTCTCCAAGGACAACCAGAGTAGGAGGAATTCTCTGTCTGACCTGCAGAAGAAAAGGTTCAGGAGTTGCCCATCTTTGGATGGTCGTCAGGGAGAGTGCAGCTGTGGGACTCTGGGCTTTAGCTTCAACTGAAGCTGTCACTTCCGTTTTGGGGAGCTGTCTTAACAGCCTTTCCACCGTCCTTGGCACTTTCGCCCTGTGACCCAGGGTGCACGTGGGTCTTAGGAATCACCGCTGCCTCCTGTGGTCTGAAGGTCTGGCCCTCCAGCTGAGAACATCTGTAAGGCCCCCTCTCCTGGGCCCGGCGGTGATGCCGGCCCTGCCTCTCCAGCCGGCAAACTCTCTCCTCCCGTGGCTGTTGTGTCTTGTTCAGCATCCAGTTATGCTCCACGGTGGCACAGTCAATAAAAACCCCATCTGGCTCTCACATCACAAAAGACGGTATATGCCTTGAAAGTTCATTTGTGCTGAGCTGAGCACATGCTTCTGAATCACAGGTGCCAACAGAGTCAAGGTGACATGGCAGGAACAGGAAAAAACCAGCCACCGGAACCGCAGGCGCCGAGGGGCCATATTTCACCCTTCGTCGGGAGGAGAATGAAGGCCACTTTCTGGTCCATTCAGGTGATCAGAGGAATTGAGGAAGCTTTGCAGGCACCCCTGCAGACCTGCGTGGGTCGGGCCGTGTGGACATTTCACCCACAGTACATCACCGACCGGCAAATTGCACTTAGTACTGTTTGATCTAATTGGGGACCCAGTGAAATAGACCACACGTCACAGATTCACTATCTCAGAAACAACAGGCATTTTGAGAGCCCACCCCCAAACCAAAATGCTGCTGGGACAATGTCACACCACAGGTGGACACTGCCCCCTCCCAACTCCAGAGGGTCCTGGGCACCCTTCCTGACCCAATAAAAGGTTTCCAGGTGAGAGGGCATCCTGGGCTGGATAACGGGGCTAGAAAGCCTGGGTTTCCAGAGTGGACATGGGCGTGGTGCCTGAGGAGGCACTGTGTCCGTTCTGTTTTGTTTAGGGGGTGCACAGACATGCTCTCTTTTTCTTCCTCTCTCATTTTCTGAGCATCTGTGACACGCTGAGTCCTGAGCTCAGCACTGGGGTGGGCTGTGTTAATCAAGATGTGGGCCCTGCTTTCCAGGTTTAGAATATGGCGAGGGGGCAGATGCAAAGCAGTAAACACACAGGTGATTTCCAAAGGTGAAAGCTGGTGAAGTGGGGGGCAGTCGCTGAGGATGGAGGTGTGGGGGGTGAGCTGTAGAGGGCACGGCAGGGTGAGGAGAGGCGATGAGGTCCACGGCCAGAGGACGTGGTCACGTGAAGAGCGTGAGAAGCTGCCGAGTGGACACCGGGGAGGGCTGGACGTCAGTCAGTGTGCACAGAGGGGCGGGCAGGAGAGACGGGCAGGGCGGTCTTATAGATCAGTAGGGATTCGATTCTCACCAGCGAGGGAGTGCGGGGAGGGAGAGAGAGACAAAGAGAGACAGAGGCAGAGACACACACACAGAGCCAGAGAGGAGAGAAGGAGGAGGCGGAGGAAAGGAGGGTGGAAGAGAGAAAAAGGAAGAGAGAGAGAAAGAAGGAAAAAAGGAAGGACGGGAATCGCTGACACCATGTTACAGGGCTGTGGTGCAGCGGCCCGTCTTCCTGGTCACTGGCTCCTTAGGTGACCACAGGATTCCAGGAGCCCACAGTGTTTCGAGTGCTGCACCTGGAAACCACTCCCTCACGTCTGTCTGACATGTTATCTCCCTTTGACACCATCTCTATCTCTCTGACTTTCTGCTTCTGTGGCCCCAGCCTGGCTCCCTGCCTCTGTCCCAGGACTTGACATTTAGTTAGACTTTGCCTCCAGTGACTGAGCCTTGGCATCTTCCATCAGTGTGGGCCTGGGGTCTCCTCCTGGTCCCGTCCTGACCTTGCTGCTGGCAGTGTATCCTGCTTCTCCTGCATTCGTCCAGGAGGGGTGGATGGTCGCTGACACAGTCCTCCAGGGGCCGACTTCAGGGGGCCTTGCAGCAGCCCTGCACTCCAGGTCCCTAGAAGTCAGACATCTCTGTGGAGGTAATACATTTCATAGCAGCCAGAATTGGTGGGCAGCGTCTACCCATGCATTGCACGCGATAACCCACCGCCCGCCGTCAGGGCAAGTGCCTGTGAGTGTGAATGACAGGCTCGTCTGATGACAAATGCGACCCCCGGTTCCACACCTCTTGCAGAATTCTAATTGTGAATTCTGTTGATAATTCTAATAAAAACTTGTGATAATTAAATTAGAATCAGCCTATAGGTTTTTAACATGAAAGGAGAAACAATTTGCTGAGATAAGTCAATTTGGGAAAAAAAGGAAATGGCTCGTATTATGTACTTATGAAGTAGAAATTCATTTTCTCATCCAATTTTCGCTTGCTAATTCATGTTGGGTAATGGGTCTGTCTGACAACAAGAACCTCTGAGAGAAATGTGGCCACCGTTTCACTGTCAAGTTCCCTCAGACCCAGGTCAATGATTAAACATGGTCATTAAGCTTTGGAAGTCTCATTTGACCGACCCAGGCTAATTATAGCGGGAGTGGGTTTGCCGGTGAATGCCCTGGCTCCCCACCTTTCTGCGCCCTCTTTTTTATTCTTTATCATTGTTCCCTAAATGTTACCCATCCTCTGCACGTGACCTAGAAGCTCCTTCCTCTCAGAAGTGTCCAGCGGTGGCCTCTGGGCGGTGTGACGGTCACCACGTCCCCTTACGTCCTCTCCCATGACTGCGATGTTTCCAGCGCTGTCCTCGGGACGGGTCAGGAAGGAAGGGAAAACACCTGCCACGCTGGTCCCCTGCTTGCTTGGCAGTCTGTTTGTGGAACTGACGGGGCCCCCGCCCAGGCTCCAGGGGGTCCTCCACCAGCCTGGCCCCAGCGTGGGTGTAGGAGTCATGACGGTGGTGGGAAGGCCTGGAAGGAGACAGAGGCTGAATAAGTTACCGTAGTGAACAGTGGGATTGAGGAAGATTTGTTCGTTGGAAAACAAAAGAGAAAGAGGAGCAGAAAAGGGAGGTGGGCACTAGTTTGGGGGAGAATTAGTGAATTACTTGGGATTGGAAGTTGAGCGGGAAATGACGTGAGAGGGCGGGTTTGAGGACAGCATCTGGCGCAGGAGGGACAGAGTGAGCGGGAGGGCAAGGGCGTTAGAATGGAAGTGTGTGTGCCGGTTGTACGCCGCGTCCTCTTGGAGGAGCTCCAGTAAAAAATGGGAAGGACCTAGTTTTCCTTTGGCTGCTCTGTGTGCCTGTGTGGGCGTGATTCTTCATGTGACCCCAGGCGGGGACCCGGTCACGAGGACCACCCCTTGTCTGGGTTACAAGTTACAGGTCACGTGGCCCCTTTGCACAGGACCTGGAGTCACAGACCTGGGCTTGAATTCCAGCTCTGCCACCTGAAAGCTGGGTGGGAGACTCTGAGCAAGTTGCTTAGCTTCTCTAAGCCTCGGTGTCCTCAACTGTGAAATGGGCACAGCTACTAAGATTGTTTTGAGGCCAAGATGAGATAAATAGAGGTGAAGATCTGGTGCAGGGCTTATCACGTGGTAGGCAGTCGGTGGTTAGTGGATTTGTATTTCTTTTTCCTCTCTCTCCCTGCCTCACGTTTGTGTCTTACACTCCAGCTGTTGTGCCTGCCCTTGTGAAAAGGACCGTGTCTTATGGTTTGTTTGTGCCCCAGAGCCCTCCCGGGTTGGGGTACACAGTGGGAGCCCAATGAGGCCAGCTGATTGGCTCATCCATCCAGGCAGGCTCTTTGCTGTGCTGCTCTGGAGCAGTCCTGACACAGACACTCAGAAGGGCACCGTGTGGTCCGCACATGCGCCCGATGGAGCCCCTCACTGGTGGTGTTGACCCACGCCTGAGCTTCCGGACTCTGACTGCAAGAGCCTCACGAGGGGATGAGCATTTGGCCTGCTTTGCTCATCCCCTAGAAACAGCCCAGGCACAGATGGGCTCTCCCGTGAGGAATCATAAATCCATGATCACATTTAATTCCTCAACAAAAAAGACACATTTGTCTAAGGGCTAAATACTGAAAAATGCATAGAGCGGGGAAAAACTCGTCAACAGAAGTTTAACTTACAGCCCCATGACTAATGATTTATTTAGGGTGTTGTGTGTTCTGGCTTGATCACAGCTGACCGTGTTTGAAAACAACCAGACTGTGCAGGACGCACAGCAGAGGTGCCCTTGGGGCAGCGTCGGCTGGGCAGGTGGACACAGGCCCATGTTTGTGAGCCCAGGGACTTCGGCAGTTACAGTATCTCCCTGGACCTCAGTTCCCCACCTGCACAAGAGGAGCTGAGTCGCCACGTGGGAAAGGACCAGCACCAAAGCCAAGCGCCATTGCAACTTAGCCTCTGTCGCCGTTGTTTCTGTATTTAGGAGTGCGAGTACCATTTGTTCTTCCTGAAAGATAATCGTATCTTAATTTTTTTGTACTCTGAAGTGAGATAAATATTTTAATTGACTGATACAGTGTATTCTGCATCTGACGTCCTAACGAACGGTGAACACATTTCCGTTTATTTATGAATGGTCTTAAAAGAGCCAGAGACTTCGTTTTGCAAAAATGTATCTTTGCCACCGGTGGACCTGTCATTCGTTACTGCGGACGTTAGCTCTTTGAATGTGGATATTCACCAAAAAGGCAGAGGGAGTTGTGTGACCTTGAATATTTGCATTAGACTCACAGGTTGCCCATGAACATGAGCTCCTGCACCAAAGCTACGAGCAAAGGTCACATGTAAGACCAGTTCATTCAAGCTTGCACCTTCTCACTTGGAAGAGGTTTTACAGAGAAAAAATAGGGACAGAGACTTGGACCAGAGACCCCACAATCTGTGATGCAGACCCAATACCTCTTCTTTCTGGCTGTTTTAAGATAAATAGCCCCAAGAGTGTGAATATTGACTGAGCTTGATAGAATAATTATGAAAAGAAAATACAGCTCAAAAAATAATCAGCAAAGAGAAAGCAGAGGTTTGCGGATTGGTAGGTGTTTGGCTTTTCCACCTGCTGGTCCCAAAGCCCAGAGCTGAGCATTATTCCTCTATTTCTGCTGCCTCTTAGATCCTGAAGGAGCAGCGAGGGCCACCCTGGTCTCGGTTTTCCTCAGAGTACCAAGAAGTCACTGAGGATTGTAGACAGAGGGGTGAGATGAAGAGGTAGAATTTTGGAAAGTTCACGTTGCCTGCTGTGTGCGGGGGCTTTTAACAGGCTAGGAGTGCCCGTGAGAAGGTCCCTGAGACTGGGGAGGCAGAAGAGATGGGCGGTGTGTGCGGCGACCGACGGAAGGTTCCGAGGTGCGCCCCTTCTGGTGGCTCTGGCAGGTAGCCTTTGAGCTGGGGTGGAGCCTTTTGACCAGTTTCTCCCTTGAGCAGAAAGGAGCCCAACTAGAACCCTCCAGCTCACTACCTTCTTCCACTGGGAAATCAGGCAGAAAGGTGGGACCTCGCCTTTGACACACGCAGCCCACCTGCGGCAAAGGTTAAAAAGTAGAGGTAGTGTTTGGACCTGAACTTGCACTCTTTAGAAATGGAAGTTAACATCAAATGGAACAGTATTTACTGTAAATGGTGAATGCACCAGGTATGGCAAAATAACTTTTTTGATGTTGGCTCTTTCTTTGAACTTTGAAGGGCCCTCTTCTTCAGCTGGCTTCTTTTAAGCCATCCACCCTTTCCACTGTCACCGTCACATCACAGATTAAAGCCCTCTGCACCTGGTCTTTTTTATCAGTGCTCCCTGCACAGGTGAGATGAAAGTTGATGCAGAAAACAGCATCATGTCCATGAGTAAGATGAGAAATTGATTGAATGAATGGGTGCCAGGGAGAGGGGCCCTGACAGGGTCTGCGGGGAGATGCAACTCACGGGGAGAGAATTGGGGTTCAAAGGCTTCCTGTTTGGGACGGAGCACACGGAGTCTCGGGTCAGCCTTTCTAGGGCATAACACTGGCAATTTCTTTAGCTTATTTGTCACACTTGCATGGATGCCATAATCAGTTATTTAATTATGATGTGTAAAACCAGAAAGTAGGGCTTCCCTGGTGGCGCAGTGATTGAGAGTATGCCTGCTAATGCAGGGGATGTGGGTTCGTGCCCCGGTCCGGGAAGATCCCACATGCCGCGGAGCGCCTGGGCCCGTGAGCCATGGCTGCTGAGCCTGTGTGTCTGGAGAGACCATAGCAGTGAGAGGCCTGCGTATCGCAAAAAAAAAAAAAACAAAGTAGTGAGGATACAAATGATGAAATTTAATGGTTTTGCTACCCCAAGGTAATGAACTTCCATCCTGACCTCTTGTGTTGGGACTGGAACACAGGTTCCTGTAAAACAACCCTCGGTGGGCAGAGCTCAAGATGCTGGGAGCGTTAATCACGCATTTGGCACGTGAGCTGTGAGGGCTGGAGGGAGACAATAATCCTGGCACACAAGAGTGACCATAACTAGACACTCGGGCTGGCGCTACTCCGAGGCTTCACTGGCGCCGGCTCTGTAACTGGCTCCAGCACAGGTGAGGAACCAACCGGAGGCCGAGGATGCCAAGGAACTTGTCAAGAGGGACACCTCTGGAAGGTGGTGGGGGCAGGTCTTCAATCCGGGTCAAGCCTGTGGGATCACTCTGCATTACTGCCTATAATAGTTCTTCCCAGTCTGCATGGGGAAGAGATGGTAGCGGACCCCTGGCATCAGGACGCTAATGGCAAAACCGCACAAATGCTCTCCCTCAGCTCAGTGCCCACGGCCAGGGACGTGCCCCGTCAGCAGCTCTTAACTGTTCTCTGTAAACTACTTACAGATGGTGTTTACTTCATTGTAAACACAATCTAAAATCCTCATTCTTTTAAGATACTGCCATAGATGGTTTGTGTCCCCCAAAATTCAAATGTTGAAACCTAATCCACACTGTGATGGTTTTAGGAGGTGGGCCTTTGGGAGGTGATGAGGTCACGAGGGTGCAACCTTATGATGGGATTCGTGCCCTTATGAAAGAGACGCCACAGAACTCCCTGCCCCTTCTACCATGTGAGGACCCAGTGGGAAGACAGCCTTCTGTGAACCAGGAAGTGGGTCTACAGCAAACACCATATCTACAGCTGGTGCCATTATCTTGGGCTTCCAGCCTTCAAAACTGTAAGAAATTGATTTCTTTTGTTTATAAACCACCCAGTCAATGGTATAGTTACAGCAGCCTGATCTGACTAAGATGGGTACTTAGTTCTTTGAGAAAGCAACATGTTGGTGTTTGGGGCCGAGCATGAGATATATATGTGGAATATATTTATAACAGTTTTGGAATATGCTGTTTCTTATTCACGTCCATGGAAGTAGTCAAATGAGATTAGAATAGTTTCCTGTGGCCAGCGTAACAATTACCGCAAATCTGATGGCTTAAAGCAACAGCAACTTATTCTCTCACTGTTCTGGAGGCTAGAGGTTCAAAATCAAGGGGGCCACAGAGCCATGCTCACTCTGAAGGCTCTGGGGAAGGATACTCCCTGCCTCTTCCAGCTTCTCGTGGCTCCAGGCATCCTTGGCTGTGGCATCACTCCGGCCTCTACCTCATCTTCACATCACCTTCCCCTGTGTGTCTGTGTCTTCTCTTCCATCTTTTATAAGGACACTTGTCACTGAAAGTAGGACCCACCTGGGTAATCCAGGATGAGCTCATCTCAAGACCCTTAACATAACTACACCTGCAAAGACCCTTTTCCAAATGAGGTGATGGTCACAGGTTCTGGGATGTGAACATAATTTTGGGGCACACTATTCCACCTTGGAGTGAATGAGCGATCATTCATTCAAAGCGCTTAGAGCAATGCCTGGCACCAGTGAGAGGTCCAGGAATGTTAGCTGTTGCTATAATGTTAATAATGATTGTTTCCTGAGGGAGGTCTTGGGGAACCCTCTGGCCCTTTGGTTAAGCTGAACTCATGAGAAAGGAGAGCAGGCATAATGGGGTGGGGGAAGAGGGCCGGGGGTCTGGCGGCCCCCATTCTCACCCAGCACCACTGCCTGGCTGGCCGAGCACAGGTGGGGGCTCCCTGCCTCGGCCCCCATCATCCTGGGGAGGACTTGTCTCTCAGCAGCTGCTTCCTTGTTCCTTTGGAGCAGGTGTTTTGAGAATTTCACATGTTCTCCATCCTGAGCTCGGCTCTCCTGCCCCAGGCCGCAGTGCTCCTGCAGTTCCTAACCTTGGAGCTGCTGGTCACCTGCCCTCACAGGAGTGGCCAGTGGAGCCCAGGAAGATGGCACCACTTAATAAACACCCTCTTCATCGTTCGCCCAAGCTCCTGGTCCATGACCGCTTTCAGAGCCGCTCTGAGCATAGTATTGGAGGAAACGTTCATGAGGCTGTTTGAACCCAGCGGAGTCTTCCTCTTTTCCAAGCCCTTGAATTCATTGAACTCACCACAGGCGGACAGCTGGGCTGCTGCAGGACCAGGGTTGAAGGGCTTGGATCCGACTTGCTGCTGGCGCTCTAAAACGGGCTTTGGTCCTGAGCCCTCATGGACCACCTTCTCACCCGAGTCTCCAGCCTGACCTCATCAATCCCGGGGTCAGCCTGCTGGAGCTGATTCCTGTCCTGTGTTTGTTCACCGTGTTAATCGCACGCCCACCTTGTGCTAGGAGAATAATACTGCCTTTAGGCCGCCTACTGCCTGGCAGGAAAGACTGATGGGGGAAGAAGTGACCCCTCATCGGCCTCCATCAGCCGGCTTCTAGGGTTATAGCCTCTCTCCGTTCACGGGAGGCCCACCTCCCGTGCCCACTCCCCAGCGCTTGGGCTTCTCCAAGCTGTGAGTTGTACGCTCACCAAAAGTCGGTTCTAGTTCCCATATCTGTTGATGCCAGTCGTACTAGCTGGCGTAATTATACCGTGCAATTAACTAGTACATAAAACAATGCCATCTGAGTGCAAACAGGAAGAAGGCTGTTGTTTCTATAAAAACAGTTGAATTTTTGGAAAGACTCAAAAAAGGCAAGGTACTAAAATCTCTCCTTCAAATGTTGTTTCTGTGAGACAACAGCAAGGGATTGAAGGAGAAATGTCACAGTTCTGACTGATGGCTGAACCAACTGTCGCTTCAGGTTTCCTGTGAGTTCTTGTGCCGGGTTAAGTAAACAGGAAATGACGTCGTGGCTGTGGTGGCTGCAACACCCCAAACCTGAGGGTGAGGGACTTCTTCCTGGAGGGTCAGTGTGTAGTTGAACACATGTCTGCATGTTTATGTCCTCATGCTTAAGGCATATAGCACTTTAATGGTTTTCTACTTTATGAGACTTTTAAAATTCACTGTTTGGTCCCTATTTTGTCGGGTAAGAGGGTATCCGCTGCGTAGGTGTCGTGGTCGAGGGACCAGGCACCCCACAAGAGCCCATGGGAGGCTCAGATCACACTGAGGTCCAGGGCCTTCATCCACAGGCTTCAGGTGCCAGGGGTAGCATTGTCCCCCGGAGCCGTTTGAGGATCGAATGAGACAGTGGTGTGGAAAGGTCTCAGTGGTGCCCGGCTCATACTGAGCATGGAGCACTCTGATTTTAATGGTTGTTATTGTTCCGGGAGGAGGAGGTATCCAAAGGGAACGATTATTTACTCCTTTAAGAAATTAAATACATCTGTGTATATATGTATTTCTCTCTCTCTTCCTTAGAGGATAACCCCAAGGATGACTTTCCTTTCAGTCTGTTTTTAAAAATAATCCTGAAAACTCACTTCCTGAGAGAGAAAAAGGAAGTGTAGACAGAAAATGAAGTGTAAGAAGCAGCTAGCCTGCCCATCAAGCCTCTTTAATGTCCCCAGGATGGACATCAACTGGCCTCTTGGCAAGAAAATGCCATGTCCTACCGATCGGAGTAGCCACCTGGACTCACACCAAGCATTGGTGTTTTTACTTGCAAAACCTGTCCCACCAGAACTTCCCTGGTGGTGCAGTGGTTAAGAATCCGCCTGCCAGTTCAGGGGACGTGCGTTCGAGCCCTGGTCCGTGAAGATCCCACATGCCACAGAGCAGCTAAGCCTGCGAGCCACAACTACTGAGCCTGTGCTCTAGAGCCCATGAGCCACAACTACTGAGCCCATGTGCCACAACTACTGAGCCCATGTGCCACAACTACTGAAGCCTGCGCGCCTAAAGCCCATGCTCCGCAACAAGAGAAGCCACCACAGTGAGAAGCCCACGCACCACGACGAAGAGCAGCCCCCGCTCGCCACAACTAGAGAGAGCCCGCGCACAGCAACGAAGACCCAGCGCAGCCAAAATAAATAAATGTAAAAAAAATGAATAAATTAAAAAAAAACCTGTCCCACCTGGTGTCTAGTTAGAAGGCAGTACCTTTTAAAAGGTAAAATATAGCTCATGTAGATTATTTAACTTTTTTTAGTTCCTTCTATAATAAAAAAAGAAACATATAGCACTGAAATGAATGATTTATGGAAACACATAAAGGAACACATTTTCCCAGCAAGTCACTGAAATTTAATTTAGAGATGTAGACCCAGATGAAGGGATGCATTTTAAAGTTGCTTGTTCCTCCTCTTTTGGATGACTTTGCCTTGCTTTCGTGACAGCACCTGAGTTTGGGAAATGAGCTACAGAGTCTCCAGAATGGCCAGGCCTCCCTTTTGTGTAAAGCGGGGATCACAGTTCAGTCAACAGCTGGGAGCCTGGAGGAGGAGGTCAGAGACAGGGACAGCATTTTTGCTTTTGGAAAAGACGTGTTGGTTGCACAATAATCATTCCTCTTTGGACTTTGGCTTTTTTTTTGTTTTGTTTTGTTTTGTGGTACGCGGGCCTCTCACTGCTGTGGCCTCTCCCGTTGCGGAGCACAGGCTCCGGACGCGCAGGCTCAGCGACCATGGCTCACGGGCCCAGCCGCTCCGTGGCACGTGGGATCTTCCCGGACCGGGGCACGACCCCGTGTCCCCTGCGTCGGCAGGCAGACTCTCAACCACTGCGCCACCAGGGAAGCCCTAGACTTTGGCTTTTTATACTGAGCTCTGAAACCATGGACACATCAACTATTTCATCATCTCTTAGAATCTTCAGAGACACCGGCATCAGTGGTGGGGATGAGTGGTCATCAGAAGCTGCCTGTTACCTTTTCCTGTGCATTTCTTCTGTGAGCTGGTTGCCTTCCGCTGATCTGGATGAAGGCCACAGACTCAGAGAACAACACGTAAGAACAGAGAAAAACACGTGAGCAATTTTCTCAACGCTATTTCCTGCTATTACATCATCATTACCACTGTCACTGTCAAGAATAACAATAACAATGTGTCCTAAGCTTTTCCTAGTTGCCTGGGAGGCAGCACGGAGCTAGGGACTTTGTTTATCATCTCATGTAATCCTCGTTGGGCCCCTGTGGGGAGTGTGTCTTTATTTCCATTGGACAAATAGGGAAAGAGGCATGAAGACATTAAAAACTTACCCATGTTCTCAAAGTTGGTCGTCAGGGTGTGGGATTTTACACAGCCTACACGGATGTTCCATAGATGCTGGGAAGACATGAGACTCCTGGGTCAGAGACCACGGGCTCACAGCAAATCCAGCAGCAGGAACATCCTGTGCACACTGGTTTCTCACCCTGCCCGAGTCAAGGGGGCCTCCTAGGGCGTCCAGGTGGATGCTGCATGCTTGGCGGTTTGCATCACAGCTGAGGAACATTGAACTTAGGGAATCCACTGCCTATCTAGTAAGTACTAAGCAAGCCTGCTCTTTGTTTCAGAGGGTCAAATACCTCATTCCTTAAGGTCGTTTGCTGCAGCAAATCCTGAGAAAAGGTCTGGGTAGAGGGTGTCCAAGTCTTTGCATTCTTAGCCTCCCCAGCGCGAGTTTCTCCCGTTGAAGAGTTTCTCCCCGTGCGGTATGTTTGGGGACAGGTGTCCTGACAC
Organism: Neophocaena asiaeorientalis asiaeorientalis; assembly: GCF_003031525.2. Taxonomy (NCBI): domain Eukaryota; kingdom Metazoa; phylum Chordata; class Mammalia; order Artiodactyla; family Phocoenidae; genus Neophocaena; species Neophocaena asiaeorientalis. The sequence goes on along the minus strand of NW_020173687.1, from coordinate 2,995,099 downwards.
CAGCGCCTGGGCTGTGGACCGTTCCTTTGCACGTGGCATGGGAGGTGGAAGGTGCAGACCGTTGCTGAGTGCAAAGGACACTCAGTCCAATCAGAGCTGTCAAAGCTGGGGGGTCTGTGCAGAGCGATTTTAAAGTGAACGCCCCTCTGGAGTGAAATGCGATTTCCATGACTGCACTTGAGGTTTGGGTGATACTGAGCATATTTTATCTACCATGGTGATGATATCCCTTCTTGTCATCCTGAAGAGGGACTCATGTCATTCCATTAACAAGTCCCCCCTTCTGCTAACTGCATGCATCTTTCATGCACACCTGGGACAAGACCGCCCACTACCCCTTCTTGTCATCCATGGACCCCGTGGTCCCTCCTCATTCTTGAGGGTGTGTGCACCCGTCTCCCTATGCTCCCTCCACACAGCTCTGGGGATGTTCTTGGGGATTTCTGCATCTTTTAGATGATCTTCCCAAGATCCTGAGCGCTCAGTTCTTCCACCTTTCCTCCAACGATCTTGTATTTGTTTCTATCTCAGACACTCAGTTCTACTGGTCAAACTCTGGACTATTAGTTTTCAACCTTGGGGAATTTTAGAAAATTCCTGTGGGCAGGCTGTGCCCCAGAACTTTTATATCAGAATCTGTTCGGATCAGGCCTAGGCAGCAGTGTCTTAAAGCTCTCCAGATGATTTCATCGGGTGGCCAAGGTTGAGAACCTCTGCTCTTGACCTCGCACCCCTATAAGTTCAGTGTCAAGTATCCCACTCATGAAAACTACACATGCCATTTTCCAGCTACCCCAGCTCCCACGGTTCGTCAATTTCGTCCTGCTCTACACTCCTTAGTTTCTTTTCAGTTTTCGTATCGTCACTTCCCTTCTTATCTCGCTTAGATTGTACAGTGCTGCATAGGAGCTCACCCTTAAATACACTCTTGGCTCTTTCCCATTCTCTTGGCTGCATTAATGTGGCAAAGCCCAACTACGTGAAATCCAGCCCATCACATCTTGCTGTGCCCACGCAGGTAAATGTTTCTAGATAAGCAAAATAAAAACAAACACACAAAACCACTTGATCAGTGCCCTGTATTTATTTTAAATGAAGGACCGTATGTGTCTCTCTCTCTGCCCCTCAGTCCTATAATGTTTCCATTGTCTGCTCACTTATCCAGTGTCCGTGATAACTCTCCACACCTTTTCTTCTTCTCAAGCCACCCACACCTCCTTGGCTGCATCCATTCCCAGCTCTTGACCTTGTTCCCTATTTCACTGAGAAAACAGAAACACTCCAAGGAGAATTGTCATATTTCCCCGTCGCCATGCGTATCCACCAAACTTATCTGGTACCCAGACTCTGCCTTCTCTCCTGCCACTGCCAACCTCTCCATCTGTCCACGAGAGTCAGCCCCTCGTACCTTCTCACACACAGCTCTCCAGCAGCTTTCTCTTTTGCACTGTTCAGCATCACATTTCCTCCATCCATGCAAATATGTTAAAATATGTCCTATCTCAAACAAACACCAAAAATCCTTTTCCCTTTAGTCATTGTCCTACTTCTCTACACTCCTTTATAATAAAATGCATGCAAATGATGTCAATTTCCATTACCTCATCTTCTCTCCTCCCAGACCCTCAGGAATCTCTGTGATCATGCTTTCATTCCCATCCCTCCAAATAAACAGGTTTTATCACCATCTGCATGATCTATGCACTGCTAAATCTAGGGATCTATTCTCAGTTGCATCAGGCATTAAATATTACTTCCTCCTTCTTGAAACACTTTCTTGACTTGGCTTTGGGGACGTTATTTTCTCTTAGTTTTCTTCTAGCTCCATGGCTAGTTCTTCTAAGATGTCACTTTTTGTCACTGCCTCCTTCTCACCTCCAGGACCTCTAAATATTAGAATGATCTGGTGCGACGTCTGTGGGCCTCTGCTCTATCTACACAAACTCCCTTGCTCATTTCATAGTCTCCGATTTAAATCCCACCCACATTTCCCCTTAGATGACCAGATGCTGTCTCAAGCTTGACCTGTCTGGAACTCAACTCCTATCCCAAATTTCCTCTCCTACAGTCTTTCCCACCTCGGTAAATTTAAATGTGATCGTTCCAGGTGCTCCAACCAAAAATGTGCGTCCTCCTTCTCTAACACCTCATTCCATCAGAATGCCCTACCTTCAAAATATGTCCAGAATCCAACTACACAGCTTCTAGCCAATACATGGCCACCACCCTGAAGAACTGCACTGGCCTCCTCACTGGATGTCCTGCTTCTGCTCTCTCCCCTCCCCCACCTCACTGTCCACACAGCAGCCAGAGGAGCCTATTAGAGGCAGGTGGGGTCCTATCCCTCTGCTTCTAACCCTCCAGTGGCTCTTTTCTCACCCAGCGGCTCACGTGGAAGGATGAGGGAGGACCTCATAAGCCATGCCAAACTGCAGGCTCTCCCTCGAGACTGGAGAATCTTAGAGCTGGGGAGATCAAAGAGAGCAAAGATAATAACAAAGAGGTGCTTAGTTCTGGTCCCATTCCTCGGATGCAGAGCATGCGCTTACTGTCACGTCACTTTGCTGTCACCAAGGAAGGCTTCCTGGGCTAGGACTGTGGTGCTGCGGGTCTGTACACCATGAAGGAGGGGTGGTCGTAGGGGAGAGAGACTAGCATGGCGGATAAATGAATGTCAGTGAGTCCACTCTGGCGCAGGAAAAACAACACACTAAAAATAAAGGGAGTAGCTGGACTAGTCAAAGGCCGGGAGGGACCTCGTGTTATTATGGTTTTGTGCCCTGACCCTGTGTTCAGCCTTTGTGAGGAGTGGGGGAGGGGGCAGCTGATGCAGACGCTTCCCTGCTTTTAAAGGGCTTATAGTCTGGAGAACCTGCCCAGAATTCCCAAGAGGGCTCTGAACTGGCAGATGGCAGCCTTGCAGCAAAGAGTTTGGTTCAGGACGAAGGTATGTGTCTTGTTGCACAAGGGAACTACCGATGCCAAATGACGCATTGGAGGTGACGTCTGGGTTCCTTTATGTTCAGTCCAGTCAGACTCATGAGTGACATTCATGTGTCTGATTTCCTTCACATCTAAGCATTAAGCTAGGGGGCCGGACGATTAATTATTGATTGCTTCATTCATTTATCCGTGTTAATTGAACACCTATTATATACCAGGCACTGGGCTAGCCGTTGAGTGTGGCAGGCCAGACTAGCCTCTGACGTGCAGCGCACTTACCCGTACTGAGAGTCCCGACACTAAGTCTCCAGAACGGCCCTTCCGATGCTGTGTCTCACTGCCCCTCTTCACAAGGTCCCTGCAGGGCTTACCTCTGCAGCTGCCTCCACGCACGCCCCATCCCTGCAGTGTGCTGTCTTCCTGTGGGTGGGGGAGATTTGTGACGGGAGGCATTGAAGGCATCAGGGATATCCATTCAGAGCAAACAAAATACACAGACAGTCTTTGAGCACTGCAATTTCCACTGTTCCATTTTGATTGTGACAAATATGAACCATCATTAGATCCACGTTGGCGGAACAATTGCTCACAACTGGATGAAGTACGTGGCTGAAAATGGCAACTCTCGTCACGCGACTGCCCAGCGTTATTTAAAACCACCCCGTTATCCAGAGAAGGAGGAAGAAAGAGCCAATCCGTGGCTGAGATCATTCCTAGATGATCCAGTCTTTTGTGTCTGTTATTAAGCCCTTCGAAAGTACACTGCTTCTCTGGAGAGAAAATATATTTACAGAGTTCCCAGCCGCTCCACCAGAGCAGCGGTCCCAAGCCGGGGAGGAGGTGTTATGCACACTGCAACCAAGTCCAATTATATTGGAAACTAACAGCCCGATTTCTCTGCCCCTGCAGTTCCCAGGCTGTGAAGAGAGAAGGAACAAACAGACCGAGAAAAAAAAAAAAAAAGGTGACAGCACCTTAATGATGAGAGTGTGAGAGCAGTCCGTCTCGTGTTCTCACCCTTCCTCTTCCTGTGTGGGTGTCTCTGCGGAGAACAGGCATAGGTGGTGGCTTTTGAGCCCCCTCCCCACCCCCCACCCTTATTAAAAGGTGCTCCTAAGTGTCTCCCTGCCTCTCTGCTTGCCTTGAAATGCGTTTTGGAAGAAATGGCCTGGAGAATCGCCAGGTTCCTCATCCTCTTTCTTTTCAGTAATTAACTTTCTTGAGTTCCCCCTCCAAAGTGACCAGTAGGGGGCATTCGTTCCGAATAAAAATTGCAGAAGAAAGAAAACAAAAAGAAAACCAAATGGGAATTGGAATAAATAGCATCGCATTGCTTGCTAAATGCATTTGCTGTTGCAACAGAGACTCCCACCTAAGGAGATATAATTGGGAACCTGACCTGGTGAAAGCAATGCCGCTGTTGCCACAGGAAAATGAATAGGCTAAGCAGGGCCTGGGGTGGGTTATTTCCATGTATTTGTCCTGGAAAAGTTAATCAAAGTGAAGCAGAGACGGGAGAGCCAGGGTTATTCTGATAGTGTTAAAAAATTCAATTCCTGTTAGCCCTTTGCAATCTAGTCACATCTCTCTCTTTCTCTTTCTACCTCTCTGTTGAATCTATGCCTACGTGTATGTTTTCTTTGTGAAACATGATTTCACCCTTTAATTTGTATAAAGGGCCGTACAATTCTTTGGAGATGTGCAGAGGTGAGAAAGGTGATTGCGAGGGAAGAGCCAGTGTCTCCTCACCTCCTCAACTTCCATCCTCAGGGCTGCCCAAGACGCACAGCTGGTACCGTTTTACTTGGACCGGGTATGGGCGAGGATGTGGCTCCTGTGGCTGTAATTGGCGTGGCTTTGCCTGGTGGTCGTCTCCAGGAAGCTTAAGAGAGTCCACACCGGGGTTCCCGGGATCGGTGAAAGGACAGGCCAGGTGTCGCAATCATCCTGCTCTCCTTGCCCGAGCAGATCACAGGGCTGTGACAGTGCTGTCCTTGATCCCACCTGCCATGCCCGAGGACGAGGGCTAGGCTGTGTTGCTCAGGGTTCAATGACCAGATAGAGACCCCTCTGCGGGTTGAGGCGGGAAGGGGTTCAGAGCCGAGGACTCAGATGCTCCCTGGCTGGGCTCTGGCTGGGCCCCGGGATGCCTCCCCCAGCACAGTGCGGTGGGCGGCCAAGGCCAGCACGGACCAGAAGACTAAGATTTTCTGTGTGTGCGGTCGCCATAGTACCAGGAGATCCGGCAGGGCCTCTGCCCCACGCAGGACCCTGATTCTGGCGTGGGGTCCTCGTCCCCTTCTCCCTCACCTCCCTGCACCCATGCACATGAGCACTGGGTCCCAGTTGGTTCACCAGTGGAAGTGTTTACCCAACCTCAGCCATTTCCTTCCCTCCTCCAAGGTTTTGGCCAAATCCAGTTGGCACCATGCTCCACCTTCATGATTTTGTCATATCTTAATATCGCCTCTATTCTTATTCACTTATTTCCTCCTCTTAGTTGACTTTTAAAAAATAGTCTTTATCTGTGAGGGAAGTTTTAGATTCACAGCAAAATTGAGAGGAAGGTACAGAGACTTTCCATAGACCCTGTGCCTCACCCTCCAGCAGCCTCCCCCATTATCCACATCTCCACCAGACGGTACATTTGTTACAATGGATGAACCTACATTGACATGTCGTATTTACTCAGACTCCATAGTTTACCTTGGGACTCACCCTTGGTGGTGTACATTCTATGGGTTTAGACATGTATCCATCGTTATTGTATCATACAGAGTATTTTCACTGCCCTAAAAATCCTCTGTGTTTCGTCTATCCATCTCTTCTCCTTCTGCCCAAACCCCAGCAACCAATGATCTTTTCACTGCCTCCATAGTCTTGCCTTTCCCAGAATGTCTTATAGTTGGAATCAGGTTGGCTCCTTTCACTTAGAAATATGCATTTAAGTTTCCTTAGTTGACTTTTAAACTGAAATAAGTTTATTTTTAAAGGAACCAGTACCATAGATGGAAAACTAGTATCATTTGTATTAAAAGGAGATAACAGAAAGAGTGAATACAGTAAAAAAAGTGAATACATTTTTGCTAGATGTCATTAGTCATCAAAGAATTGGAACCCAAGATCTGTTTCCTTTATTGAAAAGATAAATGAGTAAAGTGAGGTGTCAGAGATCCACCATCATGAAATGGAGACATCCTTCTTTATCAGAAGAATTGGAAAACAGTTATAAAGGAACAATCCACATTGCCGTGTGTATATCAGCTAAGGTGATGCCAGTACAACCGTGGCAGTGAGTTCAGACTTCTAATTATTTTCTCATTTAATTTTACTCTGGAATGCGTAATCCTATCCCCAGCTTAAAGACGAGGAAATTGAGGCTCAGATAGGTTAAATAATGTGCCAAATTGGGAAGGCGGTGGCGCCAGGATCTGAACCCAGCATCCTGGACCTCAGTTCTCACATCCGTGAATACCGTGTTCTGTCTGGATGGGAGAGGGAGTGGTTTTGTGTAAAGGCTCCCAGTTCCTGGCATTAGACTCGTATGTGGGGTACGTAGTCTTTGCCTCTCCAGGGTTTTGATCAAGAGAGAGGTTTTCTTCGCTGATGCTGTCTCATTCCTGGAGATCTTACAGCAGTCTGCCCCCAGGTCCAAGGTGCTCGCTCTTGCCCACCTTTGGGTTGGCTCTCCAACATGGAATGTGGACAGACATCTGTGTGAGTGGAGCCTGCACTGCTGGGATTGTAGGTCTCACCGGGAAAAGCTCCTCCTTTCATAAGCATTTTCCTTTCTCAAGTGTCTATGGCAGGGAATCAGAAAGTGACATACGGTGACCTTTCTCTACAAAGCAGAGCTACCCAGCCTGGGAATGCCTGTCTCCCTTAATGCCCGACACCTGGACAGATTAGGACCCAGACCAGGAATCAGTTTCTCAGAGAGGCTGTCCGGCAGCTTCGAGGTTCCTTTTTAATCGCTCAGGGGTGAAGGATGTAAACGGGTGAGTAGAATGCTTGCCTTCACAGCTGGATGATTTTCTGACCAGTAACCTGGGGAGGTGGCCTGCTGCTCTCTCCAGAAAGATAAGAGCTGTAAGTCCGTCACCTGTGAGCATCTGGCAGGGTTTATAATGCATGCAAATTTTATGCATGAAATTCAAACATGGAAGGAGGTGCCCCCCAACTTTTACGACCTGCGGATAAGTTATGCTGAGTTATGCATCTGACTAATGTCCTGGCAGATCTGTGAGCCTGTGTCTGGGTTTTCTGGGTTGCCTGTGTCTTTGGTTCTGAGCCGGAGGATTGATGCCATTCCAGGTCCTTGTTCTGAATCCCTCCTTTCTTCCCTTCCTCCATCCCTTCTTTCACTCAACAGATTTTAACAGTGTGACTCCTCTATGCCAGGCACTCTGTCGTGCATGAGAGCTACGACAAGGCTGGCTTCTGCTTCCATCAGGCCACGTGGCAGGTGGTTAGATGTGCAGAACTGGAGTGCAGGCTCTGAGTCCAAGTTCAGCCTCCATGCTTCCTACCTGTGCAAACCTGGGCAGGTTACCTCGCTCGGCCCTGCGCCACCTGGAAGTAGAGGCACTCACCTTCCAGGCTGTGGTTGTGACAACAAGATGTGCCTATGTTTCAGGAAAGCAGGCATAATTACAGGGAGGTGGGGAGTGGGCATGCTGGGGTCTTTTTTCTCCCCATTATGGGTCTCTGTGGGAGGGGAAGATGGAAATGAACCCATGTGGAAAACTGGTGGAGGAAAGAGTGTCTCAATGGACATGGCCAAGGGATCCTGGCTTGTTGATCTGAGAAGGTTCTGGAAGCAGTGGGAACCAAAGTCAAATGGGCTATGCCATGATCCCTTGTAATCAGTCTGTTTCTCTGTTCTGTAGCCGGGGGTGGAACATAGGGTGACAGGACCAATCACCAGAGGAAACAGTTGGCAAGGACCTGGCAGGTGACAGAGCCCCACTCAGGTGGCTGAGCTTTGGGAAGTATCTAGTTCCCATGGAGACTGGAGAGCTACACAGAGATGCCTTAGATATTGACAGCACAACATAGCAGGGGGCAGGGGTGATTAAACTGGTGAGGACCAAAGCCCAGGTGACACCAACCCACCAGGTACAGCATCTCAGTACCTGGCAGAGCAAGACAAGAGCTTGGTCCCATCACCAGCTGGGCTGAAGCTTCTGATTTGCCCTCTGCCCTCTCCTCTTTCAGGTCCACAGTCATCTTATTGGTGAGGGCTTTTCTGGGGACCTGGTCCTCTATTGCTCGCCCCTTACCCTTCTCTTTTCCCTGCTGCCTTTTCCTTTTAGCTGTTATCACCATCAAGCATACCATAGTTTTTAATTCTTTTTATTGTCCTTTGTGTGGTTTTACCTAGTAATATCGAGGTAGGAGAACTTATCGTCTGGCTCCCCGTGCCGAGCACACCATAAGCCCTGGATAGATCTTTCTTAAATGGATAGCTGGGTAGATGATGAGTAAATGCCTTGATTACCAAGCTTATGGTGTCTGTAAGAAGGCGCATCCCTGGATCTGATGGGGCAGCAGGGTAACAGAATCTCCTACTCAGTCCCTCAGGATTTTCCTGTAGCAGATTTTCTTAAACTGTAGCCCAAGTAAATGTATTATAGAATTAATTGTGCAATCTTTAGTGCTTTGTAACAGGGACAGAATTACTTTGTGTAAAGCTGGCCTCGGAGTTATCCCTTTTTCCATCTTTTTCTTAGGGAACCATGGACAGAAATGTGAAGGTTTGTTTTTTTTTTTTAATGTCCATTTTAAAAAAGAGAGACTACAAATAGTTCCCTCTATTCTATATTAGATACAAAAAATTCAGCCAGGGCCTTATTTTGGGACTTCTCTGTTCATTCCCATCCATGTATGTATTTATTCCTGTGTTTAATCATGAAATCAATCCACAGACACTTATTTAGCACCCACCGAGTTCTGGGTGTGATGTATGGTAAAGAAGCCATACTCTTAGCCTAGATGCTTTGAAGGTCAAGGAGGACAATGATGAGGAAATGGGCACTGGCTGTGGACATCAGGGAATTGCTGGTGGTCTTCCAGTGAGCGTGTGTGAGTCTGTCCAGAGAGGAAGCAAAGGTGTAGAGAGTGATGGATGTACGAACAGAAAGAATTGAGATAATGAGTGGGTGCTATGTTTTTGAGAAGTTTGGAGGTGAAGAGGAAAAATCAAGGGAAATTTTGGGGGTTGACTTTGGGGGTTGTAAATATATTTTAAGTGTATGGAGAGTGGGCAAAGGAGAGAAAAGTTGATGATACAGGGAGCAGTGAGTCCACTAAAGGTCTTTCATACTTACAGGTCCTGCTGAAAGGGTTGACAATGAAGTAAGTGTACCTCTGAGGACCTTGGGGCACCCATCTTCGGCTAAACTGTGAGATCACCTCAAATGCTGGTGGGAGAGCCCTGAGCAAGCGTCCAGGGCTACTGGATGGCCTCTTATAAGATGAGGAGGGAGGGTGGTGGTGGTGTCAGGGGTGAGTGGGAATGCTTTTCTCAGGGATTCTTCCTTGGGATCATGGAGAAGTTTGTAGGCATCAACACGCCATCCAGTGGAGACAGCTTCTCCATCTGTGCCCCTAAAAGTCCAAAGCACAAGAAGTCACTTAACAGATATGTATGGGTGCTTGAAATATGCAAAAGAAAAAAGACTTTCACCCAAATGAGCAAGGTTAAGAGATGTATAATCCACATTAGTGGGAACAAGAAGGGAAGGGCAGACATCCCACTGACATTTCCACTGTACTGGAGTTAATAGCTGCAGTCCTCTTGCTGTTACTGGGAGGCACCAGGGCTTCCAGCAGCCATGTGGGCCAATTAGACCTCTCTTTTCCCTGAGTCTCTATCAGCTATAGGTGCTATTACTCCATTAAATTTTTGCCGTTTTGATGAGTGTAAAGTGATAGTTCATTGTGACTTTAATTTGCATTTCCTGATGACTAGTGAGTTGGAGAATGTTTTTTCCTATGTTTGTTGGCCATTTGGATATACTCTTGAGAATTACCTAATTAAGTCCTTTTGTTCATTTCCAAACTACTTTATTGCTTCTTCTTGTCATTTTTATAAGAGGTCTGTGTCTATTATAACTATTAACCCATGGCCTGTTATCTGTGTTGCAAATATTTATTTTTACAAATCCTTCATTTGTCTGTTGACATTATGCCATAAAAAACTTTTCAGTTTTTACGTAGCCAAGTGTGACTCTCTTCTCTATCTCATTTTAAACAGCATCCGAGTTTCCAGTCTTGGTTAGGGACGTGTCCCCTGCCACTAGATTCTAGATGGAATTTTCTAGATTTCCTCTGAGAGAACAGCCACCCCACACACATATACACCCGGTAGGGCCTTGTCTTTTGTGAAACGCCAGTTAAATTTGACGTGGGAGAAATATGAACAGATAGGAGCTTGTTGCTTCAATATTATTTTATAATCCTGTGTCAAGAGCCCTTTGAGACTTGCTGGGAAACGAGCGTTTTGACAGAACTTCTGACAGGAATTAGTTTGATGTGATTTCAGCAGTGGACAGTTGTTCCTTATCCTTCCAGCACCAATCCCCTCGTCCCTGGCCAGTGGCATCCCCAGTTTCTTTGAGGGGCATTATTGCCTCCTGGCCATCGAGGGCATTCTGAGCTAGACCCACGGCTGTCCTGCCTCCCAGTGGTAGCTACAAGCCAAGTCTGCACGCTCGCTCTTCTGAGCTGGATGGAGGCCAAGAGGGAGGGAAAAGGGGCCACATGGCCGGGCTCATTCTTTTCGGGCTCAGATACCTTTTGTTTGGGCCTCCACTGCGTATGTTTCTCAGAAGCAGCTTGGTGAGCCCTGTCTGGAGCATCCTCCATTCATACTTTCAGACCATCTCCTGTTCTGGGTGTTTCCATGGCCCTGTCAGTCCCCAGCACGTTGGAGGTGTGTTAATACTTCACGTAGTCCATGTTTGCATACCAGGCCTGGGTCCAGGATAAGCACTCAGACAGGCTTTGGCATCCGGGAGGAGCTCATCTGGCTGGAACTTTGGAAAACACAGGTGACCTCCAGACTTAGAGCAGACCCGGAGCAGGTAGTATTTTTTTTTTTTTAATGAACTAATTTTTTATTTTATTTTATTTATTTTTTAATTGTTTGAAACATCTTTATTGGAGTATAATTGCTTTACCGGAGCAGGTAGTTTGGTTCCTGATGTTCAGCCAGAACCCTGGAGTGTCTCACAGGGAGCGGGGCTGGGCGCCTGCTAAAGAGCTCTTTCTCAGAGCTGCCTGCCTGTGTGGTTGGGCGAGAGCCACTTCCCTAGTGGCCAGGGCGGAGTAATGACATTGGCTGCGGGTGACAGTGGTGCTTTGAAGCTTCGATCCAGGTGTCCAGGGGAAGCGTTCTCAGAAGGTGACGATGAAGTACGTACTCAGGGAGCCAGGGGAGTGTGCAGTCTCTGCACTTGGATGTTGGTTTTCCACATTCAAAGCTGTTTACAAGGCAAGTTCAGTCCAAATATTGTATTATGTTTTATGGATGCAGTGCTGAACTGTTTGGCTTAGTTTTCCCAAATTCAATAAAGTTGTTCTAGAAGAGATCGGGAGAGCCCTGAATTCCTGAAAACTGGGATTATGGATATTTTTGTAGGATGACTTAAGGCAGTTTGCCCTCTCCCACCCACCCCTTAGAGTCCAGAGGAAATGCACCCATTGCAGGGGTGGTTACTTCCATCTCCTCTGTGATCTGAGTCTTGGCAACATTCTTTTAGACCATTTCTTCGTTTACACATTTGTCCATTAAAAAATGTTGATATCACTCCTCTTATATAGATTCCAGGTTGAACAGAACTGGAGGTGGTCCCCGCCTGCCTTCAGGGAGCTGGAATCTAATGGAGAAGACAGATAACAGTTGTTTAAACTATATACATACATGTAAAATTCAATGCGAATGAATGAGCACCAGGGAGGTGCGGGGCCTGGTGCTGTCAGAGCAAATGATGGGAGGATTTGAGCTGGTCTTGGCGAAGCCTTCCTGGAGGAGGCGATTGATTACTCTGAGAGTGGAGAGAAAGAAAAATGTTCCTTCTGGACGGAGAGGACGGCATGAGGAAGGGCCCCATGGCTGGAGGGAGCTTAGAATTCCAGGAACTGGAAGAAGATCTTAGTGGTTGGGAGTCACAGAGTAAGGGGAAAATAGCAAGAAATGAAGCTGGAGCGGTGGGCGGGGCCACACCCACTGGGCTTTGTGCCAGGTACAAGAATCTCAGCTTACCTGTCCAGCTGCCCACATGTCTAGGATGCACCGGGAAGGCCGTGTGGACATTGGTCTTATGACTGGTGTTTCCCAGGCCTCCCCTTCACACCCAGCGCCGTCCACCCAACCTGGCTCAGGCCGCTGGTGTTTCTACCCCTGGCGTGTTCTCCCAACACCTGCCCGGCACTCATACCTCCAGGGCTTTTTGGTTCCAGGCTCCCCATGTCTCCGCTTCCCACTCCCCGAGTTTGGCCCACTCACACTTCTCTGTAAGCCACCTTCCACCCGGATCCCCTGCTGCTTCCCGAATGAAGTGAGTCAAAGGACCATCCCGGATGTGAGCCCCATCACCATGGTGACGGCGACTGTCTCTCTCTAACGTCTATCTTCCTCAAAGACTAAAAGTGTCAGCAAGACAGGGCCCTGGTCTGGCTCCTTCCCTGTGGCAGCCCTAGTGCCCCGCACAAAGCGTGCACCAAAAACAGGTGAAAAAGAGCAGCCCAGGCAGCTGCCTCCCCTCCCCCTCCGCAGACCCCTGCCAAGCGTGCCTGGGACAGAGGAGCCTGCCTTTCCTTCAGACGCAGACAGACAGACTGAGGAGCGGAGCGGCTGGCAGCCCGGGAGATGGTGAGAAACAGATTCCAGAAGCTTTCTGGCTGTCAGTACTTAACACCCGGAGCTATTTTCAAATGCTAGTCACAGACATTTTGAACCGCATTAGAATAAACAGAATTCGGAATTATCTTCTCAGCAGTACATGAAATAACTGTCTGTCACCCTAAAGGAAAGAAGGGAATGATGAATTTCTAAGGTAAAAATCCTAGAAGGGGAAAAATCCACAGGCGGTTCTGGAATATTCTGCACGCCAAGTGGTTGTCCCTCCCTCTCCAGCCCCAACTCAGGTGCTTTGGGGGAGGGACAGCCATCAGGTCCGCTGGGCCCAGGGTGTTGAGCTAGGCTCCTGGAAATGTCTCTGTATGTGCTCGCACCAGGGGGGCAGCAGGTCAGGATAAACGGTGCTGCGGCATCAGGGCAGAGCCTGATAAATGATGCACAAAGGGAAACCCATGCCCAGCACCGAGGGCCCAATCACCGGGCGAGGAGACCACGTGAAACACACAGTGGCCAGCCAGGCTCAGGTCTGCTCCCAGGGCTCCCCGCCCCGATGAAGCCCCCAGTCAGGACCTCTGTAAACATGACTTTTGTGGAAAGCTTGAAAAGCACCTCAAATGCCTTCCCCTTTTATTCCCCAAGTCTCCTGTCAAAGCTGGGCACCTACCGAATGGCATCTCTGTGCAAGGCCCCTGTGGCCTAGCTCGTAGTTACCCCCCTCGCCTGTGTCTCCCTTTAGCTCACCTCCACCCGGTGTTACAGTCACACTGGTCTCCATCCAGGTCCTTCAGCAGACGGAGGGCCTTCCCCTCCACACACACACCCCAGGGCCTTTGCACATGTTCCCCCCACCCCCGCTTCTGGAAGGTCCTGTGCTGTCCACCTGGCTGTTCCTTCTCTTCTTCAGGTCTCAGCTTGGGTGTTGCCTCCCCAGAGAGGCCTTTCCTGCCCCCCTGCCCCGCCAACAAATTTGTCTTCTCTTAATTTCCTTCCTCTGTCCTGTGTGGACACACTTGCAGGCCCCTCGTCGGCGTGTGTCCAGTGCAAAGCATAGTGCCAGGCCCACGGTGGGGACCCAGTAAGAAGTTCCTTGAGTGAAAGAAGGCCCATCCTGCAGGCATGGATTGAGCACCCAGAGTCGTGCCTGCCCTGATGGCTCCTCTGCAGGATACACTCTGATCCTGGGATACAATCTTCAGGTTCTCGGTCCATGAGTCTGCCCAAGCCACAGACCAGGCAGTGCCCCTTGGCAAACAGGAGTACTTGGGCTTTGTTCCTGATCGATTCTGACTGCAAGGACTGGATCGATGGATAATATGCTTTGTCAGGACCAATAAATACAGATGGATTTCTACCCGATGGAGAGGTGAGGGGCTGTGGCTCTGTGTGGACACCTGTGGGTGGGCAGCCTGCTCCCTTCCGCGCGGCAGTTCCGCCCTCTCAGGACACCTGTCCTGCAGGTCCAAACCCGTCCACACCTGCGTCTCGCATCCTTGGTCCAGTGGGCCTTGCACTGATAAGCTCAGTTTCTCCCCGCAAATGTTGTGTTGCTCATGGCGATTTGCCTGGATAAGACCGGCGGCTGGACTGGCCATTTGACGTGTGTTGATGCCGTTAGTGTGTGCACTCAGAGCTAGAGGGGCACCGGTCAGCCGCCTGTGGTGTTCATGTGGTCCTGGGGGAAGCTGTCAGGCGAGTCATGGGCAGCAGACGCTCCGGGCCTGCATTACAGACACCGGAACTTCATCTTTGATCCGCAGCACCGTGTGTGCTTTTCTCTGTCTAGGAGCTGGGGTTCTGGCTCAGGGCAGTCACTCAACAGTCACTTCCTTCCTGCCACGCGCCGGGTACTGTGTATGTGTTGGGGGTACTTTGTGCAGAATCAGGCAGCATATGGCTCCCGTCTTCTCGGAGTTCAGGGTCTGTGGGACAGAGACCACGAAGACCTGGTACCCTATGCGGTAGCAGATGAACCCAGCGTGTCCGTGGAAGGGCGAGGTGGGCAGAAACTGCAGCTGGACTGCGTGGGGTGTTTCCCCTGCCAGTGTCCTTTTGTGACAGCCACTGTTGAGCTACTGTCAGCCCGCTGTTTTCCTCCATGGTCACCACCATGTTATAAAGAGGAACCAAGCTCTCCTCTCTGAAGGGTGACTCCACACCTTGGGGGCGGGCCTGAGGGGGTGACGTTCCCCCACTGCATGGATGGCGGGCTATTTAGATGACACTTGCCGCACCCTGAGATGCTCAGAGCACAGCCTCTACAGGTGTTCATTCTTTCACGTTCAAGCTGCTGGGAAAACAGAAATGTCATATAAATCTCCTTCTCTTGGCCCCTCTGAATAATCGCCCCTTCCAATGCGAATGGTCATTGTGCCTGTTCTCTGAATACCAGACCAGCAAAGGACCTGGGTCCCTGCTTCCAAAGAGAAACAAGAAGCATGTGAAATCCCTCAGCATAAACATACACACAAAGCGGCTGATTCTGTATCACTCTCCAGAGGAGGGAAAACCGTGATTTTCATTGGCAGCTGTGTTTGGAGAAGGACTGGTGTCTCAAAGTTGAAAAAGAATCCACTTGGCTTTGATATTTGGAGGAAGTGTCCAAACCATCACGCGTTTCTGCTTGGTGTTCCATTCACTGCACCAGCTGGAGTCGACATTAAAGTCTCTGTCTCCCATTTGCCACAAAAGATGTTTAATTGAAAGGCCCTTCCTCTGGCTTCGGCAGGCCTTATCTCTCAGCACCAGGGTTACACAGGAATTCTGTGGTCAAGAAGGGAGTATGTGTGTAATTAGACCAGGCTGAGGAAGGGTTCGGAAACCTGCAGGAGGAGCACATGGGAGTCCTCATCCCCTTCATCATGGTCAGGTTCGTGCAGGATCTGTGTGTGCGTGCGGATGTGCCTGCTCTGACCACCAGCACCAGCGGCTCCTGGCAGGGCGATGAGCTCAGCTCCCCCACCCATCCCTCACTGCCACCTGCCTAACCTGCGGACCCTCTTCCTCTTCCAGGAACACAGCAACTCCCTCCTCCCTCTGACCTCAGGACCTTTGCACATGCTGCTCCCACTTCCTGGAATGTGCCTGTGCAGCTAGCTCTTCACCTGTGTGGTCCCTTCCCAATGTTCTCCTTCTTGCTTCAACTCACCTTTTCTGAGGCCTCCTCTGACCACCTCATTGAAAGTAGCCCTCTTCACACCCTGGCCAGTTCCATTCATCCCCCTCTGGCCAGCTCTGTGTGGCCAGAGCTGTAGCTGTCCCATGTATTGTTTACATGTTGACCATCTGTGCCCTCCAGTGGAACATACACTCCAGGAGGGCGAGGACATGCTTTTCTCCTTCCCTGCTGTGCCCCTGGCGCTGTGGTGGGATTCAGTCAGTATCTGCTGAAGAAATATGTGGATGAATGAATTTTTTCAGATCCAGGTTCTGTAGGGCTCTTATTAAAATTTAAAAAGAACACAAAATTCCACACACAACATGAATTAGGAAAGGAGTTTATTTAAACGCTAAAATGTCGTATTTAAAAAAGTTGCAAAATCGATACAATGATTGAATATTTTTATTAATTAATTTCCTGATTATATAATATTTTTCTGCCACACATCTTTTGCCTCTTCATGTGACAACGATTTTGTGGTACTATTTTCCACAGAGAGAATAGAAAGGTAATTGCATGTGTCTTTTAGCGGGGCTGAGTAAGAGTGTTTTGTTTTACTGCATTTTTAAATTATGGATAGTTGACCGCACACAGCATGCAGATTGATACACAGACATACTCACCGTCGTGTTGTATGAGTTTTTGTCCTATAGACACAAGGCTTCTGATGAATTCTGTGTTATCCCATCAACAAAATGAATGGTGTGTTGACACTTGCATACATGCAGCAAGTTCCTGGGAGAACATGCATTTTGACTGTCTGCTGATGAGAACTGAGTCCTCTCCTTATAGTAACTTTTCTGTGATAAGAAGAATTTTCCACCATCTAGCATCTGGCTCCATGCGTTCTAAGCCTTGTTTCTCCTCCTCTGTTTGCGGGTGTACTTGGGGTGCTGGGCATAGCGGGCATGTTCATATCACGGTGCGTCATCTGGCCCCAGACTCCTTGTGTGGGGAGAGCTGGCGTGGAGGGTGGCAGGGCTGCTCCTGGAAGCATCGTTGCTCCAGGGCGGCCGTCACGGTGGAACTCAGCCTGGCAGCGGCTTCGTACAAAGCTACCACCGAGCCCTAAAGGAATGCGTCCCCAAAGTGCCAAAGCTCTTCAAACCATCTGGCTGGAGGGAAACACAATGGAGGGACTTCAGGGTAGAACAGATGGTGGTTTGAACCAAGTGACGTTGAAATATCTTCCCCTTGCAAGTTCCTCAGAGCCTGTGACCACACAACCACATTGCTGGGGTCCCCTAGTTCTTGGGAGGAGCTCATGTAAGTGAGGGGCTCCACGGTGGGCCGGCCTCTAGTCCTATTCATTTGCAGTCCAGGGAAAAGGGACACCCCCTCCCCACTCCCCAGCCCCTACCCCAGAGGGCTCCTACCTCCACGGGCTGTGCCTACCCCAGACAAGCCGCATCTGAATCCAGCCCCCATTGTCTCCCCATGGTTACTGTCTAGGCTCCTATAGTTAACAGCATCTCCAGTTAAAACATGATGTGGGAGAGATTTCTTCTCATCGCACGTGGGGAAAACTGGACTTTTAACCCAAACAGGACGTCACCTCACTTGTTGGCTTTGCTGCTGACTCTGTAAGGTCCCTGGCAGGGTGGGCACAGAGAGCCGTCCCAAGCCTGCATCTGGTATTTTCACATAATTTTGAAAAGTAAGCAAATCTCACAGCCCCGGTGGAGGTAAACACGTGTGGCCAGCTGAATCCCTCAGCAGGAAATGGGCAGATGGCGTGAGACGCAGCTCCTGATGCTGTCCCGGGGTGGGGAGAGGAGTCCTCCAAGGGGGAGATGGTGGCAGGGCAGTGGGAAGCGGGGAGAAAGAGCTGTGTGCAGGGCATGCAGCTGTGGTGGAATGCATGTGTGACTGGCACCGTGCATTTGTAATTATGGCGAGCAGAACATTCTAAACAGTCAGCTAGTCGAGGGAAACCTCCTGCAAAGCCTGGTCAGGAAGAAACACTCCACAGGTTTGATGATTTTGGGAATTGCGGGAGGGAATTGCCGAGAAATACCAGTTTATGAAAGAGAAGGCAATGGAGACCTTGTTTTCCAACCAATCACCAGCTTGCATCTCGGTGACAAATCTTCCGGGGCCAGGGGTGATATATTGTCTGCCGGGCTTTAAACAGTCAGGGAGCAGGGTGGTCCTGAGCAGGGCTCCCTAAACTTCAGACGACATCCAAATTACACAAAATGTCTGAGCAGATGTGGACTGTGCCCAGAGATCCTGACTCAGCAGGTCTGGGATGCAGCCAGGGATTCTGCATTTCCAACCAGCTCCTAAGTGAGGCGGCTGGTTCTGGAAGTTTGGTAACTTAGAAGGCCGGGGCTGGGCAGACCTCAGGCCTCTGCCTCGACTTCCTGTACCCAGTGGAGAGCTGTGTGGGTGGCATGCTTTTCAGATACTCAGGAAGCCGATTGTGACTTGTATAGGTTTGGGGGATGGTTTCTATGACCGTGGGGGAGTCTTGGTCCCAAGCAGTGTCCTGGGTTGGCTTGGAGGGCTGAGGGCCACCAGGTGACAAGACCCATGTGAAGGAGGACTCACTGGCCTGGACTGCTCAGGGAAACACCATCCTACAGACACCCTGCCCACCACACTGGGAGCCCAACCTGCCTCCCATCTTGCTTCCTGGACCTTGCCCCTCCAACCGTATCAAACTTTGAGGGGCAAGTAGTGAATCAGTTGACATCTTCCCTGAGAGTTCTCGGGTCACAAAAGCTAATTAACCTTCCTCTTGCCTTCCCAACAAAGTAACAGCCGTCAGAGCCAATCTCCTGGGACGAAACGGGGAGGGGAGAGAAAGCAAGAGGAGTCATCCCTGTTTACAAAGAAAAGATTGGCAGAGGATTTTTAGAATAAAATTCCAAGGGAGGGAGATATGGGAGACACAGCTCCCTGGAGCATTTCCCTCAGCTCAGGGATGCTTTCAGTGGTGGCCATGCTCATCTTTGCAGTCTGCTTTTCTCCAGCAGCTGAACACGCAGGGATGTTTGTTCTCTGGGAAATCTGGAGGGGAACTTGACGTGGGAGGTTCTGAGGTCACCCTGAATGTGGAGGTGTGGCCCACTGGCAGCACAGGGATGGGCTCATCTGTGCCCCGTGGACTTGACCGTGCAGCTCAAGGTACGTGGACGTCCTGGACTGACCGACAGAGGATTTGCAGGCCTTCACCTGGGAACTCACTCTGTCAATGCACAACGCAAGCATGGCGGGATGAATGGCACCCCCTTTGCAATCCTCTCTGAGAAGCCACGTAGTCAAATAGCTAAAGACATGGGCTGTCTGAAAAGACACATTCGAGTGCCAGTGCCGGTTCTGACACTCACTGCCTGTGTGACCTGTGTGACCTGGCACTGAGTCCCACTGTGGGGTGGCCATGATGAATTACCACTCACTGGGCGGCTTAAGACACCAGGAATGTACTGTCTCACAGTTCTGGCTATTGGAAGTCGGAAATCAGGGGTCAGCAGCCCCATCTTCTCTCCGATGGCTCTTGGGAAGAATCCTTCCTTGCCTTGTCCTAGATTCTGGTGATTGCTTACAGCCCTTGGAGTTCCTTGGCTTGTAGCTGCATCCCTCCCAACTCTGCCTCCACTTCACCTGGCTTCTCCCTTTTCTATCTTCACATCATCTTTCCTTTGTGTGCCTTGGTGTCCAAATCTCCCTCTTCTTGTACGGACACCAATCTTTGGATTAGGGCCTTAATTCCATATGACCTCTTCTTACCTTGTTTACATCTGCAAAGACTGTTTCCAAGTGAGGTCGCATTCTGGGTTTCTGGGTGGACAAGATGTGTTGGGGACCATATTCAACCCAGTAGAGGTACCTTCCAGGTCTTTGCGTGGCTTGAGAGAGCTGACTGTGTCATCTCCTCCTGATTCTGCGGTGATGGTGAATTTTAGGTCTGACTGAGCCACAGGGTGCCCAGGAAACAGGTACAACATTATTCTGGGGTGTCTATGAGGCTGTTTCCAGAAGAGAGTAGCCTTCGAATCTGAAGACTGAATAAATCAGATGGTTCCGCTCTATGTGGATGGGCCTCATGCAAGCCTTTGAGGGTCTGAATAGAACAAAAAAGCAGAGGGTGAATTTTCTCTCTCTGCCTGACTGTTTGAGCTGGGACATTGGTCTTCTGCTCTTGGACTGGAACGTACACCTTCAGATCTCCTAGTTCTTAGGCCTTAAGACTCAGGGTAGGATTATAGCACTGACTTCCCTGGGGCTCCAGCTTGAAGTGGCAGTCCTGGCACTTCTCAGCCTCTGTACGCATTGAGCCAATCCCTCATAATAAGTCTTAAATAGGATAAATCTAAACATATAATAGGATAAATGAGTAGGATATAAATAGGATACATATACACACATACGTGTGTGTGTGTGTGTGTGTATCCTATTGGTCTGTATCTCTGGAGAACCCTAATACATCTGTGTTCGGTGCTATTTGTTCCTAGCTTGGAAAAAGATGGGAGCGTTGACCCGAGGGAGATCTGCACTCACTACAAGCTGGGGCTTCTTTAACCCCCAGGGGGCCCAGTCATTAAACACTCGCCAGCATCGCACTGGATGGCTACAATCCTGAGCTACTATTTGCTCAACATTTTCTTCTAAAAAATTCACATTGAAAAAATGAAATAAGTTTATTTTCCTTTAGACCAGGGATCAGCAAACTGTAGTCCATGGAACAAAGCTGGCCTATCACCTGTTCTTCTAAATACTGGGTTTTGTGGGGACACAGCCACAGCCATGCCCATTCACTTACAGGATGTCTACGGATGTTGCAGACTGTAGGCAGAGTCGAGAAGCCACAAAAGCTAAATATTTACTCCAAGGCCCTTGGCAGAAAGTTTGCCAACTCCTACTTTAGACAAATGCTTCTCAAATGTTAACGGGCAGATGGATCCCCTGCATCTGGTCCTGGGCCACAACCTTACACCACAAGTGAATGTAAAATCGGCGGTACTGCTGTAAATAGCAGGCGCCGTACAGTAGAGATCAAGGCAAACTAGACAATACTGCAAAATTCTCGTTAGAATCTACTGCTGCCAAAGGCTCCGAGTGTGATCTCTCTTTTTGCTCTGAAGACATCAGCAAGTGTCCGAGACGTGTGACAGACACGCTGGCAGCAAAAGAGACTTTGTCCTGCTTGCAAGAGGAGAGGTTAAAAATGCACTAAGACATTATTATTTATTAAGGTGGTAAGGCTAACAAATGGTTTTGTTTTGTTTTACATTGTTTCCCCAAAATACCACCTCCTTTTCCATATGTCTTGAGCATCACTGAGGACCTAGCCTGGCTTTATGGGGAAAGTGGAAAAGCGACCAAAAGTGATTGTTTATCGTCTTTTACTAAGTTTCAGCAATTTAAGCTTTAACACCACAGCTCTTGCATTATTTTAAAACCGTCTCTGGCATATCTCTAAAACTAATGGTGCAAACCACTGTGTAATAAATTAAAATACCTTCTGTGCCGTCACACTGCAAACAAGTAGCTACTCCCAAGTCTTTGAAAAAGTACTTTTGAGATAAAATATGTACTTGTGGATGCTGCAGGTTTTAAAAAAAGTCCTGACTCTTCACAGATTTACTCAGGGGGAGGGGGTGTTTCATGTAAAATGTGTTTTCCTTGACATTTAGAGGTCTTGCAAAGTGGTTTATTATAGATCTTGTGGACATCTTGATATTTAATTAAACTTCAGAAATATATTCTCTGTACTCATAAGAGGGATTTGAAGAATGTATTTACTCACTGTCTATTTGTTATTCTCTTTCTGTTTCTAACACAAAATTATCAGTTGGAAGTAAGTCATCAGAGGCACTTAAAATTTTTCGGGGTCAGAAATCTAATTAACCCCAGCAACTGTGCTTAAAATGTTAAATAATATAAGACAAGTCCCTACAGGAGTCTTCGGTAGTGTTCAGTCTGGGTGATATATTTACCACCATTGTTTTGAAACTGACCTTTAATGTCCATTTTCAGCAGGCGTGAGGGAATGGAAAGCAGACTGGGAAGCAAGTGCCTTGCGAGGTCTCATCCAATACATCTCAGTAAATTACTGCTACGCGTAAACAGCTGAATTTGTAAACTATTTCATCCCTTTACATTTTTATAGACTGAATTAAGAGTAAGTTCATAGTGAATGGACCGCTTGTCTGAAAATAGCTCTTTCTCCCCATTTATAGTTGAAATCAGAAAGATGGAACCCAAGTGGTTTCAACCTATGGATTTTGGGGATACATGTATTTTGCCACCACCTTATTGGTGGGTTTGCTTAATGCAGTTTAGGCCTTTTGTCGTGTCCCGACAAACTAAGCTGTTCTTGCACGTTCTCGGGAGCTATGTTTTCTTTTTCTGTGAGTGGGACTCTAGTTTGCTTCCAAAATACTGTCAGGAGTCAACCTGCGAGACTGTATGTTTTGCCCCTAACTTAACAGAGCAAGAGCTGATGGAAATGGTCAGAACAGGAGCTATTGGAAACTGGGAAGACAATACAGAAGACATGGATGGTTGTCGTGGCAGACTCTTGGGAGCAGTGAAGTATCATGAGCAGACAGTGGGAGGAGCCAGGCAGGTGACGGGAAAGGCAGGGGACAGGTGAGAGGAACTGCCCACCTCGTAGGTGGTCAGCTCCTTGCCCATTAAGAACTGGAGACCTTAGGGGAGGCAGAAGTGAGAGGGAAGGAGCCTGGGGCAGGCATTGACGTCTAGTGGACAGCCTGGACCAGAAAGGGAGTCAGTGCTGGCTACAGGTGAGGAAGTAGAGGTCAATCTCCAGGGAAAGGGGGAATGGAAAGTGTTGTTTTTGCATGGACATAATTATAGTTAAAATGGCATTCTTTATCTGCAATTCTAATGGCATTGGGTTATTACTTGTTTCCGCTGGCTGCTGTAGCAAATCACCACAAACTCCGTGGCTTTAAACTACACAAATTTAGTGTCTCGCTGTTCTAGAGGTTGGAAGTCTGAAACAGGTCAAGGTGTTTTCAGGGCTGTGATCCTTCCAGAGGCTCCAGGGGAGAATCCGATTCCTTACCTTTTCCAGCTCCTAGGGGCTACCCATGTTCCTCAGCTCATGGCACGCTTCTCCACCTTCAAAGTCAACACCAGTGGTCAGTGCTCAGAGCCCCTCTCAAGGTGCCGTCTCTCTCTTTCTTTCCCTTCTGCTTCTGCCTTCTACTTATAAGGACCCTTGTAATTATGCTGGCCACACCCAGATAATCCAGGGTAATCTCTCTGTCTCAAAATCAGTTTGACAGTCTTCAGTCCATCTGTAACCTTAATCCCTCTTTCCAGGTAAAGACACATATTCACAGGTTCTGGGCGTCAGGATGTGCACATCCTTGGGAGACTCTTATTCTGCCTATCATAGGCCAGTTCAGAACGAAACTTTGTTATGCAGGAGAAAAGTAACCCGAATTGGTGCCCAGGAGGACACAACCAGAGGCGTGATTGACCCTCGGTTCTGCTGTGTGACACACCACCTCACAATGTGGTTTTGTTCTTCTCACACAGCCTGGGGTCAGAAATTCATTCAGAGTGCATCAGGGCCATCCAGTCTCTGCTCCATGATGTCTGAGGCCTCAGCTGGGAAGATTCAAAAACTGGGAGTGACTCAACGGCTGGGGGTGGGGTCATCTGAAGGCCTCTCACACATGTGGCTGGTAGCTGTGCTGGCTGTTGCGTGGGACCACGATAGGAATCCTGTCTCTCAGCTGGAGCACCTGCTCGTGGCCTCTCCACGTGGCCTGGCCTGGGCTTCCTCGCAGTATGGCAGCCTCAGGGTGGTTGAGCATCTTACACGGCAGTTCAGGGCTCTAAGGGCAAGTGTCCCAGCTGGTGACATGGAATCTGTGTGCCTCAGAAGCCACACCGTGGCACTTCTGCCACATTCTGCTGGTTATAAGCAAGTTACAAGCCCCCCCCCCCGCCACCATCTTCAATTCACAGGAAGGGGTGTTAGATTCCATCTCTTAATGGGGGAGTGACATGAGTGATTGAGATGTGTGTGCAGAATGGGAGAGATGGAGGTGTCCATCCCTGGAACAGTGATCTGCCGCATTCTTCTAGGACCCTCAGCAGGGATGTACTGGTTGTTTCTGGCTGAGCTCCATTTAGGGTTGCCAGATTTAGCAAATAAAAATACAGAAGGTTCACTGAAATCAGAATTTCAGGTAAACAACGAATTTTTATGTATAATTATTTCCATGTAATATTTAGGATATACGTATGCTGAAAAATAGTTGTTGTTTTTTCTGAACCTCTAATTTAACTGGGTGCCTTGCATTTTATCTGGCAACCCTACTCAATTCTGAATGCCCGTTGTTGGCTATTTTGAACGTAACCTCTGGATTCTAGGAGGGTGGGAGGAGCAACCAGGGGGCAGATTTTGAGAGGGAGCCCTTGTGGAGGGGAAGAGACCCAGACCTGAAGGGGTTAAGCTTGTTCATTCCTCACCCACGTCTGCAGAGCCAACCTGCCCACCCCCACTTACCACTGCCTGTCAGAACACCCAGCCTCCTGGGAATTAGTGGGAAGTGTGGAACCCATTCTTCTGATGAGCTTTCAATTAGCCTGTGTCTAATTTTCAAATGCTCATGAATAAATGATTAACTCGGATCAGAAACAAAATCAAAGACCTCACCGGTAATAAACAGGAGGGTTTGAGAGATTACCTCATCATTACTTCCATCATCCTTCCCATCGTCGCCTCCCCATGGTGGAAACACAAGAACAGCCCGCAGCTACTGAACGTACTCTCTGCTGGACACCACCCTGGATTCTCTTCTCTCTTGGCAAACCTATTGGCTACTTTCTATTAGTATCTGAACCGTGCAAATCAAGACACTGGTGGCCAGCCAGGGGTCGCACAGCTGGAAAGCTGCAGGGCCGGGAGGACCCAGCCTGGGATCACTCCTGGCCTGGAATTCAGTTCCTCTGTTCCACTCATGGTTGCTGCATTTCTTCAAGAGCAAATGTCCTTTTCTCAGAGGACAGGAAAACGAGCTTGTGTACAGTAGCTTGTGGTTAATATATCCCTTTGTGGATTGAATATTGTTTCCCAAAATGACATGTCTGAGTCCTAACCCTGGTACTTGTGAATGTGACCTTATTTGGAAATAGGGTCTTTGCAGATGTAATTCAATGAAGAATCTTGGGGTGAGATCATCCTGAGTTTAAGGTGGGCCCTAAGTCCAATGACTGGTGTCCCTAGAAGAGAAGAGAGAGGGAGACTTGAGACACAGACACAGGAGGGAAGACCGCCGTGTGAAGACAGAGGCAGAGATTGGAGTGATGCTTCTACAAGCCGAGGATGCCAGGGCTACAGGCAGCCGCCAGCAACTGGGAAAGAGGCAAGGAATGCGTTCCCCCTTGGAGCCTCCAGAGGGAAACACCCCTACCGACACTGTGATCTGGTACTTCTGGAGCGCAGAGCAGTGAGACAATGAATTTCTGCTGTCCCAGCCCACTTCACCTGTGGTGGTTCATTACAGCAGCCACGGGAAAGGAACGCAGCGGTGACCTGAGCGCTGAAATTGTCTGTTTCTGCGCCCCGTCAGTAGCTCGGCTGCCCCGTCTCATACCCGTGAGTCTGCAAAAGAGGCCACCACGTTGCCTTCCATCACACCAAGCACAAGGCTATGGTCTCTCCTGTTTGTATGTGAGCCACAGACGGTGACTTGTGATT
This sequence comes from Neophocaena asiaeorientalis asiaeorientalis, assembly GCF_003031525.2. Classification (NCBI taxonomy): domain Eukaryota; kingdom Metazoa; phylum Chordata; class Mammalia; order Artiodactyla; family Phocoenidae; genus Neophocaena; species Neophocaena asiaeorientalis. The sequence goes on along the minus strand of NW_020173687.1, from coordinate 2,969,443 downwards.
CTGAACCTGCCTTGGCCTGCCTGTGTGGCACTGGATAAAGACAAATCATGTCAGCCAAAGCCCCACCGGGGTCTTCACAGGGAAATTTAGAGTAACGTGGAGTCTGTGTGCTTTTCTTAGTCAAAGAATCAAAGTTACGGCTTTTATACCTTGAACTACTAAAGCACTTAAATCAGCTCCAAGAGCGAGCCGGCCAGCCGCTTATGCGTGTGGTCCCTTGACGAGGACGCAAGAGGCTCGCTGAGCGTAAATCAAAACCCAGTACCTCTGGCTGTAAGGCAAACTTTTAAAAGTACTACAGTTCCTACCTTCCTGTGTGCAGACACCCCTAGGGAAGGGTCAGAGGCAGAAGTGAAGTTCTCTGGTTTGCTCATCTCTTAGGGCAAATTCCATGGAGTCACCTCCAGCCCTCGCCATGGCTCAGATGCTGTGAAAATAACCCTTGTTATGTATCAACCAGCCAGTTCCCAGCTGTTCTTCCCTCTGTTTGCTGGTGAGAAGCAGGCTTCTGACTGTGGGGCTGTGCTAACTCCCTGTAACACGGCTTTCTGCAGAGCCAGCTGGACTCTCCTTTTCCCCCGAACTTCACAAAGTGCCGGCTTCACCCTGGAACCCCAAGCAGTTGCCCTGTGAAGACATCAAGGCCCCGGGAGAGGATGTAAATGATGTGCTTGAGAGTGGCTTTGAAGACCTCAAACAGGGCGAGAGCCAGCTCAGCACGGAGCTGGCAGAGCGGGGCTGTTTTCTGGAGGGCTTTAATTTGCAAATGTGACCACGGAGGAAGGAACGCTGCCAGACCAGGGCACCGATGACGTAAAAACACGTTGTTCCCTCCATCGCCTCCACCTCGAGGGAGCCAGAGTTCTTCAAGGTGGACACTCTATAAGTGGAATCCACGGGGTTTGGGAAACGAGTTGAAACCACTCCAGAGTTCAAGGCACATGTTTTGCGATGCCCGAATGGGCTCATGAGCTTCCCAGAGCCAGGCACGGTTGGGAGGCCTTGGGCTTTGATCTTTGGGCTTGATTTTCTTTCTGTCTGCTTCCTGGCCTTGAGCACAGGGCCCTGTGGACAGCGAGGGGATGAGCCCAAGACCCTCTGCTGTGCTGTCGCCGGTTTGTAACCTGAGCAAGCCCCGATCCATTCCAAGCCCCCGTCCCCATCAGTTAAGTGTGGGGGAGGGTCTCTCCTTACCAGCCTCCGGGGGAGCTTGGAAGATCCAATAAGGGCACGAATGCCGAGGTTGTAGTGTTGACTGATGGGGGTTGCCTGCTACGTGCCAGGAAGGTGCTAAGTGCTTTGCATGCGGAGCACGGGTTGGCTACCCGTTTTATGTAGAAGGGTAGGGAGGCCTAGAGAGGTGAAGGATCCCACCCAAGGCCATGTGGCAAAGTGAGAAGCTAGGATTCCAACCCACGGCAAAGCTATTGCTCTAAATAATTCCTCTACAGGCCTCCTTTTTGTAAAAGACCAGACAGTAAATATTTTCAGCTTGACCGAAAAGGTGGGCCATGAGATCTCTGTTGTATCAACTCAATTCTGCCATTATGGCACAAAGCCAGCCATAGATAATATGTAAACAGAGGGTAAGGCTGTGTGCCAATAAAGCTGAGTTACAAAAACAGGCAGGGGACGGGGAGAAACTGCTTACCGGTACAGGGTTTTTGCTTTGGAGTGACAGAAATGTTTGGAACCAGAGTGGTGGTCACGCAACCTGCGGATTGTCTAAATGCCACAGAATTGTTCATTTTCAGACGGTTAATTTTATGTTAGGTAACTTTCACGTCAATAAATTCTTTTTTCAAATTTAGGTGATGACCAAGTTGGACCACGGGCCATAGTTTACTGACCCCTGCAAACTGTTCCTGGTCCCAAGCCTAGTTAAATGAGGATGTTTGAGAGGAGTTAGGAATCAAGTCTTTTTCAGCTGCCAGCCCCTTACACTGACTGGACCCGTTCAGAGTAGGGACCTGACTCAGGCAGGCGAGACCGCCAGCGTGGGCGTCGAGGCTCGGAGCATCTTGGCGCTGTCAGGTACCAGCTGAGTCACACGGGCAGATTGTTCAGTCTCCCTGGCCTCAGTTTGCTCACCCTACAGGATGGGGGTGATGAGGAGTTATGAGGATGGGCTGAGTTAACGCATGTGCTTGACGAGAGTCTACAGGTAGGCGCTGGCTACAGTAGTGGTTTTTTTTGTTTTTTGTTTTTTGCCAGACGCGGACCTCTCACTGTTGTGGCCTCTCCCGTTGACGAGCACAGGCTCCGGACGCGCAGCGGCCATGGCTCACGGGCCCAGCCGCTCCGCGGCATGTGGGATCTTCCCGGACTGGGGCACGAACCCGTGTCCCCTGCGTCGCCAGGAGGACTCTCAACCACTTTGCCACCAGGTAAGCCCCTACAGTAGTGTTTTAATTTTGACGCATGAGGAACTTTCTTTACCCACCAGCTACTGCTTGCTAAGAAGCAGGAGCTCAACGGGCAGCCCTGTCCCCCGCCCCCAACCCAGCTTTACTGAGATATGATAGACGGATAACGCTGTGTACATTTAAGGTGTATAGTGTGGAAATTGGATATACTTGTATATTGTGAAATGACTATCATGATAAGGTTAGTTAACACATCCATCACTTCACATTCTTCTTTTCTGTGCTGAGAACATTTAAGATGTACTCTCTTAGATGTACCTCTTAAATGCAGTATTATAGTACGGTATTGTTAAGTATAGTCACCATGCTGTACATTAAATCCCCAGAACTTATTCATCTAATAATTGAAGTTTATACTGTTTGATCAAAATCTCCCCATTTTCCCAGCATCTGGCAACCTATTCTTTGTTTCTGAGTTTGCCTCATTTAGTTTCCATATATAAGTGAGGTCATACAGCATTTTCTTTTTTCTGTCTGACTTGTTTCACTTAGCACAAACGCCCTCAAGGTTCATCCATATTGTCACAAATGGCAGAATTTCCTTCTTTTTTTTAAGTAAATAAATTATTTATTTTTATTTATTTTGTTTTGGCTGCGTTGGGTCTTCATTGCTGCGCGCAGGCTTTCTCTAGCTGCGGCGAGCGGGGGCTACTCTTCGTTGTGGTGCGCGGGCTTCTCATTGCGGTGGCTTCTCTTGTTGTGGAGCACGGGCTCTAGGGCGCAGGCTTAGTAGTTGTGGCACAGGGGCTTAGTTGCTTCGCGGCATGTGGGATCTTCCTGGACCAGGGCTCGAACTCACGTCCCTTGCACTGGCAGGCAGATTCTTGACCACTGCGCCACCACGGAAGTTCCTTCCTTCTTTTTTATGGCAGAATATATTCCATTATATATATATCTCACATTTTCTTCATCTTGTTGACAGACACTTAGGTTGTTTCCATGTCTTGGCTGTTGTGAATAATGCTGCAGTGAACACAGGCGTTCCGATATCTTTTCCAGATAGCAATTTCATTTTCTTTTGATATATACCCAGAAATGGAATTGCTGGATCAGATGGAAATACTATTTTTAATATTTGAGGGACCTTCGTACTGTTTTCTGTAATGGCTGTGCCAACTTTCATTCCCAAAAACAATGTGCCTAGGCTTCCCATTTCTCTGCATCCTCACTGACACTTGTTGTCTCTTATGTATTTGATGATGGTTCTTCTAACAGGTGTGAGGTGATATCTTATTGTGGTTTTGACTTGCATTTTCCCGATGATTAGTGATGTTGAGCAGCTTTTCATGTACATGTTGGCCATTTGTATACCTTCGGGAAAATATCTATTTAGGTCCTTCACCAATTTTTTTACTATATTATTTGTTTTTGTTTGTTTTTTGTTTTTGCTATTGTGTTGTAGGAATTTCATCTATATTTTGGATATTAACCCCTTATTGAGTATATGGTTTGCAAATATTATCTCCCATTCCATAGGTTGCCTTTTCATTTTGTTGATCATTTCTATTGCTGTGCAGAAGTTTTTTAGTTTGCTGTAGTTCCACTTATTTATTTTTGCTTTTGTTGCTGGTGCTTTTGTTGTTGTATCTAAAAAAAATATTGCCAAGACTGATGTCAAGGATCTTTTTTCCAATGCTTTCTTCTAAAAATTTTATGGTTTCAGGTCTTGTATTTAAATCTTTATAATGCATCTCTGGTTACTTTTTGTGAGTGGTGTGAGACGGGGTCTAATTTTATTCTTTTGCATGTGAATATCCAGCTTTCCCAGCACCATTTATTGAAGAGACTGTCTTTTCCCTATTGAGTATTCTTGCTCTCTTGTCAAACACTAGGTGATTATATATGCATGGGTTTATTTCTGGGCTCTCAATTCTGTTCCATTGGTCCTTGTGTCTGGTTTTGTTTTGTTCTGTTGCCAGTACCATACTGTTTTGATTACTATAGCTTTGCAACAAGTGTGATGCTTCTAGGTTTTTTTCTTCTTTCTCAAGATTTCTTTGGCTATTTGTGGTCTTTTGTGGTTCCATACAATTTTAGAATTTTTAAAAATATTTTTGTGAAAAATGCTATTGGAATTTTGATAGGGATTGCAATATATCTATCAATAACTTTAGGTACTATGGCCACTTAAACAAGATTAATTCTTCTGATTTATAAAAATGAGATATCTTTCCATTTATTTATGTCTTTTTCAATTTCTTTCATCAGTATCTTATAGTTTTCACTGTACATGTTTTCACTTCCTTGGTTAAATTTATCCCTAAGTATTTTGTTGTATTTGACCTTATTGTAAATGGGCTTTCTTTTTTTCTTTCTTTTTCAGATAGTTTGTTGTCAGTGTACATAAATGCAACTGACTTTTGTATGTCGATTTTGTATACTGCAGCTTTACTGAATTTGTTTATTAGTTCTAACAGTTTGTGTGTATGTGTGTGTAGTCTTTAAGGTTTTCTATATATAAGATCACGGCATCTGCATAAACAAATTAGCTTCTTATTGTCTGATTTACATGCCTTTTATTTCTTTTTCTTGCCTTATTGCACTGGCTAGAACTTTCAGTACTGTGTTGAATAGAAGGGGTGATAGTGGGCACTCTTATTCCCGATCTTAGAGAAAGAGCTTTCATTTTTTCACCATTGAGTATGATGTTAGGTGTGTGTTTTTCATTTATGACCTTTATTATATTGAGGTACATTCCTCCTATACCTAATGTGTTGAGAGTTTTTATTGTAAAAGAATGTTGAATTTTGTCACTTGCTTTATCTGTATCTATTGAGATAATCATATGGTCTTTATTCTATCACCTTTATCAATTTGCATATGTTGAACCATCCTTGCATCCCAGGGATAAATCCCACTTGATCTTGGTGTATGGCTGAGAGGTACTAGAACCAGGTTATTGGCTACTTCAAGTTCCACAGATGAGACCGAGGTCTGTGGGCCTATTACTCAATGCACAGGTGGGTGTCCCTTGGCATATGGTGCAGAAGACAGAGCCAAGGACTAACAGGTCTGTAGCTGAGACCTCAGAGAAATAGAGCCCTTTCTAGGTCTGTAGTCCAGACCACAGTCACAGCTGCCTGGGTGCAGGCCTGAATTCTCAAGAAACAGCTCTTGGACTGCATGGGGTTTCATAATCTCCTACCTGGAAAGCAAAGCGCCCAGAAAGGCACCTTTGTCCATGGATAAATGCCATATTATTCTTGCTGAGAGGACAGATATGAGCAGGGGAACTTCTATTCCGCTATCTTACTGATGTCACTTTCCCAGCCCTGGTTTTTAAGAGGCAGTGCAATCAAGACCTTGGTTAGCATCATAATTAGGACAGTTTAGAGGCAGCTCCAAACAGATGTGGTTTCTTCTCAGGATTCAGGAGGCTTTGGAGCAAAGACTGGACTTGATAACTTGCATTTATCATGAGTTTAACACAAATGGCTCCAACTTCTCCATTCTTTGGTATCCATCAGAATTCAGGAAGGATACAGACCACAAACTGAGAAAGCAGGAGAATATAATAAAGAGATAATGTCCCAACAGTAGCATGTTGAGAAAATCCTAGGCTGATAATAGTGGGGAGCTGTTTCCATCCCAGGACTGAAGGAGCAAAGGCAGGGCGCAGTTGCAGAACCCAGAGAGGAGGATCATACAGGACTCCTGCTGTGCGGAGCGCTCACCTGACAGAAACAGTGGCTTCAGAAGAAGGATGCAGCCCACTTGCAACAATGGAACAGAGACAGAGCCAGAAGAATAAATAACTTGGCCATTCTTCATTCTCAGATGGGCTCTCCCTTACGGGACCAAAGCTGACCACCAGCCCCTCTAAGCTTATGCCATCGCTACAGCAACCATCTCAGCCAACATCTGATGGTTTCAGGGAAAGTCCTAGGGAGGGTTCTGATTGGCCAGGATTGAGTCATCACTGTTGCACTGGGATAAAGCATTCTGATTGGCTAAGTCTGATTTGCAAAGGAGTTCAGATGGGAAAGAGAAGTTCTGACACCAGGAGAATGAAGGCAGAGAAGAGAGCATGTGAATTCTATCTGGTGATGTCCACTCTACTTGTTCTTCTCGGAACAGTGCTCTGGACTTCCACAGATCGTTAGCACTTTGCAATTACCTTCTCCAGAAGGCTGCTGATCTCCCTGTGTCTCTTTATCCTAAATGTAGATTGAACTCCTCCCCTAATTCCTCAAAATGGGATTAAAATCAGACTTTTTTTTTTTTTTTTTTTTTTGCGGTAAGCGGGCCTCTCACTGTTGTGGCCTCTCCCGTTGCAGAGCACAGGCTCCGGACGTGCAGGGTCAGCGGCCATGGCTCACGGGCCCAGCCGCTCCGCAGCATGTGGGATCTTCCCGGACCGGGGCACGAACCCACGTCCCCTGCATCGGCAGGCGGACTCTCAATGACTGCGCCACCAGGGAAGCCCCAGACTATTTTTTAATTGGAGTATAGTTGATTTAAAATCAGACTATTTTAACATTTACCAAAACTTCAGTGAAAGCTTGAAGGAACAGGAAGAAGCTGAACAAAGTTTATGATTTTAAGTCAAGCTCCACCATGGGAGTGGGTCCCCACTAGACGTGCTTCTCTTTAACCCTTAACCTGACACCATGTATTTGCAGCCAGTCCGCCAGTCCCAAGACCCCACCTCCCACCTTCCATGAATGGAAGTATTTTGGAACCAAGAGAAGGAAAAACATCCCCCCTCCCTCCACCACACACACACACACACACACACACACACACACACGCACACGCACACGCACACGCACACACGATTCCAGGCTCATCTGCCAGGACACACCATCAACTCAGAGGTGAATTCTGTCCAGAATGACGGTACCCCTCACATTGTCACGCAGGGCAATTTCACTACTTCTTGTTGAGAATCTCTCCATTTCCAAAGAGGATTTTGGCTTCTTCTTTGCAAAATCAAAAGGCTTATGGAAATGCTTTGTTTTATTTTGTTTTTCTGAAATAAAAGAGCAGTCTTCCCTTCCAAAGGTGGTTCAGAAAATTGCTAAGGGCTTTAAAAGAGCCGCATGTTTCCACTCCCACCCATCAAGTATTCAAAAATATGGGGGTCTAGACTCAGAGTATCCAATTTTCACAAAGATAAATTAAAATCAAAATGCATTATTGCAATAATCTTATTTCCTGCTGGGAAAAATTGACCTGACATGTATCAAGGGGGGACATTCTAGAAAGACAACTCAATTTTCCCCATCCAGAGAGAATCCTAGCTGGGCCTCAGGGGCCCACAGGTCAGGAGCTCTGTCTGTTTGGGAAAATGCATTCTCTTTTCTTCCACCCACATCTGGTGCTATATTATAATCAATCCCTCCTGGGTCCTGTTCTCACTTTTTCTAATTAAAAAAAAAAAAGAGATTTTTAATAGATGAGCTCTCTCTGCCACCCGCAACGAAGTCTTTGCAGTTTCCATAATCACAGGGTAGGAGATCAGAACAACAGAGGAGGTTTTGTGCTGAGGTTCTGCATGTATCCCTATAGTGGGGGACCTTTTGCCCAGCAGGGATTTAAGCGGTACCTTTGCATTCTGAGGATAATGCTACTCCATTATCTGCTATTGTTATAAACAGTTTACGATTTTTAGAGAAAACCCTTTTTTTTTTTTTTAATGCGTCTCTGCTCACATTGCCTCCTTGTCTCTTATCTGGGGAATGTTTACGACTTCTGGCCTGGCTCCTTTTCAGTGAAGAAACCAATTGAGATCAATCTGGGTGTTAAGTATTGATCCAAGAGGCAGGGCCATCCATGGTGAAGCCTGGCCACAGCTGCTGTCTCTATGCTGTGTCTCCTGGGCTCCTGGTTTATCCCCTGGGACGTCAGGACCCCAACCTGACCCCCTGGAAGCTGGGACAGCCGCAGAGTGTCAGATCCTCACTGGATCTGCCAGATGCACCAGGAGGCCGCTGCTGTGGTGGGGCCACTGCTTTCAGCAGGTCTTTCCGAAGCTTGTTTCTCCCGGGAGCCCTGCACACTCTCTTCACAATCATAGGTGTCAGAAGACAGCGAGGCAGAGCTAAAGAACTCACTGCTGACTTGCGGGAAGCGGCTGTGGAAACAAGGAGGGGGACTCTTTGTTGGAAGCTATTGATCGTTTCTGCTCATGTGGCTGAGCTTAGGGTCCATGGGGCCTCTGAGCGCGAGGTGGAGACGGATTCTAAGGTAATCAGGATCCAGCAAAACTATCCCCGTGATGGTTTTCACGGCAGGCCGCTGTTTTCGGAGCACAACAGTTTGAAGGCACTGAGAAAGAAAAATCCACAGACATGCAAGACTTTCCATGTGATCTCAGAGGAATCTTTGAAAGCTTGCTTTCAGAGATTCAGAACTCCTGGTCTCTCACATCTGCTGAGGACACGCTCATTCATTCATTCAATAAACATTGATTTGAGAGTTTATATGGCAACAGGCTATAGTGATGCCCAGGTGAACATAGTTCCTATCCTTTGGGGGCTTCCAGTTGTTTCAGAATTTCCAGAAGGTAAGCAAATAAATGAGCAAATAGAATTACAGATTGTGCAAGTGCTATAAGCCCAAATTGTCCGCAATAGAGGTGAACTGTCACGTGTATGTGGTCATCCACTAGAAAGCTGGGCAACGAAGACCTTTGTGGGGACCTGGCACTTGAGCCTTGTAGGCAGAGTGTTGGAGAGTGTGTTCCAGGCAGGGGTAGGCCATGTGCAAAGGTCCTGAGGTCAGGAGGTACTCAGCCCAGCACAGAATGGAGGCCATCATGATTCAGGCATAGGGAACCAGGGGGAGGGGGAGATAAACAGGACCATCCTGCAGATGTAGTAGGAGAGGTAGGAGCTTGGACTTTTTTTCTAAGTTTAATAGGAAGTTAAAGCACAATTTAGGTTTAAATTCCTCATCAGTCGCAGTAAAGAGAGTGTGCTGGAAGGGGCAGGAATTGGAGAGGGAGATGGCTAACTAGCATGGTGGTCCACGTGAGAGATGATGACAGCTTGAATTCAGGTGGTCGTGTTGGGGAGTAAGGGGGTGCGGATAAGCCAGCTCTCTGAAAAGAAAACAGACCCGAGGGTTAGGGTTTGCCAGTTTCCGTGGTGTAAATTCTCCCACCACTGGCTGGTTCCAAGCCACCCCTGTGAGCGGCAGGGGGCTGAGAAGTGATCAATCAGTCAGCTGCAGCCCTGTTGGAGGAGGACCTTGGTCTGTGAGCGGGATGGAAGGGGGCACGAGGGAGAGGGGGGCATGCACAGTCTCCCACTTATTGGTTTGGGTGGTGGAGAGGCTGACAGAGCCATAGACGGAGACAGGAAGAGAATGGAAGGGGCACAGATTTGCGGGTGGGGCGGTGCCATGAGAACAGAGCTCACCTGAAGCCCCTCCCCTTCCTCATCCTCATGGACTGGTATCAGTTCTGCATGATTTGTCCCCTCCTGTAAACACATGGCCCTGCTCTGCTAGCATCTGCCCAGCCAGTTCTGCGGGGACCTGTGCAGTAAGTTATGGGAACAAGAGATCGGCTGGAAACCCAGAGATCAGGAAACCAAGGCTCGAGGATGTTAAGCGTGGCGTCATGTGGCTGGAGAACGGGTCAGACCTAGGCCTTCTGACCCGAAAGGGTGAGCCCTCTTCTCTGCGCCTGGTTGCTGGATTTGTTGATTGTTAAAAATCTATTAAAAACAAAACATAAAAACTAAATACTCTTTTCTTATTTTATTTCTCTGCTGCTATTTTCCCCGGATTACTACGCATAAGGAGAAATAGCCCGCACTGTAAAATGGATAGTTAAATATTCCCTCTCTAGTAAAGTGGAAGGGTGAGGGTCCTCAGCATAACCTGCCACCCACAGCAAAGGCAGCGCCAGATGTGTTCATTTGGAAGTTGCACAGGTGGTGCGCTTTTAGCTGTGTCTGTGTTAATCCCGCAGGCGCTGCTTAACCCAGGCGTGCGCGGGTGAGCATGCGAGCTGAGCCCTGCTGAGATCAAAGGCTCAATCTGGGAGCTTTCTGCTGCTTTCTTGGGTGTCTCCCCCCATCTCCAGGTGCCCTGAGCACAGCTTGGGAGAAACTGTCAAAGCTGGCGGATGATGTTTATATCAGGATGCTGTGTGTGCTTGTTTATATAACGCCTGATGGTGGCTGCAGCCTGCCCACTAGGCGGGGTTAACAACACGGCAGGATGTTAAGGAGCTTGCAGGAGGCTCTTGTTCTCACATGTTCATCCTTTAATCCAGGGTCCACATCCAGGTAAAGCTGTGAAGGTGCAGAAGGAGAGTGAGCTCTGGGGTCCAACAGCTAGCTGTGAGTTTGAATCCTCTCTCAGACTTCATTGCCTGTGTGCTTTGGGCACGTGTCCTAAACTCTCTGAGCCTCAGCATTCCCACTTGTAAAGTGAGAGTAATCTTAAGTCCCACGTCTCGGAGCTGTTCTGAAATTACGTGTCCAGGTTCAGGCACGATAATGATGGTCGTCACCATCGTCATCATCTTCATACTCCTGATCTGAGTCCAAAAGCCCATGGGCCGGGCTTCCCTGGTGGCGCAGTGGTTGAGAGTCCGCCTGCCGATGCAGGGGACACGGGTTCGTGCCCCAGTCCGGGAAGATCCCACGTGCCGCGGAGCGGCTGGGCCCGTGAGCCATGGCCGCTGAGCCTGCGCGTCCGGAGCCTGTGCTCCGCAACAGGAGAGGCCGCGGCAGTGAGAGGCCCGTGTACCGCAAAAAAAAAAAGCTCATGGGCCGTTCACTCACCCCCCAGCAGTGTACGCGATGCCCCTAAGTGGCCTCCAAGGGTTTTGGGTGTGACTGGGACACCAGCTGAAGCCCTGGCTCCTGGAGACCCTGCAGTTTCTGCACATCCTGGGAACATCCATCCTCAGCGCTTCCTTTCCTGAGCTCACTTGCTCTTTGCTCTGACCAAACCATGACATGACGTCTGGCTCGTTTTCTCTGGTTCACACCCACCAACACATGCGTCCCACTCGCAGGGGGTCTGTGTGTCTGGGGGCTGGAGGGCTTTTCCATGACAGCATCTACATTTGTGTCCCACCATCAAATCTCCTGCGTCTCTATCCTGAGAAGCCTTGAGCTCCTTCAGTGGTGGTTCCTGTGCATTCACTGCTTCTCCTTCTGCTCTGGCTCCCCTCTCTGCTCGCCCCAGCTTCAGGGCCTGTTCCCACGTGGAATTCTGACACCTCTAGGAAGACATGGTGATTCCAGGGCAAGAGCAGGAAGGCTCTGCTCCCACCCCTTCATCCTTCAGTCTGAGGATCTTTGATACAATATCTCAAAAAAAAAAAAATCACCCTGAGAAATTCCCTTACCCACCTCTCTATCCTCTCCCTGATGTCCCCAGTCCATCCTACAGATAATTTGAAACGTTTAAAGGATGAAAAACAGAGCTGTTAGGAGTCCATTTGAAAGCAGTGTGTTAAAAGGGCTGTTTTCTACATAGCACCATTATGTCCCGGCTGAGAAGGGCTCCCGTTCTAGATGTTGAATCCATAAAACTATGAAATCCTTTCCTACAAGGACCTCACTGACATGCAGAAATCAAGAACTGGTTCCCACATTAAGAGTTAAGAGGAAAAGGTACTATTAATTTTCCGTTTTTAGCCATGAAATTTGCAGTTGTACGCTTGAGAGTCCGCAACGCTTATGAGAGGTATTTTTTTTTTTGCGGTACGCAAAGAGGCCACTGTTGTGGCCTCTCCCGTTGCAGAGCACAGGCTCCGGACACGCAGGCTCAGCGGCCATGGCTCACGGGCCCAGCCGCTCTGCGGCATGTGGGATCCTCCCAGACCGGGGCATGAACCCGTGTCCCCTGCATCGGCAGGCGGACTCTCAACCACTGCGCCACCAGGGAAGCCCGAGAGGTATTATTTTAACCTTTGTATTTCTCTTTACATTACTTACTGGAGACAAAATTAAAAGTTAAAAAATTGATACCTGACTTCCAAAGCTCAGCATGCTAAAGGGTATGAGGCAGGAACAAAAATAAGAAGAAATGGTGGCCTTTGAAGACTTTGGGAATCGAAATATATCAAGAAGTGCTTGAATTGTCCATAAAGATAAATGTCGGAGAAATTGCCTATAAAGATAAACGGTGGGGAAAGAGAAAATAAGATTTGAGGGCTTTGGAATGAGTCCCTATAATTAAAATAACATAAAACATCTGAAGAGGTTTCCAGAAATTAATCAAAACAGTGGACGATAATGCATATCTGTCAGCTAACCTAGATTTCTTTTCTGTTTACAAACTGAGACTTTGTTTTGTTTCTCCAAGACTAATGAGACACCTGGCCTTAGCTCATCTTCCCTGCTGCGGTGGGGACCTCTCCTGTGCTGACTTGCCCACAGGGCGTCCTGGGGGTTTGTCAGTCACATGCTTGTGAAGGACATTCCTGTTCAGCTCTCAGAGCCACTCCATTTCCAAAAAGCCCTAAGATGGAGGGTGAGAAACTTAACGCAAGGATCCTGCACATCCCTTTTCTGATTATAAGAACAGTCTCTGTAAATGAGCCATGAGTATAAAAAATACAGACCAGATAATTATTGCATTGGGAGAAAGTAGATCCATCAAGTCAAAATATAGTAGTAGATCAAATGAAAGAAAATGATAATAATAGTGAAACTGCTAACATTTATTGTGTACTTATAATGTGTCAGGCACTTAAGCTGTGTCTTTTATTTTGTACAATGACCACTTTAAGTAGATATTATTATTATTCTCACTGTATACATGAGAAAATGGAGACCTGGAAAGGTTAGTGGGGTCCAGGGACAATGCAACTGGAGTCCTAGAATCGGGCAGTTGATGCCATGGTGCCTGGCACACGGTGTGTCCAGAAAGGTGGACCCTGATCTCCTCCCTTACCAGCCACCAATTTTATTGAGAGTAACCTTTAAGAATCATTCACTTGTTTATTTTCACCCATCACTTTCCAAAAGGGACTTGGAGTTTTGTTGAAGGGCATCCAAGGGACCTGGCCAAGGTCTCCTGAAGGTTGCTTGGCCTCCGTCCTTCAGTCAAGGCCGAAGTGAAGATGCTTCAGCTTCTTCCAGGCTTCTCTTTGTCCATCTAAATAATGAATACTTGTGTCTCTTTATTTTGATAAATCTCCCCTTTGCTATAAAGTGTCTCAGTGCCTCTCAAGTGACGAATTCTTCAAGAATCCCTTGAAACTTTGCAGCCTCAACCCCCATTTCCCTGGCTCACGTCTGTTTTCCTTAAACATAGCAGACACCCCGGTGAGTCACCAGAGCAAGTGTGGGTGCTTGCTTCCAGAGATGCTCCATCCCACCCTGGGCCCTGGGCTCCTGTCCCGGCTGCCCTGAGCCTCTCCAGGCTGGGCTCCACCAGTGTCTTGACCTCGTCAGCCACACCCTTGTGCCCACCCTGCCTTGGGACCTGGACGCTGCACAGCCACTCTGGCTCCACTTCACTGCTCATCCGTGGAGTTTTCCTCCTCCTGCCTCATTTCAGCCCAACTCTTTCTCATGCAGCCAGGCTAGCGTTTGTCTTCGCCTCCCAGGACCTGTCTTAGCTGGTACCTGAGACTTTCAACCCTAAGAGCAGGATCTGTTCAGTCAGAAAATACAGCTTGGGATCCAGGGAACTTTCTACATCAGAAGAAAAGGTAGACAGACAAGAAGATGCCTTTAGTTTGACAAAAAAAAAAAAAAGAAAAACCTGACAGATCCTTTAAATTGCCCATGTCTACAAACAAAAATGGTTCCTAAATAGAAATGAGAATTGACTTAGAGCAGAGAAGCTCTTCCACTGCCTCCTGTCATTAATACATGAACACATAGGTTCAGCTCCAAATACCTTTTTGAAAATACAAAACAAACAAACAAACAAACCCTTCACAGACATGCACCTCTCTGTGCTTCATTTTTTGGCTAAGAACATGATGGAAAGGTATTGTCAGCCTCTGCAGTCCTTCTTTGGAATCGTTTGAGCAGTTCTGTTGTCATGAGCTTGTGAAAGGCTTCAGTTCTTTCACGCTGTAGACCATTTGGGTTGAGATGGAACCTCTTCTCCTGTCCTGTGCACCCTGGAGGTCTGGACATTCTACCTGAGGATCTTACACACACACACACACACACGCTCAAACATACACATGTGTGCTGGTGTGCACATGTATCAGGATGACCAACTCATGCCCAGTTGCCCAACTTACTCAGTTTTAGCTCTGGAAGTCTTGTGTCCTGGGACACAGTCCGGGCAAATGAGGACCACTGGTCACCTGTTGTATACGCATGTAGAACAGACAGGCTTCTTTTCTCCCCCTCTGGAGGCTGGCACCCCAAAGTCTACAATGCTGGAAGGTGAAATGTGAGGCTGAGGAAGCAGAGGCTCCGTGACTATAACAGGGAGGGGGAAGAACATGGGGTCCCAGGGTGTTCTACACCTCATCACCAGGGGGGGCCCTTGTGTTCTGAAGTCACTGGCTTCCTGACCCCCACCCAGGAACAGAACCGAGGGCGGGAAGGGAAGATGGGGAATCAGCCAAGTGGGGTCGACTGACTTGAGATGGAGAAGGAGGCTGTTTTATTTCCGTTCGGAATCTCATGGAATATATCTACTTCTATCTTAATTAAAAAAGAAGAAGAGACAATAAAATCCGTTATTACAGATTGGATGGGTAAAACAATTGCCTTAACAGTAATCTCGGAACTTAATTACAGCCAGACATGCCCGTGTAATACACATACTCAGGAAGGAAGGGTTGAGGAGGTCCAATAAATCATTGTTTTTAAAAACAGAAGAAGCCTTTGTATTCGTCCAGTTACAGCTGACGAGGCGGTGAAGAAGATCTAAGCAGGCTGGGTGCCATGCATCGCGGGCTTTAACGTGTGGGCGTCGTGTTAGAATGGGAAGCTGTCGGGGAAAGAGCTGAACTCTGTGATTATTTGTCTGGAATGGGAAGCCATCACTCAGGGTGGAAGCTGGTTAGTGAAGGTCCTTCACGACCAACTGCATGGTCCTGCCGATCTTTGTCTAAAGTACAAGAGGCAGACGGAGGCCGGCCAGAAGCAGCTGCAGCCCCAGTTGCGCAGACTCCCTGGCAGGCAGGCTCCGGGAGCTTGCCCAACCCAGCCAGACCTGCTGCCCTTCCTCTAGGCTTGGGAGGGCTCGGGGCATCCTTCCGGGGCCTGTGGCCCTGGGGAGGGCGCAGGTGCCCGAGTGGCTCTTCCAGCCTCTCTGCTCTGGCTCCTGCATCAAGTGCGGGCTCCTCAGAGAGGCCTCCTGCCTGTGCACTGAGAACCTGTCACCACCACACTCCTCTCACCACCGACCCAGTTACCGGTTTAGTCTTCCTCAGAGCCTTTATCCACAACGGAAATTGTCCTCTTGAATGGGTTCCTCACACATCACCCGTCTCCCCAGTGGGCTGCAAACTCCAAGAAGGGGAGGGCAGGCTCAGATTTACCGCAGCTCTGCCTCTGGACCCGGAACGTTGCCAGGCCTGCTCCCGTTGTGTCCCGTCCGCGGCAGTGGACAGCTGCGGTTATGCTTGCCCAGCACCCACGTTTGGGTGCTGGTGCTCAGAATATCCATTCGGGGAACCGCCCTGCTCCCACTCTTAGTCTGGGTGGTCTGGGTGGGGCTCACCTGGCCCCAGGCGTGGAGAGACCACCTGGCCCCAGCTAGACAGCTAGTGTTCTCTGCTCTGTGGCCGCAGTCACGTGTTCAGGGGTGGGCTTGAGACTCGCCAGTCAGTGGGCTCTGGGACTTGTGCTGGGACCCTTGGGAAAGGCTCTTCTCTGCTGAATGGGAGCTGGTAGTGGTGAGCCTGGAGCCGCTGCTGGTCTTCCTTGCCACGCCCCCGGGGGAGCTGGCCCTAGAACAAAGTCAGAGGAGACACTCATGCATCTGACAGCAGAGTCTGAGCCTCTGTAGTTGGCCTTGTCCCAAGTCCCCCGGTCACAGGAGCCAATGATGCTCTTGTTTTTAATAAGCCAGTTTGCATCAGGTTTTTGTCACTTATAACCAAAAGGATCCTGACTAATACGTCTGACTCTCACTCCCCAATCCTGGTTTTACAAATTGCTTGTGAGGAGGGCCTGGCACTCTGAGTGGCAGTGGCGTTGGCGAGGGGTAATTGGCCTTCCTGCAGGGTGTTATCCTAGTGACATTCGGGCCAAGCGAGTCACGCTGCCAAATGTGTCACCCGGGACAGTCACACACGGGTGGCTGGTTTGTCTCAGCAGATGGTGGCATCAGCTCTTCTGAGCCAAATCCTGAGTAGAGGAGGGACCAGTTGGTCTGCCCCATCTCCTGTTGCTTCCTGAGGGTGCAGATAACTCTGCCTGGAGACTCTTCAAGGCCCATTCAGAGGTTTTGCCATTCATTTTCTGCCCATCACGCTGGCCCTGACCCAGTGAATGGCTGGCCGCATCCTCCACTCGCATCCTTTGAAGTGAGGAGCAGGCAGGGACACTGCCTACCTGGGTTTTAATTTCATCTTCCATTTTCAAGAAAAAGCAAATCAAGAAGGTTTCAAGGGATCCCAGTGTGTGACTGATAACATAGGAGACTTCTCTGAAAAGGGATCGTGTTCTGTGGCTCAGATAGGTTGGGGAAACACTGGTTTAAATAAGGTCGAGTCTATCTGGCGCTGCAGGAATGTGCAGAATTTCTAACACGCGTGGCTGTCACTCTCCAAGAGGCAGGTGTGGTGGCTGCTTCTGCCAATCTCACATGCCACAGGACCCTTGTTTGGGGAGCATCTCTTAGGATTACGTGTTCTGCAGAATGTTCCTTGGAAGTATTTTAAGAATAAAGACGTAAAAGGGTCTTCTCCCTGCCTTGACGTGAAAGTTCCCTGGGGTGAATTTGTGGGACTGGAAACTGTAGGATCCGGGCAAGATCTCATGGTCCACCCTGCTCGTTCAGAAGCTTCCGGAGGGCGGTGCTGGCCTGTCTCCTTCGCCGTTCCACCCCCGGCACCTACCACAGAGCCCGTGCGTGGCTGGACTCCCATGCCTGTTGGGTGAGGGAACAGGGGCTGTATGGCTGAGGGCACACATGCTTAGCCCAGGAACACGGTAAAGCGGAGCAGCAGGAGAGCTTTCTGGAGCCTCTGGGAGACTTTGCTTTGAAGTTAAGGCTTATTGGTTTTCCTTGTGGCTCTAGAAGCCAGACCTGGGGTTGATGGGTGGCATTGTCATGGAAGAGGAATCCAGCTCAGGATAAAAGAGGCTTTTCTAGTCGTTGGCAGCAGCTTAACAAGCAACAGGCTGGCCCCTGAGGTGGGAGCAAGTGTGGATTGTCTTAGAAGGATTTACGTCTCAGATTTGGGCTCGCCCTCTATGATTTCCGATGGTAACTCTGAGTCTGCAGTCGTGTTGAAACGACCATATGTTCTCCCTCTGTAACTTCTTTTTCTGTCATCTAAGCTGCTTCCAAAAGCTGTTGGCATTGAACTCCATGTTTACTAAGCTGACTTCAAATATTTGAGGGTATTGGTAAAGTTCATTATTTGCCCCGAGAAGCCCTGAATCCGTACTGCTGGGTATAGTTTGGTTTTCTTTCATAAATCCAACATATATAACAATAAAAGAACAGAATGGAAGAGTTGAGAGGGATGTGCGTCTCCATGTGCATTGTGTGGCGACGGCTTTCTCGGCAATGCTGCATCTTAGGTCGGGTTGCCCGGAAGCACTCCCTGAGGAGAGGATGCTGCGCAGGTGCTTTATTAAGAAAGCACTTTATTAAGATCCTCAGAGAGACTGGCAAGAGGGAGGAAGAGCGTCCGGGAAGGGAAGATGCACGACACATCTCGGGCAGCTCCGCCTGACCCCGCGGGTGGGCTCTGGAGTGCAAGTGGCAGCTCCTGGGTCACCATCAGAGGCAGAGAAGCTTTGCACTCACAGGGGACCCGGAAATGCTCCAGCTCTGAGAAGGTACATGCTTAAGTATTAGAGATAAAGTGGCTTGGTGTCTGAAAGTAGCTCCCCAATGCTTCAGAAAAAAAAGTACATTCATGTTTACACGCACATAAATTATTCTTCTGCAAAACAAAACTCCATATAAATATTATATAATTATCTAATAAATATCTGTGTGTCATATAGACACATAAAACACATGCGAACGTAGCAAGTGAGTTCTTTGAACTTTTCTATAGGTTTGAAAATTTAAAAGTAATCAGTTAACCATGATTCCATCTTCTAAAATAAACACCTTAAGTTCTGTTAATATTTTGGTGTATGGTATGTCCTTCCAGTGTAGGGAGACATGTGTAGGTGGGTGCTTACAAATGTGCTGAAAGTCACTGCTGGGTTGGGGCTATGGTGAAATAGGATTATAATGAGTTTTACACAGAGGACCCAGGGATGCCCAGATTCTCCTTAGCCCAGGCTCCCCGTCACCACAAAACGCAATGCAGAACCCCAGTGAGCTGGTCCAGGCTAGCGGCTGGCTTCTTTACCAAGTCCAGGTCCGCTTGAATGCCCGGTTTCCTCCATGAATATCCCAAGTTGCCAGTGTCATCACCCCCGTGATTCTGGCCAATGACAGCCCTGGAGAGCCCCTAGCAGGAGAGCACGTTTGTGGCAGAGCCTGAAGTCTTCCCATTGAGGTAGGAGCCCCAGACTACCAATCCCGTGAGGTTGAGCTCGCAAAGGAAGAGAGAGGCAGCAAATTTCTTCTACGTCATTTGGAAGAAAAAGAAGAGACCCAGGCCTGTGACTTCATCTCTTTCTCGTTTCTCTTCTAAAAATGCAGTCCAGGGGCTTCCCTGGTGGCGCAGTGGTTGGGAGTCTGCCTGCCGATGCAGGGGACACAGGTTCGTGCCCCGGTCCAGGAGGATCCCACATGCTGCGGAGCGGCTAGGCCTGTGAGCCGTGGCCGCTGAGCCTGCGCGTCCGGAGCCTGTGCTCTGCAACGGGAGAGGCCACAGCAGTGAGAGGCCCGCGTACCGCAAAAAAAAAAGAAAAATTAAATAAATAAATAAAAATGCAGTCCATCCATTGTCCCTGATCTTAGGCAATTACTTCCAACTTAAGGGTGCTGTGTCTGTCCTTAGTCCTGAGTCATCTTGGGGAGGAAGGTGGGAGGGGTTGGGGAGTAGTCTTAATGTCACCAAAATAATGTCAGGATGGTTGTCAGAGCATATGAAGCCTAGTTTATTGATTTATTTCTTAAATTAATGTACTGTCTTTTTCAGAGCAGTTTTAGTTTTACAGAAAAATGAGCAGAGAGTAGGGTGCCCGGGTACCTTCTCTCTCCCCGAACCTCAGTTTACCCTCTTAGCACCTTGTACTCTTGTGGTTCATTAGATACAGTGGTTGAGCCAACACTGATACATTGTTATTAACTAAAGCCCTGGGTTTGCACTAGGGTTCATTCTTGGTGTACAGTCCGTAGGTTTCCTCAAACGTCTAATGACATGTTTCCACTATTACAATGTCATGCCAAATAGTTTCACTGCCTAGACACATTCATCCCTTCACCAGAATCCTTGGCAACCCCTGATCATTTTACTTGCAATATATCACGAACATTTTCTCATGCCACTAATTATTCTTAAAAAGTAAAGATTTTGGGCTTCCCTGGTGGCGCAGTGGTTGAGAGTCCGCCTGCCGATGCAGGGGACACGGGTTTGTGCCCCGGTCCGGGAGGATCCCACATGCCGTGGAGCGGCTGGGCCTGTGAGCCATGGCCACTGGGCCTGCGTGTCCAGAGCCTGTGCTCTGCAACGGGAGAGGCCAGAACAGTGAGAGGCCTGCATACCGCAAAAAAAAAAAAGTAAAGATTTTAAAGGTAATACTTTTACTTTCTCTATTAGAAATGTTTTAACCAAGTATCTATGTTGGGACATTTAGGCCATTTCCATTTTTTTTCCCTACTATGAAATCATTAGATAGACGTCATTTTACATCAGGATTTCTCAACCTGGTACGATTGATATTTGGGCAGGATAATCTTTTGTCATGGGATCTGTCCCATGTATTGTTGTGACAATCCCAAAATGTCTCCAGACATTGCCAAGTGTCCCCTGGGGCAAAAAATCGCCCCTGGTCAAGAACCACTGCTCTGTCTCTGTACTTCTGCACACATCCGATTCTTTTCTCAGGCTAAAGTCCCATAAGTGGAATTAGTAGTTTAAATTGTTCCAATATTTTTAATGCTTTTGATAGAGTTTTCCATTGTGCCCTTCACAGAGGTTGTTCATTGGCACCCAGCTAGAAAATATCCTCTTCCACTTCCTGGGACCAGACTTAGATGTGGAACTGGGGGGAGTCTGAGGTCATAGACGGTAAAGCTATGATGTGGATAAGCTGTGATGTGGAGGCACCTGGGGCCCTCCCTCCAGGTATGGGAGGTAAAGTTCATGATGGAGAAAGTCAGGTTCACCTGTGCATAACTTTGTCCAGAACCGGCCTGAAATCCCCAGGCCTTTGAACATACGCGAGGCTGTGTCAGCGAGTTTCTATCTGTTGAGAAACCTACCTTCCCCTCTGGCCGTCACGTCCCACCTGGTGGCCTGGAGCCTCACAGACAGGCAAGGAAGCAGGAGGCGACTTCCTACTGCAACCCCACAACCTAGAGCGGGCACTGTCACTGCCCAGTGCAAAGGCAAGGATGGGGGCGGGGGCAACCTGCACAGGCAGCTGCCAGATGGACGGGCATCCTTGAGACTAACTAAGTAGAGGAACAGGTCTGCCTGTGGGTGGAGTCCCTTAAGCCTGTGGACCCAGAGGTAATGTGATACTTTCCCCAGAAAACAGCCTGCCTAGTGAATAGCCCCCTCCAAACTCCTCCCTAAAATGCCCCCAAGGTGATCCTACCTGGATTGTGTTTTCATCCACGCACACGTGTGGTTTTACTCAAGATTATATCATTTTCATGAGAGGGGATTTAGCCTCCAGGTAACCAAGAGCGGAGAAAGCTCAGACCCCACTTGGTGCCTCCTGTCTCTCTGCTCTTTGCTCTCCTCTCTCCTTTGGTCTTCAGGTCGTGAGCTCTCTGCAAATTTGCTGCCTACTTCTCCTGATTTTGGTGGTTTCTCTTCAAGGTTCCACTGACCCATCACATTCCTCTAAGTCCACTTACTTAGTCCACTTTACTTCCAGCAACCCTGAAGCTTTCCCTCCTCTAATGAATGAATTCCCATTTTGATAGATGTTTTCCTCCCTGCAAAAGCCTTGTTTGTGTTTCCCTGTTGTAATGCTCTTAGTGCTCGAGGATCTGTGAATATGCATAATATGAATTATCTGTGTCTATAATCACCTCCCGGATAACATGCTGTCCCACGCTGCTGGCGCATCCACCTCCTCCGTCAGCTCCAACAGTGGAGAGCACCCCCAACGCCCACGATATAGACTCACAGGGTGGGGGCGTGTGGAGGAATTACCTCCCCACTTTACTCACACCGTCACGTCTTCGCGTGCCTCCAGGAGGGGAGAGTGTGACAGCCTGTCCCACCAATGCTGTGATCTTCCTCCTCTGCTCCAAGGCCCCCTCCTTTGAGCCTTTCCCAGGCCTGGAGAATGTGCCTTCCTCTGCATGTGAGTGGCCTCCCCTGTAGGGCCCACTGAGCATTTGGTCAAGTCCTTGCCCGCCATCTCACGGTGCTCACTGGCACCATCCACAGCTACTTGTGAGCTCTTTGGGGACCAATGTCTCACCCTAAACTTCTTAGTAAACCCGATTTGGCTATTTAGATAGTAGGTGCTCAATAAATGTGTGGATTAATTCGTGAGAGAATACCATAACATCTCCCAAGGGAGTGTCACCATTGCCACACGGTGTTTGTTTAACGGGGTCCACTCAATGTCCAGCAGAACAAAGGAATTACTTCTCATTGCTGGAGCGGTGTATTATGACCCCACAAGTCTGAACAAGAGCCTTCTTTTTAAAAAGTGTGAAAACAAAGCCTCTGCTGTTTGTGAAAACTATTTTCTAAGTCATATCCGTGTCTACAAACAGACAGGCATGGGGCCCAAACAGGGTGGCTTTTCAGCATGACAGTTAAGGAATAGAGGAAGAGGAAGTCAGTTTTCGAGGGGGGGCGGGTCATGGACCAGTGGAACACATATATCTGGGGCCTCATGAAGCAAAATGCAATGAGCAAAATCGAGATTGTAGGATGAAGGGGGATGTTCATAGAGCTGCGTCTTTCTGGCAGCTGTAGCCCGTGGGCCCTGGGGCCGGGCAATTAAGATGGAAACCATTTGGCCAGTAGCCTCTGAGCTGGTTTTATTGCCATATGATGCCTCATACCATGGGGATGGAGCAGTGTCCTGGACAGGCCTGAGTCAGAAAGCAAAACTCTGACAGACGTTTCATGAGTTCCAAAATTATATAAATTCCCATGACCCCTTCTATCAGTTCAGTCCCCCCCTCCACACTGTTTTCTCCCACAGGATGTGGGGAATGATGAGGGAGAGGAACAGAGAGATTTATCAGCAGAGAGATGCGGGTGTCTTCCCAGCTTCTCCAGAGCGGTCTAAGCTTACTCTTTAATCTTGCAAATAAGCCATGTCGAAATCCTTTGGGCTCCATGCTATATCCCCAAATCCTTAATTCTAGATGGGAGAGACCAGTGGTTCTCCAGGTGTGACCCCCAGACCAGAAGGATGACGGGGGACGTTTGCTGGGAATGCAGATGCTCGGCCCCCACCCAGGGCTTCTGAGTCGGGAACGCCGAGGGTGGGTCCCAGCAATTGTGCTTTAACTGCCCCCAGGTGATTCTGGTGCATGATGAAGTTTGAGACCCACCGGGATGCACACACTACAGCAATGTCATCCTTAACCTGGTGTACACAGAGCTCTACATTTCCTGGTTGGCTGAGAATCAGAAGAGGGAGGGAGGCCCATTGAGCACCTGGAGGCCATTCAAATCTCTGCCTTGAGGAGCCGTGAACAGTGCGGTCCCAGGGCAGGGACCCAGGCCAGACTTCAGGCGCAAATCCAGACTCCGCTGCCCCCAGCGTTGTGATCTACTGGGTAAACCCCTTACCCGCTTTGTATCCCGGGTTCTTCTTTTGTAAAATGGCGATCTATAATACTTTCCTTCTGGAGACGTTGGAGGGGTACATCAGATGAGTCAAGAATTTAGACGTTCACCTGGAAAAGGCCGCACATGCTGGTGGTTGCGGTTCGTATCGTTCATCTAAGTTAACTTTCAGTTCTTTTCCCTAATGTTAGTGGGTCTCTGCAGTGCTCTATCCTCTCCGTAGCAGCGCGTCAAAATACAGATGCATCATCGTCCTTTCTGTTTCAATTAGGAGTGCAGTCCGATTTAGGAGACAGACACTCAGTTTAAACAAATGGGCAGTTACGTGTCCCGTAGGAATCTGAAGATTGGCAGTTGCTGGTATGATGCCCTGACGTAACCCACTTATGAGGAAGCGGATTTTGGATGTGATGTGATTGGTGATTCCCCTCTGTGCTCTGCTACAGCTTCAGTCTCATCATTGTTTTAACTCTGTGATTGTGAGTGTTGTTTTATTAATAGAATTTTCTCTGTGTGTACATATGATAGATAACTAGGTATGTAACACAAGAGCAAACTAGCCCAGTTACCGTACCCGCTGGCATCCTTTTGACCAGCAAGGGGTGCTCAGCAACAATCTGTGCTGACCCTCTCTGTTTTGGCCCCGCCTGGGAAGAGGGCCTTTCCTACATGTGGTGTAAGTCCTCAAATGTGGTTGGCCAGGTAGAGCCCAGATTTGCATCCTTCTGTAGGGGTCAAGAGCCCATGATGGGAAAGTACTGACCTAAGCCCTGGGGATACAAAGCGAGCAGGTCCTGGCCTCAGCCTTCATGAATTTTAAATATTAACTGGGAAGATGGGAAGTTCACAGCCAAGTGCGTAAGCACAGGATTGCCTTTGTGGTCAGTTCTACAGAAATGGTGTGGGAGCGCTGGAGAGTGGGTGTGAGTAGACATGGCCTGGGCGTCCTGGGAGACCAGGAAGAGAGGTTAGAGCTGATTTGTAAAGGAAGGATAGGAATTGGCCAGGTAACCGTGGAGAGGAGTCATTGCGGGGGAGACGACCAGATTGTGAAGGTCCCAAGCAGGAAGGACGGTGAAGTGCCATTAAGAACTTGAAGGTGGTTTCCTTGTCACTTGTCCTACTTGAGGCCGCCCAGAAGTGGAGCAGTGACTTCCAGTGGCTGCGAAGCCACCCTGTGCCTCTTGTAAGGGGTGGGGTACCGTCTCCTGGAACAGCCAGACAAGGCCAGGCTTTGGCTTCCTGTAGTCTGGGAGCTCCGAGAACCTGAGCACCCCAATGCAATATGGAGCTTAGAATTCATCCGGATTAAAGTGGAGGTAGAGGCACTGGTGCCTGCAGGGCAGCCGGGCCTCCCTCGGCTTCCTCCCCTTTCCTGAGCCTGGTTCTCTAGCACAGCCATCAAGCCTGTGGGCTCCCGACAGCCTTGCAGGAACTCCCCCTCTCGTAACTCTGGGAAGCCAGAGAGATGCCCGTGTTGGCAGCCCAGAACTCTGACCATCATAGAGGACCAGAGGGGCCGGGCCGGCAACGAAGGAGGCTGTGCTGGGGCATCACCTCCCCACCACACAGGGCCTTGTGTCACTAGAGGCTTCTAAACCCAGGGGCATGGGACAGGAATTGAATGCCATGTGAAAGTCTCCTTACTTCCCGGGGGATAAAGGGTTTGAAAGACAGGACTAGAAGGAAGATTCTATTTTCTATTTCTTTTGAACATCTGGAACTCTAAAGAGTGTTCATTTTTAAGCTGCCACTAGGAATGGTGAAAGAAACTGGTTATCCATTTAGAGCGTGATCATCAAGTTGCAGCCTGCATGAAGTCAATTTTTATAGCCGGCTCCTGACCCCTTGAAATGCAGAGTTTATAATGGCAGTTTGGGTAACGCTTCAAGTTCAGTGGTGTAGCAATAAAGAAATCTAAGTGCAAAGTGCTTCTCCTTCCCAACTAAGTCCTTCTCTCAGCAAAATTTCACTTCAAGTGTCTGTTCATAATAAAATAATTCTGCATTCCAGCTGAGAGCTCCACGCACTCCCTTACTCGTCATGTGGCAAGAGCCCGTTTTTTCACTGCTGGGCAGGGCTTGCTAATGGGCACTTTATCGCTAAGTGTGTTGGCCCTTTGGGAGCAAAATAATTTTATCCAGCGTATGTCTCGTCTCCAAGCCTACTGATCAGCGATGTTATTATGCTTGCAAGAGTCATTTGTAAGCTTTTCAAGTGATATGCCAATGTCTTTTTTTTTCAGGTAAAAGAGAGAAAAAACTAAAAGCAAAAAGCTATATCTTGGGGGAGGGGGTGTGAGGAGAGTCACTGCAACCAAATCGATGTTTATCTTCCAAGTGCTATATATCATGAAATGACGTGTTTGCCCCTTTTTTGTGCATGTTCCAAAAGCAAGCCTCACTCAAATGAGATTGGGAGAGTGGAATCAGAGAGACACTCAAGACCCATCATGCTCCGTATTAGCTGTCAGACCGAGGACAAAATTGCTGGGAGATTCAGAGCCTTTGTTTTCTCATCTGTGAAAAGGGAATAGTAATGAACTTAGTTCCTAAATGATGGTGAAGATTAAGTGACATGAGAAAGTACAAAAGGCAGGGAGCATGGTTCTGAATGTGTGAGAAACGCTACTCTTCATTGGTCTTTGCTTTTGCTTTTTTCAGTCAGTGTAATTTTTGCAGATGCCTCAAAACTCCATGGAGAGCCGGTGTTTGAGGCTGTCCCTTCTCACCTTTACTGTTGGTCGCAAGCCAAGTGGGAGCAGAGATCGTGTCAGCATCTTTCTTTTTTCCTCAAAACCTTACAGAGTGCGTTAAAAACCAAACGTCTAGGGCTTCCCTGGTGGCGCAGTGGTGGAGTCAAGATGGCGTACTAGGAGGACGCGGAATTCGCGTCTCCTCACAACTGGGGCACCTACCAGGCACCAGCGGGGGACCGTGGACACCTAAGGGGACGGGAGGAACTACCAGCGACCGGGTAGGACGTGGGGCGTGGGGGTAGTGATGGGGGAGGAGAAGTGGAGGTGGGACGGACTGGCGCCCCTTCTGGGGCTTTGCGATCCTAGAGGGGTGGGATAAGGAGGGTGGGAGGGAGATGCAATAGCGAGGAGGGATATGGGGATATATGTATGCATTTAGCTGATTCACTTTGTTCTACAGCTGAAACTGACACAACACTGTAAAGCAATTATACTCCAATAAAGATGTTAAAAAAACCCAAACAACGAACGTCTAGAATTCACGTGTTACAGTGTTCAGAGCTGACACCCGTGACAGGGGTGTGTGTGTGTGTGTGAGTGTGTGAGAGTGAGAGAGTGAGTGCACGTGCACACGCCTGGGGTGTTTCCTATAAACATTTTTGTAGATGAATGAACTGCTATCCAGGAGGTTGAGTAACCTACTTACAGATGCCTCTTAAATGAGAGTCACAACTTGGCTATGAATCCAGGTGCTCTTACTCTGGGTCCTGCCACTTCATACTGAGAAAGCCTGTCATCTCCCTTGCCATTCTGTGGAGCTCTCATGCTGAAGGAAATTAATCCAGTTTTAGAACATGACAGCCTGGAAATCGGTGGTTAGAATGTTCATGAAGCTCATTACCGGGGAGTCCCAAAGCCATGGGTGTGACCATCACACAGGTATTCTGTCCACAGAGTGTGTTTCATATTCAGCTCGTGTGGGCTGCGGGGTCTACTTTTCTGCCCCTGCAAGTTTAAACCTTCTTGGTGGTGGCTGGGGACGGAGAGAATAAACAGGCGGTGAGCTGCTGTAACTGTTGCCCGGCAACTCCTGTCATCTCCCCAAAGCTACACAGGGATGTCCTTCCCACAGGTGAGGTAGTTGGGTCCCCGAGCTTGACTTGTTTGTACTAGCTGTCGACAGACATGGGGAACTAAGGAAAAAACATTCTATTTCCACCAGTAAAACACATAATATACAAGTAGATTTTTCTTTTACAAAATCTTTTTTTTTTTTTTTTTGCGGTATGTGGGCCTCTCACTGTTGTGGCCTCTCCCGTTGCAGAGCACAGGCTCCGGATGCGCAGGCTCAGTGGCCATGGCTCACGGGCCCAGCTGCTCTGCAGCATGTGGGATCCTCCCGGACCAGTGCACGAACCTGCGTCCCCTGCATTGGCAGGTGGACTCTCAACCACTGCGCCACCAGGGAAGCCCTACAAAATCTTTTACTCGATACTTTTGAGGAACTTAATTCTCAAGAGATTTACAGCTCTAGTAGACTTGAATTTGCTCTGGACCAAAGTTTCCAATTATCTTGCCAGTCACTGCTATGCTCTGCAGTTTGGAGGAGTTTCACAGAGGAAGTGTTGCTAGTTCAAGCTCATTCCCAATCCATTTATTATGAAGTTAGGGTGGGGGTCACCACTCCACATGGAAAGACCAGCAGTCTCCTTACTATTTCTGACACTGTCCTTCTAATCTTCGAAATCTGTGACTCTCAAGTGGGGGTGATTCTTCTTCAATTAGGGAATGTTTGGCAACATCTGAAGACATTTTTGGTTGTCACAATTAGGAAGAAGGGGTGCTACTGGCATTGAGTGGGTAGAGCCCAGGGACCCTGCTAAACATCTACAGTGCACGGGACAGCTCACAATGAAGACTTATCTGGCCCCAAATGTCAACATTTCAGAGGCTGAAAAATCCAACTTTAAGTTTAAAAATGGAAAGTTGAACATCAAACATAGAGCAGGACACCAAAAAAGTCAGTTTTACTGTGTAAGTTAAACATACAAAATAAAACATTGTCACAGCAACCTCTGGGTTTAATTGCCGATGTAAAATAAGAAAATTCAGGGGCAGTGGGACATGTTATATGGCACCTTGAGGATGCAATCTGAAACAAATCTATAGGGCATGTGACTTCCCCAGACACTGTAAGCAAACAAAACACTTAAGTTATCTATCCATTAATTACAGTGTACGGACCTTATTTGTAAAAATTTAAATAAATAGAATATATAACATGATTGGGAAATGAACACCAATGGGGTGTTTTGTGGTGTTAGGAAATTATTTTTTTAGTGCAACATGGTATAAAGAAGCTTAGAGGTAATTTTGATATATCTGTAGATGAAATGATGTTTGAGTTCTGCTTCAGAATAATCTGAGGGAGAAGTGCTCGTGGGTCTAGGTGGAACTATGTTGGCATGATTTAGTAACTGTTGATCCCAGTTGATGGATGCGTGAGGCTCATCATTCTTTTCTCTCTACTTGTGTCGACATGTGGAATTTTCCACACTAAAATGTTTTTAAAAACAAACAGTGCCCCAAACCACAGAGTTACGCCTGCCAAATTCTAATAGCTCAAGTCATGGTGTCTGGTACTACAGGCACTTCCCATGCATCCTCCCTGCAGCATCCACAAGACTGGTGATGGCCTCCCACTGGCTTGCATCCGGGAGTTTAAGCAGTTGCCTGTGGACATGAGGAAGTTAGTGGTGGAGCAGAAATTCAAGCT
This sequence comes from Neophocaena asiaeorientalis asiaeorientalis, assembly GCF_003031525.2. Classification (NCBI taxonomy): domain Eukaryota; kingdom Metazoa; phylum Chordata; class Mammalia; order Artiodactyla; family Phocoenidae; genus Neophocaena; species Neophocaena asiaeorientalis. Next base: position 2,940,578 of record NW_020173687.1, on the reverse strand, counting down.
CAGGGCCTTCTAACCCCAGATTGTGGGGTTTTCTGCTCCATCCCACTGGTGTCCGCCTCCCCACAGAACACAGGTGTTTAGTGGGTGGGAGGGAGCGTGCATGCATCACAGGTGCAGATGCTAATCGGCTCCCTTCCAAATCTGCACAGGGGCGCTCCTTGTCAGCTGGTATTTGGACAGCTGAACCTCTAAGGGACCACAACATAATGCCTGATTCCTACCTTGGGAGTTGTAAACCAATCCCGGGTTAGAAATGTAAACATTTTCCCCATGGGGAAGAGCTGTTTTTAGCTAATTAGAAATGGGAGAGTCTGCCAGCTGTTAATATTGATGGTTATTCCTCGAAAAATGACTTGGAGGTGCGACTAATCAACTGTCTCTCAGAATGAAGAATGGAACAGGCTGCTCTCTGGGAATGCCAATGTGTATTTATAAATCTGTGCTTTACAGAACAGTCAGGAAAAATGAGCCAGACCTTTGGCACGGCAATGAGTTATGCAGAGCAAATAAAGCAATTATAAGCATCTGTATTGGACTTCAAATTTACAAAATTCCTTTTTAAAAAAAAATCGGTTCTTGCAACTGTTTTATGTGTCATTAAATGTGGTCCCATGTAATGTTTGTCTTGGTACACTGAAGTGTGCTTCTTGGCACGGGATTGAAAGTTAACAAGCGCTGGGATTGTGTTTTCTCACTTGGTAAATAGGGAGCTTTCACTTGGCTGAAAACATGTGGATGATTAGGCCCTGGCTTGCCACAGTGTTTGCTTTGCTGTGTCTAGAACTGATGTTTGCATGAAAAGTGCATGGCGATGAGCTACTTTACTGTGGGACGTGTGAGGGGACCCTGGCTGGGGACTGGGGTCTAGATGTATGGTGAGCAGGCTCTAAGGTGACCTCCTGGAGTCCTTGCCTGGGTAACCCCTTCTCCTTGAGTGTGCATGTGATGGTTGGCTTACTTTTACCCAGTTGAATATGGCAAAGGTGATGGAATGTCATGTGTATGATTGCCTTACAAAAGGTGGTACCATCTGTCTTACTAAAGGCGACTCTCTCCCTTGCTGGCTTTGTTAAAGCAAGTGACTGCTCTGGGGAACTCGGTCCCCAGTGTAGTCAGACGGCAGAGAGCTGAGACATCAGTCCAACAGCCTTGAGGGGCTGAATTCCGCCAATAGACGTGCTCCCGGCTTTAAATGTGGTCATCGCTTCTGGAGCCTCCTGATTGACCTTTCTCATAATAAGCACTGCGGGATGACTTCCACATTACAGCTGCCTCTCTCTACAGCGATCGGATGCCCAGCATCCAATATTCTTCTGACTTACAGACCCAGCCTGGTCTGGGTGCGTCTTCCAGACAGCTGACCTCCAGTTCACCCCCTGGACTGGTTACAGTCATCACGAACCTTGGAAGGTGAATATGGGAAGAACCACAAGATCCCTCAAAGGAGTCTATTACCAGTTCCAGCTCTTCCTCTCTTTCAATTCTATAACCCCTGTATATTTTATAAAAGAAGAAAAAAAATTAGCATTTTTATCAATGTGGTATGAAGAGACCTGGAACTAAACCCAACATCATGGTAAGGAAAGCTTCCTGCCTTCCGCTCCTGCCCCAGGATCAGGGCTTATAAAAAAGGAGCCTCCAAAGTACCGGGAGCTTCTTACAATGAAGTATAAAGCATGGTCCTCCCCACGAAGGTGTCACGGGACCTAGAAACATGAGGTTAACTAAGAGGCAGAAAGGCAGTTACAAAATTTTTAACATGAGAAATATTTAAGCTACTTAACAGTTGATGAGAATGATCCAGTTAAGAGGGGAAGTTAAATATTTAAGAAAGAAGGGGAAATGAAGTGGCAGGGAAAGGACCTTAGACATTCACTCTAACAACAAAAAAAGTCTGGCAAAAATGATCAGAATAGGGGCTTCCCTGGTGGCGCAGTGGTTGAGAGTCCACCTGCTGATGCGGGGGACACGGGTTCGTGCCCCGGTCCGGGAGGATCCCACATGCCGCGGAGCAGCTGGGCCCGTGAGCCATGGCTGCTGAGCCTGCGCGTCCGGAGCCTGTGCTCTGCAACGGGAGAGGCCACAGCAGTGAGAGGCCCGTGTACCACAAAAAAAAAAAAAAAAAAAAAAAATTATCAGAATAAACTTTTTCAGAACTCTAAAAATTAACCAAAGCCTTCAGCAATGCAAAGAGGGTGTTTTGTTTTTGTTTTACCTTGTTTTTTTCTTAGAGAAAAAAACAGCTGAATCTTGGTAAGAACAATAAGCTTTGTGGCATTTTAACTTTCCCTTGTCTCACCCGAACCTCCAACTCTGTGGTGACCTTGATAAACAGCAGTGCCCATCCCCCATGCAGCCCGAGTGCCAGCAGAGGGAGGACAACAGGGCTGCAGCTCATTGAAGCCTCGTTCTGAAAGAATTGTCATCATTTGACATGTATGGGTGCCTGGAAGACCCCAGTTACAAATCCATCTGTAATTGACCTGACTTGGAACTCACCTGGTGTGATCAGCCATAGAGGGATGAAGAAAAAGCATTTCAGGTAGAGAGAACAGCCAGTGCAAAGCCCCTGAGATTGGAATGAACTTGGATCCGAGTCGGGGAGGGAAGAGCATCAGGGAGACCTTGGACATGGTGAACATAGAGAGGAAGGTTGGGGAACTGGGGGATTTATTCCAAGTGCACCTCGGAGCTACTGGATGGTTTTAAGCTGGGGATGGAGTGAAGTTTTCAAAGCCTCACTGTGAGGAGGTGTCTTACTTTGTTTTTGTTTGATGACACCCACTGGACTGTGAGAGATGATGGGATAGGGGCTGCATCTTAATCCCTCATGACGGAATCCTGCAGGCTGTTACAGATGTGGCACGGGAGCATTTTGGGAAAGAAAGAAACCAAGGAAGGGAGGGAGGGAGGGAGAGGAAAGAAGAGAGAAAGGAGGAGGGAAGGAAGCAAGCTTGAAGGAACTCAAGCTGTTGCGTCTCTGCCTTTAGCGCGTGGGAGGCTGTGCTTTGATTGGGGATTTAGGGCCTTTCCTTGGCTGTTTAGTTTTTGCATCTGCTGCATTTGACATGTCTCTAAATTTGATACTCTTTTCCCCTCGTATTTTATGCCAAATTCCCCTAGTAATTTATGCCTTGGGAATTCTGGTCTTTCCATCTGGGAAACAATTGCATGTTTTTGATGCTCTAAAATAAAATTAATGAAGAGGTAAAGAGATCTTTTTCACTCATTATTTATCGCTTCAATCTTGCATTTCTTCTGTTGATTTTATACTGGAATCTTTCTCTCAGCCTTTTTAATTAGAATCAGTCTGCCTCCCGGGTATTCCTGGGCTCAGCATGCAGTAATAGGTGGCAGACATGAGCAGGGCCTGCCAGGCCGCACCTGCTCCAGTGTTCAGCCGTGTACACACACACATTCTCAGAACAGCCCGATTTCTGGCCATATCTGGCCAGAGCAGCCTTCCGTGGCAGTGTTATTTCTTGGCCTCAAAGTGACTGCATTCACCTTGTAATGATTTAGTCACTGCAACTGTTAAATAATGCAGTCACTTTTATTAATTCTCAATCCATCTATGTGGGAGAAAATACCATCTGAACAGCCATATGGTGGACTGTTAATGAATGCAAGATACCTGGATGTCACATGAAAGATTCTGGATGGGCACACAAGTTAGGCATCATGATTTTCTGTTACTACCAAGCCCAGATAAAGTCCTCTCCTAGGAGACCATTACTATGTGGTTGTATATTTAAAAAAGGCATGGTTCCCAGAGAAGGCACAAAGCAGCAATGCATACTTAATAGCTTGTACCAAGGAGTAAATTAAGCCTGGAACTGCCGAGGTATTAAAGTTAGCAGAGCGGGTCTTGAGTATTAAAGAGAGAAATTTCTGAGAGAGAGAGAGGAGTTCATTCTTTTACATTGACTCAATAGTGAAATAAAGTGAACTCTGACAGTATGATTTAGCAAAGACTCTAAAACATAACATGTTGGAATGGCTTTGTATCAAAAGTTATTTTTCTGTTCTATTACCTTTAATGAATCGCTTGGATCACCGAGTATATTCGCTGAGCTATGGCTCAGTGCATTTTTGATAAGGAGACAAAATGTGCTACAGGTTTTGGTATAATTTTATTTATGATGGGGTTGCGTGCTCCATGTCATGTATATGCAGAAATACCTGTATCCATGCACAGAATATACATGTTTATTTTCATACATATTCATGTGAATATTTTACCGGTAGGACTTCTAATGAATTAGAATAGATCTAATAATAAAGAGTTCTATTGTATTTTTTTCATCTTAAATAAATAGAAGTGCACAAAATCCTTTATTGGAAATTCACTAAAGGAAGACATGTTATCAAATTAGTACCCAGAGGGCCAGCTGGTGATGTGCAGTGATGAATCTATCTCAAATTACTCACTACTCCGTGAAAAAGGCTCAAATCATTCAGCCCATGGCCCTGAAAGCATTAAATGTCTCCCATTCCACAGTTTTAAGCAGAGTTCAAACCAACCCATCCCTTATTTTCAGAGTTAAAATGGGAAGTTTCAATTTGCCTTCTCTGCTAAGCGTCCTCTCTCCTTTGGGGGTGTCTTTTGGGTGCTGGGAGGGGACCCCAGCCCTCCGTCTTCTCCCCATGCCGAGACTCCCCACCAGTCCCGCTCCAACACTTCATCCTGTACCTGGGAATTCTCTCCTTGGGAGCTGTGTTGAAGCCCCTGCAGGCCTCTGCCTGGGTTTGGGTTAATGTACCTCAGCTAGGACCACAGCTTTGCTGATCCCTTTGTCACCCTATAGCAAGGCACTCTTAGGTCCCCTCCTGTCCACCTCTGTGGTCTTTTCTCTAACAGTCACACCTCAGTTCTTTTACTATTGCTGCATCTTCCAGCTAGAGCACCCAAACTGACTTGCAAAACCCAAATCTGGTCCACTTGTCCATATCCGTCTAGGAATTTTCTGTCTTCTGAGGCAAGGCACATGCATTCATGAAACACATTTTTATTGATATTCTCTAGATCAGAGACAGTGTCCTAGTGCCAGGTATAGGTACAGCTGTGAATGAGACCGACAAGGTCCTGGCACTAATGGAGCTTCCTTCTAACTAGGGGAGACGGTAAGCAGTTAACTGGTGGAGAAATTGATGTCATGTGGTGGTCTGTCTTGTGGCCAGGGTGAACCAGGTGTCACCCCAGGTCAGGAGCCCTCATCCATGACTCCACATGCTCCTGTCACAGCGTGTACCACTTTCCACTGCAGTGTAAGCTGTCACGGGTAGAGCCGTGCTGCTCTGATCTTTTTTACATAGCATAGTGCCTGCTAGGCAGCTTTTAGAAAATAGATTCAGTAATCCAACCCACAAATATTTACTGAACTCTTGCTGCATGGCTTGCGTCGTTCTGGGCACCAGAGATCAAGATGGGTGAGGCCCCCACGCTTGCGGAGGTACCTGGGTGCAGGCCAGGAGGCCCAGTAAACAAGCGGGACAGCTGGGAAGGGAGGCCTCTGTGGCTGGGCTGCAAGCACATGAAGAGTAGTGCTTCTTGGACTTGCGTGGGCTTAGCAGTCACCTGGGACCCGCTCACAGAGTTTCTGCTCCGGGAGATCCGGCTGGGGCCTGGGGATGTGCATTTGCAACAAGCTCCCAGGCGCTGCTGCTACTGGTGCGCGGAACGCTCTGTGCTGACGCCTGTTGACGCTGGGAGGGGGAGGAGGAGGGGCGGCAGGGCGATGTCCCCGGTGCCAGGGCAGCCTGGCCTTGGGACGCAAAGGGCCTGAGCCTGCGGTTCGAGAAGCAGGGAGGTTTGGTGTCAGGTGTGTCCCTTCACACGGGGCCACTAACCGTGCAGGGAGCTGAGATTTTCCTGAAAGCAGTGGGGAAAGGGTGTAGCATTTTAAGCAGGTTAGGGTTAGGGTTAGGGTGACATCACTGGGAGTATTGGTTTCCTATCACTGTTCTAACAATTACCACAAACATGGGGGCTTACAACAATACAGGCTTACAGTTCCGGAGGTCAGAAGTCCAGTCTGGTCTCACTGTGCTAACATCAGTGTCAGCAGGGCTGTGTCCTCTGGAGGCTCCATGGGGGGACCCACTCCCTTGCCTTTTCCAGCTCCTGGAGGTTGTCTTGTTCCTTGGCTCGTGGCCCCTTCCTTCATCTTTGAAGCCAGCGAGGGGTGTCTGAAACCTCACTCACCGTCTCTTTGGTTCACTCTTCCACTCGGGGATGCTCGGGGTTACAATGGCCCACTCGGGGGATCCAAGCTAATCTCCCTATCTTGGCTGATTAGCAACCTTAATTCCACCTGGAGCTTCAGTTCCTCTTTGCCTTGTAACCTAAAAGACTCACGGGATCCAGGGAGCAGGACTTGGGTCTTTCTGAGCGACGTTGCTCTGCTGACCATATCCGGTTTAAAACATACACCGTGATACTGCTCAGAGAACGGCGGGGAGAAGAGTGGAATTAGGGAGACCGAAGACAGGGCTGCCACCTTGGTCCAGGTGGGAAGGGGTTTGGCTTGAACTGGGTTGGGGATACAGAGAGGCGGAGATGTGAACACCTTGGGGACAGGGAGCTGACGGCATGGGTGTGAGGTGAGACGAAGAAAGATGTGAAGGAATGGGGAATGATGCTCTTAACTGAAGGAGAGGAGGCAGAGGGTCAGAGGGAGTCTGGAGTGAGGTTAATGCCGTTTAACCTAACCCACTCACCATTACCCGCTGGGCTGTGGAAGCGCACTGACTTTGTGAACAAGACAGTGAAACTTGGGCTGTAAAAGCATCTTAAGGACTCCGTCAATCTGTGGGTTGGCACTTCCTGACCTTATGGGTTAAAATGAATCCGTATCAATTCTGGAAAGTTCCATAGGTGTTTGGAGACCTAACTTTAAAGGCACAGTGGATTTCTGGGATGGGCACAGAGTGACCTGAGTTTGAATCCCAGCTGGGCACGTACTAGTTGAGATGTGCCAGAACCCCCCGAGCCTCTCCTTCATCATCTGTAAAATGGGCCTGAGAAGTCTATTTGCAGGGTGTTGTGAAGGTTGGACATTCTGTCTGTAAATGCCTGGCCCTGCTCTTGGGAGTTTATTCCTATATTCCTGTGGTCTCTGTTGGATTATAATGGGCTGGGAAGCATTGATTCTTCTGAGAGTGCTTTGAGGCAACAACCTTTTCGGGCTGCTATTGAAATTAGTGACCCAATTAATATGGCCCGCGTAAAAGCTCCTCAGAGCAGGCAAGAGCTGGGAAAACAAAAGTTTTTTTTTTTTTTTAAATTTCAGCATCCTTAAAAAATATTATTCACCCTTCTGGCTGGGCCAGTGGACATTTAGATAAGTTTTTCTAATTATGTATCAGAGGATCTCTGTAAACATGAAGCGACTGTCTTTGAGAGGTAGAAATCATTAAATACGAAGACAATAAGTTATCCGTTGTTTTCCGAACTGACTCTCTCCCATCTCCCAAGAATATTCTCCTCGCCTCTGTGTACTTTCCCATCTGGGTACACAAACAAAAACCTTGTAAAAAGTTAAAGCCATATTAATATGTTTGTTTTTTCAAATGGTTGGCAGTGTGTGGGCAATTAGCAGGTCTGATTTCGGTTTTGAATTCAGCCCTGCATTCTGCTTGGCCACGCATGACAGCCTTCCCAACCTGCAGACACTGGGAATTTATTTTCCCATTTGTATTCATGACATTCATGATCTGAAATGGCCATTCTAATGTCTCCCCACCCCTCTTTGCAGCGAATTAGTGGAGTCAGTTGCTTCTGGCCTGAGGTCTCATCTGTTGTACCAAATGTGACCTGGATGCCAAGTTCCATTCCAGCGTACGTCTTTATAGCATGCTGGACTTGAAGAGACCCTGCCAGGCCTTCTCCACAGCCTGGGATGGGGTCAGCAGGGCAGCGTCGCGGAGCAGCCGTCCCAGCTCCAATCCCTGAGATACTTCAGGTGGTCCCTCCCAAAAAGGAGGGAGGACCAGAGGGGAGGGCTCCACTTCAGCACAGGTGATGGGGAGATTATTCTTGGTGTTTGGGCGGGAGGTCAACAAATTTCAAACTCTTCTACTTTCACTGTGATTATTTATGCAGGATCTAAGGTTTTTGTATATGGCTTTTTATTTTTAACACAATTTTAATAATATTATAAAGGTAGTGCACACAATATATGGTTTCTACAAAGTTGAATATAAAGAGAATACAGAATCCAGAGGTATATGCACATATATGGTTTTTCAAAGTGGAATGTAGATTATGGAGAGATACAGAAGGGTAGATTACTGTTTTCTTCACTCCCTTCACTTTATTCTCATTTTCTGTAAGTAATATTTTTAGCTATTTTATTTTGTATGTATTCTTAGAGAGATACGTATGTGTTTACCACAATGTCATTTATATACTACTTCTGTATGATATTTCTAAGCCATCTCCGTTGTATATGTGCACATCTGAGGAGGCTGATTTAGATGAATGTTCTTCATTCTAAATGCACCTTTTCCTTACTTAACTATGAAATATTTCACATGTATGAAATAACACATATACTATGTGCATGCTTTAAAGAATGATGGTGAATGGATTCTCCACCCTACTTAGGTAATAAAGACAAGTGAAGGAAGTGTTAGGTCAGTGTTACTAGGTTTAGAATTGACCATGGGATTTAGTAACATGGAGATCATGGGTGATCTGGCTGAGCAGTTGATGTGGGTAGAGGGTGTGAACACCCAACCGTGAAAAGGTTTAAGGGACAGTGAGAGAATGCAAATGGTGAACAGTTATAACCATCGTTCCTGAGATGTTTTTCTATAAAAGGGAGAAGAGAAATGAGGTCACTGCTGGAGAGAGAAGTGAGCTCAAGTGAGAATTTCTTAAGATGAGAGGAGTTTGGGCATATTTATTTGTGGATGGGAGTGATTCTGTAAAGAGAAGAAAGTTGATGCCACAGAAAAAGAAAGATGACAATTGCTGAGTGATGTTCTTGAATCAGGGAGAGTGCCTGGGGTCTAGGATCTAAGCAGAGTCTCTGGCCTTAGGAAGGGGCATGGGGTGTTGAGTTGTAGCAATAAGACAGATAGAAGGGACACGTGGGACAGATACAAGGTGAAAGGTGTGCTGGTGAGGATCATTTCCTCTCTTCTTATTGTGTCTACTTTTCCTCAGTGAACAAGGAAGTGAGCTGAGAGCAAAGACGGGAGGAGGTGTTGGGGATCTGGAGAGAGAAGAGTGGGGAGGGGGTGGATTGAGAGGCACTGTAGGATAGCCAAGCAGCCCTCGGGCCCTTGTGAGCTGAGTAGACTTGAGTTTACAGTGAGACCAGTGAACGTGTTTCTCTATTTTTCTCCAACCACATTGAGCTGGGTGAGTGCAGGCCTGAGTAGGCAGAGAGTGGTTTAACCTGAGTTAGAGCCTTCCATGGGGAGAGTGGAAGGGAGCTGAGTATCCAGGAGGATTAATCTGTGCGAGGAGGGAGGTGGAGACATGAGGGAAGGTCAGGGGCAGTGGGCAGGATCCGTGGATTTTAAGTCTCTGAGATTTTGAAGAATGGCTGGAGTTTGGCTGTGAAGTGATATGATCTGGAAGTTGGGAGTTAGTGGTTGAAGCATGGTGTGCTTAGTATTAAGAGTCCGAAAGCATGTGGTTCTATTGGCAACGCTAGGGTCCCGAAGAGGACCATGTGTGTGAGTGGCTGAGATAGGGAGAAAAACAAGATTATTGGAAGAGAGGTCAAAGGATTGAGAAGCCAGATGTTGTAAAGATCATTTACGTAAGTATTGGGATTTTGAGCATGTTGGAGGGAAAGGTGGGCTGCTTAGTGCTGTAGGCATCAATTTGCAGGAGTTAATTTCTGTGGGGACTTGGGAATTTTTGTTTTGTTTTGTTTTAATTTTTACTAGAGTATAGTTGACTTACAGCGTTGCATTAGTTTCTGCTGTACAGCAAAGTGTATTGGTTATACATATAAATATATCCAGTCTATTTTAGATTCTTTTCCCATATAGGTCATTACAGAGTATTGAGAAGAGTTTCCTGTGCTACACAGTAGGTCCTTAGTAGTTATCTATTTTATATATAGTAGTTTGTATGTGTCAATCCCAGTCTCCCAATTTATCTCCCACCCTGGGACTTGGGTTTTTGGCTGAAGGCGTTGGGGAAGAAATTGTGTGCCCTCGTGTGGAAGGTGAAAGGGGGCAGAAATGAGAGCTACAGAGAGATGATAATAGTATCCCCATCATCGTACTATTCATTGAAATACATTGCACTGTACTGTATTTAGTCACTTAAATGCATTGGTCTGGCGTGTTCTTTATGACAACCTTATAAGGAAGGCACGGTATTATGTACACTTTGCAGATGATGAAACTGTGGCACAGAGAAGTTAAATAACTTGCCCAAGGTTGAACAGCTAATCAGAAATGGAACTAAGCCCCAAACCAGTAGATCAAATTTTGGCTTGGCATCTCTCCCAAATCTACCTGCCTGATTGGTTTGCACCCCTCTGAGAGACGATGATGGGCAGGGAGCACAGAGAAGCTTGCCCCCAACCACAGTGCATCTCTGGTGGGCTGAGGGCTGAGCAGAGCCAGCTGTATCTGGCAGAGCCTGATGCAGTGTAGTGTCTTGAACTTGGTATGCACTCAGTTGCTTCTTTTTTTTCTCCAGTGTTTTATTATAAAAAATAAGCATACAGAAAAGCAGACTGGATTTTACAGAGAATACCTGCAGCACCTAGATTTTTCCATTTAGTTTTAACTATTCTTGCTTTATCACATATTCATCCATCCTCTCTCTCCAAGCATCAAACCATCATTTAAAAAATGTATTTCAAAGTAAGTTGCAGGTATTACTGCACATTTCCCTAAATTCTTCAACATGTATGTCATTAACTAGAGTTCAGTATTTATTTACAGTTTTTTTTTTCTTTTGAGATAAAATTTGTATAGAATTAAATGCACAAAGGTTAAGTGAATCATTCCATGAGTTCTAACACATGTATACTCCTGTGTAACCCAAACCCCTGTCAAGATTCCCATCACCATGGAAAGTTTCCTCCTGTTCATTCCACATCAATTCCCACTCCCCACCCAATCCCCGGAGGCAACTACTTTCTGGTTATTTTTTATTATAGATTATTTTTGCCTTTTCTAGAACTTCATATAAATGGAATCACACAGCATGTGCTCCTTTGCTAGGCTTCCCTCAGTCAGCATAATGATTTTGGGATTCATTCATGTCATGTAGCATGCTGTGTTCCATTAAATTACTGAATACTAGTCCTCGTATAGGTAGACCAGAAATTGGTTTTCCGTTCTCTTGTTGATTAAAATTAGGTTTTTGTTTGTTTGTTTGTTTGGTTTTACTTTTTGCCTATTGTGAATAAAGCTGCTATGAAGAATTTTGTGTAAGTCTTTTGTGGACAGTTGTTTTAATTTTTCTTGGGAAAGTATCTAGGAGTGGAATTGCTAGGTCATGGTGTAGATAGATATTGAGCTTTATTAGAAAATTCTGTAAACAATGTATGAGAGCTCTGGTTCCTCTGCATACTTGTCAGCATTTAACGTCAGTCTTTTCAACTTCAGCCATTTTGATGGAGCCTGGTAATTTTTCTTTTTTTCCTTAACTTCCTTATTTATTTATTTATTATTTATTTATACAGCAGGTTCTTATTAGTTATCCATTTTATCCACATCAGTATATACATGTCAATCCCAATCTCCCAATTAATCCTACCGCCCCACCCCCACTTTCCCTCCTTGGTGTCCATATGTTTGTTCTCTACATCTCTGTCTCTATTTCTGCCTTGCAAACCAGTTCATCTGTAGCATTTTTCTAGATTTCACATATATGTGTTAATATACGATATTTGTTTTTCTCTTTCTGACTTACTTCACTCTGTATGACAGTCTCTAGGTCCATCCACTTCTCTACAAATGACCCAATTTCGTTCCTTTTTATGGCTGAGAAATAATTCATTGTATATATGTTCCACATCTTCTTTATCCATTTGTCTGTCGATGGGCATTTAGGTTGCTTCCATGACCTGGCTATTGTAGGTAGTGCTGCAATGAACATGGGGATGCGTGTATCTTTTTGAATTATGGTTTTCTCTGGGTATATGCCCAGTTATGGGATTGCTGAGTCATATGGTAATTCTATTTTTAGTTTTTTAAGGAACCTCCTTACTGTTTTCCATAGTGGCTGTATCAATTTACATTCCCACCAACACTGCAAGAGGGTTTCCTTCTCTCCACACCCTTTCCAGCATTTGTTGTTTGGAGACTTTCTGACGATGCCCATTCTAACTGGTGTGAGGTGATACCTCACTGTAGTTTTGATTTGCATTTCTCTAATAATTAGTGATGTTGAGCAGCTTTTCATGTGCCTCTTGGCCATCTGCATGTCTTCTTTGGAGAAATGGCTATTTAGGTCTTCTGCCCATTTTTGGATTGGATTTTTTTTTTAATATTGGGCTGCATGAGCTGTTTATATATCTTGGATATTAATCCGTTGTCCATTGTTCGTTTGCAAATAATTTCTCCCATTCTCAGGGTTGTCTTTTCATCTTGTTTATCGTCTCCTTTGCTGTGCAAAAGCTTTTAAGTTTCATTAGGTCCCATTTGTTTATTTTTGTTTTCATTTCCGTTACTCTAGGAAGTGAGTCAAAAAAGTTTCCTTTTATTTCTTTTTCATCTCTGACTGCCATGGCTAGGACTTTCAGAACTATGTTGAATAATTGTGACGAGAGTAGACATCCTTGTCTTGTTCCTGATCTTAGAGGAAATGCTTTCAGTTTTTCACCATTGAGAATGATGGTTGCTTGGGTGTGTTGTGTATGGCTTTTATTATGTTGAAGTGGGTTCACTCTATGCCCACTTTCTGGAGAGTTTTTATAATAATTGAATGCTGAATTTTGTCAAAAGCTTTTTCTGCATATATTGTTTCCTTCCTCTGCAGTGTTTTGGAAGAGTTTGAGAAGGATGGTGTTAGCTCTTCTCTAAATGTTTGATAGAATTTACCTGTGAAGCCGTCTGGTCCTGGACTTTTGTTTGTTGGAAGATTTTTAATCACAGTTTCAATTTCGTTACTTGTAATTGGTCTGTGCATATTTTTTATTTCTTCCTGGTTCAGTCTTGGAAGGTTATATATTTCTACAAATTTTTCCATTTCTTCCAGTTTGTCCATTTTATTGACATAGAGTTACTTGTAGTAGTCTCTCATGATGCTTTGTATTTCTGTGGTGTCTTTTGTAACTTCTCCTTTTTCATTTCTAATTTTATTGATTTGCATACACTCCGTCTTTTTCTTGATGAGTCTGGCTAAAGGTTTATCAATTTTGTTATCTTCTCAAAGAACCAGCTTTTAGTTTTGTTGGTCTTTGCTATTGTTTTCTTTGTTTCTATGTCATTTATTTCTGCTCTGATCTTTATGCTTTCTTTCCTTATACTAACTTTGGGTTTTGTTTGTTCTTCTTTCTCTAGTTGCTTTAGGTGTAAGGTTAGATTGTTCATTTGAGATTTTTCTTGTTTCTTGAGGTAGGCTTGTATTGCTATAAACTTCCCTGTTAGAACTGCTTTTGCTGCATCCCATAGGTTTTGCGTCATTGTGTTTTCATTGTCATTTGTCTCTAGGTATTTTTTGTTTTCCTCTTTGATTTCTTCAGTGATCTCTGGTTATTTAGTAATGCATTGTTTAGCCTCTATGTGTTTGTGTTTTTTACATTTTTTCCGCTGTAATTTATTTCTAATCTCATACCATTGTGGTTGGAAAAGATGCTTGATATGATTTCAGTTTTCTTAAATTTACCAAGGCTTGTTTTGTGACCCAATATGTGATTTATCCTGGAGAATGTTCCATGTGCACTTGAGAAGAAAGTATAATCTGCTGTTTTCAGAATGAATGTCCTATAAATACCAATTAAATCTATTTGTTCTATTGTGTCATTTAAAGCTTGTGTTTCCTAATTAATTTTCTGTTTGGATGATCTGTACATTGGGGTAAGTGAGGTGTTAAAGTCCCCCACTATTATAGTGTTACTGTCAGTTTTCTCTTTTATGGCTATTAGCATTTGTCTTAAGTATTGAGGTGCTCCTATGTTGGGTGCATATATATTTATAATTGTTATATTTTCTTCTTGAATTGACCCCTTGATCATTATGTTGTGTCCTTCCTTGTGTCTTGTAACATTCTTTATTTTAAAGTCTATTTTATCTAATATGAGTATTGCTACTCCAGCTTTCTTTTGATTTTCATTTGCATGGAATATCTTTTTCCATCCCCTCACTTTCAGTCTTTATGTGTCCCTAGGTCTGAAGTGGGTCTCTTGTAGACAGCATATAGATGGGTCTTCTTTTTGTATCCATTCAGCAAGCCTGCGTCTTTTGGTTGGAGCATTTAATCCATTCACATTTAAAGTAATTATTAATAAGTCTGTTCCTATTACCATTTTCTTAATTGTTTTGGGTTTGTTTTTGTAGGTCCTTTTCTTCTCTTGTGTTTCCCACTTAGAGAAGTTCCTTTAGGATTTGTTGTAGAGCTGGTTTGGTGGTGCTGAATTCTCCTAGCTTTTGCTTGTCTGTAAAGCTTTTGATTTCTTTGTCGAATCCAAATGAGATCTTTGCCAGGTAGAGTAATCTTGGTTGTAGTTTCTTCCCTTTCATCACTTTTAAATATATTGTGCCACTCCCTTCTGGCTTGTAGAGTTTCTGCTGAGAGATCAGCTATTAACCTTATGGGTGTTCCCTTGTATGTTATATGTTGTTTTTCGCTTGTTGCTTTTAATAATTTTTCTTTGTCTTTAATTTTTGTCAATTTGATTACTGTGTGTCTCGACGTGTTTCTCCTTGGGTTTATCCTGCCTGGGACTCTCTGCACTTCCTGGACTTGGGTGGCTATTTCATCTCCCATGTTAAGGAAGGTTTTGACTGTAATCTCTTCACATATTTTCTCAGGTCCTTTCTCTCTCTCTTCTCCTTCTGAGACCTCTATAATGCTAATGTTGGTGTGTTTAATGTTGTCTCAGACGTCTCTTTGGCTGTCTTCATTTCCTTTTCATTCTTTTTTCTTTATTCTGTTCCGTAGCAGTGAATTCCACCATTCTGTCTTCCAGGTCACTTATCCGTTCTTCTGCCTCAGTTCTGCTATTGATTCCTTCTGGTGTATTTTTCATTTCAGTATTGTATTGTTCATCTCTGTTTGTTTGTTCTTTAATTATTCTAGGTGCTTGTTCTTTAATTCTTCTAGGTGTTTGTTCTTTAATTCTTTTAGGTCTTTGTTAAACATTTCTTGCATCTTCTCGATCTTTGCCTCCATTCTTTTTCCAAGGTCCTGGATCATCTTCACTATCATTATTCTGAATTCTTTTTCTGGAAGGTCACTTATCTCTACTTCATTTAGTTGTTTTTCTGGGGTTTTATCTTTTTCCTTCATCTGGTACATAGCCCTCTAGTTTTTCATTCTGTCTGTCTTTCTGTGAATACGGCTTTTGTTCCCTAGGCTGCAGGATTGTAGTTCTTGCTTCTGCTGTCTGCCCTCTGGTGGATGAGGCTACCTAAGAAGCTTGTGCAAGCTGCCTGATGAGAGGGACTGGTGGTGGGTAGAGCTAGGTGTTGCTCTGGTGGGCAGAACTCAGTAAAACTTTAATCTGTTTGTGTGCTGATGGTTGGGGCTGGGTCCACTCCCTGTTGGTTGGTTGTCGTGAGGCAAACCAGCACTGGAGCCTATCCTGCTCTTTGGTGGGGCTAATGGCAGAGTCTGGGAGCGCTCACGCCGAGTGCTTCCCAGAACTTCTGCTGCCAGTGTCCTTGTCCTCACGGTGAGCCACAGCCACCCTCTGCCTCTGCAGGAGACCCTCCAACACCAGCAGGTGGGTCTGGTTCAGTCTCCTATGGGGTCCCTGTTCCTTCCCCTGGGTCCTGGTGCCCACACTACTTTGTGTGTGCCCCGTGAGAGTGGACTCTCTGTTTCCCCCAGTCCTGTCAAAGTCCTGCAATCAAATCCCAGTAACCTTCAAAGTCTGATTCTCTAGGAATTCCTCCTCCTGTTGCTGGACCCCCAGCTTGGGAAGCCTGACATGGGGCTGAAAACCTTCACTCCAGTGGGTGGTCTTCTGTGGTATAAGTGTTCTCCAGTCTGTGAGGTCTCCAATTGTTCACCCACCCAGTGGTTATGGGATTTGACTTTATTGTGATAGCGCCCCTCCTACCATCTCACTGCGGCTTCTCTGTTGTCTTTGGGTGTAGGGTATCTTTTCTGGTGAGTTCCAGTGTCTTCCTGTCGATGATTGCTCAGCAGTTAGTTGTGATTCTGGTGCTCTCACAAGAGGCAGTGAGCGCATGTCCTTCTACTCTGCCATCTTGAACCAAACTCCCCTGGTAATTTTTCATTGGAGTTTTAATTTGCCTTTTTTAACATCTGATGGTGCTGTGCTCATTGGTCATTGATACATCTGCATTTGTGAAGTGTTTTCAAATATGGTGACCAGTTTTTAATTAGGTTGATTGTCTTTTCCTTACTGAGTTTTAGAAGGTCTAGACTCTGTTCTGTCCTTTGGTCTTTGTTTCACTCTTTATGCAGTACTGCATACTTTTGAATATTGGTTCTTTATAGTAAGTCTTGAACTTAGGTGTAAGTCCTCTAATCTTTTTCTGATTTTTTTTTTAGATTGCTTTGGGTATTCTAAATCCTTCGAATCTGCATGTATATTTTAAAATAAACTGGTCAGGTTCTGCAAAAAATTCTTACATGATTATAATTGAGATTGTGTTGAATTTATAGATCAATTTGGAAAGAACTGCTATCTTAACATTATCAAGTCTTCCAATCATTGTAGCGGCTATATATTTTTAATTCTTTAGGACTTTAAAAATTTTTTCTCATCTGTATTTGATAGCTGTCAGTGTTCTAGTCTTATACATTTTATTAAATTTATTTCTAACTGTTGTTCTATTATAAAAAGAATATTGTAAATTTAATATTTAAAAATTTAAATTTAATATTCAGGTTGTTCACTGTTAAATACAATTGATTTTTTTGTATTGACCTTGCAGTCTGTGCTTTTTCTGAGTTGTCTCATTAGTTCTAATAGTCCTTTGTAGATTCCTTAGGATTTTCTATTTAAGTGATCATGGGATCTGCAAATAGAGACGGTTTTACTTTTTCCTTCCTGATCTTAATTTCTTTTATTATTCTTCTCTTGGGTTAGCATTTAATCTCTCCCTGTTAACTATGATGTTAGCTGTAGCTTAGATGTTCTTCATCAGGGTAAGGAAGTTTCCTTCTGTTTCTAGTTTAGTGCAACTTTTAAATCATAAATGACCATTAGATTTTGTCAATATTTTCTCCTCCATCTATTGAGGTAATCAATGTTTTTTTTTCCTTCTTCCTTCCATTAATAGGTAAGTTAAGTTGATTTTTGAATGGTAAAACATACTTGCATTCCTAGGATAAATCAAACACAGTTATGAGGTATTTTCCTATTTATATATTTCTGTATCCAACTTGCTAATATTTGTTAAGGAGTATCGTGCTTATGTTCATGAAGGGTATTGGCTTATAATTTTCTTTTTTTATAGTATCTTTATCAGTGTCATGCTATCCTCATAAAACGATTTGAAAATTGTTCTCTGCCCATTTTCTAAAAATATTATGTAACAAATTGTGCTATATCTTCCTTAAATATTTGATAGGTTTCACCAGTGGAACCATCTGGTCCTGAAGTTGTTTTTTGTTTTTTGTTTTCTGTAGAACTGTTTTTGTTAGTAAGTTCAATTCCTTTAATAGATGGAGGTCTACTCAGACTTTTTGTTTCATCTTGTCTCAATGTTGGTAAATCATATTTTTCAAGAGATTTGTCCATTTTATCTACATTTTCAAATTCTGTTCATATACAGTTACTCCTGGGTATTTCTTTATTTTCCATTTAAACTGTGTAGGTTATTGGTCAAGGTATTTACTTCTTTCCTGATACTGGGAATGTGTGTCATTTTTTAACCCCCTTTATAATTTCATACAGGGCTGTGCCAATTTCGTTACTCTTTCCAAAGAGCCGACTTGTGGCTTTGTTACATTTCTCGCTTGCTTGCCTCTTTTCTATTTCATTGATTTTTATCCTCAGCCTCATTATTTTAATGCTTCTACCTAGCTCTTCATTTTCTAGCTTCTACAGGTGGAACATTAAACAATTGATTTCAGGCCTTTCTTCTTTTCTAATATAAACATTAAAGGCTATATATTCCCCTCAAGTACCACCTTAGCTGATAGATTATATTTTTGTTCCCATTTAGTTTGAAATATTTCTTCCTTGACCCATGGATGTATTAGAAGTGTATTGATGAATTTCCAAATAATTGTTTTTTCCCCTAGATATCTTATTGTTATTTATTTTTAATTTTCACTGTAGTGTGAGAATACACTCTATATGATCTGAGTGCTTTTGGATTAATTGATACTTAATTTATGGCCCAGCATAAGGTTATCTCGTTGAACTCATCTGTGCACTTGAAAAGAATGTGCATTCAGCAATTGTTAGGTTAGCTTCCATATCATCAGTTAAGTCAAGGTGGTTGATAGCGCTCTCATAGCTTCTGGGCCTGTGTGTGTTTGTTTACGTATTTATTTAGATAGCTCTGTAATTCCCACACATGCACTGAAGACCTCTGGATGCTGCAGTGAATTCACAGGGGCATCCTGGAATATTTAAACACAGTGACATCTGTTGGACACGATGTGAGCTTCTACTAGTGAGTCTTGGGCAGATCTTCCAAATGTCAGTATATTCCATTGTACAGTATCAAAAATTCACATTTGTTTATATCATCACTGATCTCATAAGGAGAATCAGTAAGTACTGGGAAGCTGTAGAACTCAGGTGGAAGATACAAGCTTTCCAAATTCTAATACTAATTCCAAATACCTAAGTGTGAAAAACCGTCCTCTGTCTGCCATTTTTTTTCAAGTAAGAATAGAGTTCCATGAAAAAGTGCTAGTTTAATTTGCAGCTCAAACAATCACACAGTTGTTTCTTAAGACAACCACCATTGTTTTCTGTGAAGCAGAAGTGCTTTATGAATACTTTATGAATCACACAAAATATCAACATGATGTGTAATTGAGTTTTGAGATACAGTAAAATTTATGTGCTCAGTAATCAACAATTTTTACTGCTTTTTCAAGAGCATTTTCAGGTGAAACAGGCTTGTGTTTTGCTGTTGAACTGTGAGTGTGTGGCCTTGAGGACTGTGATGAGCCCTTGTATATTAGTGGTCAGTGCCTTGATCCGGGCTGAAGGCCCAACTGTTTTACCCACACAGAGAAAAAGGCAATGAAAACAGTTTTGCCCTTTTAGATCACCTTGTGGACTCCACTAGGGGGAGAAGTCTGTGGGCTCTAGTTTGAGAACAGTTGTGTTGGGGGAACCACTGACCACCCAGCCAGCCAGGGTTTGCATCACAGCAGCTTTATTTATTAAATGTGTGCTTTCAGAAATGTTCCTTAACTTACCTGGGCCTCAGTTTATCCACTGGTAAAGTGAGGATGATCATCCCCACCGAACGAGATTGTTGTGAGGGGTTGAAGCGGTAACATTTGTGAACGCGGAGCACGGGGTTGGCCCGTAGCATGAGCCCTGCACATATTAACTATTGTTAGTAGAAGTAGTATAACCCTCAGCGTGCTGTCGTCATCACTGTCATCATCATCATCGTCATGGTCAGTTAGGGTGACCAGCGGTCCCCACTGGCCTCAGACTCTCCCGATTTTCACACTGAAAGTCTCAGGTTCAGGGAAACCCCTATTGGGAAGGCATTCCGTTGCACCAGAGTCGAGCCCTGCCCTGCACTGTGGCAAGAGTCCATTAGCTTTGGTGCTCACATCCTATCCTCACAAATCAGACTGTGTCCTCACAGAGTGGATGCCACCAGGCCAGCACATACCCCACCTGCACCCCTGACCCCCTGGGACATAGAGCCTCCATTCTTCCCTTGGCCGTTTCCATGAGACTGGTCATTTGAGGCAACTGAAGAAAAACATTTCTTCATAGTGAAAACATTTTAGCATGAAAAATGCTTGGAGTCCCAGTTTCCGCTCTGCTCTGGAAGCACCGTCGTTTGGAGGGGGCCAAACAGCTGTTAGCTTCACTCTTGCAAACCAATCATTTCTAAATAGAGTGATAACACAATCTTAATTTTCCACTCAATGGTGAAAGCAGTCACATTATTCAGGATTATTCATCAGCACTTAGTAATTCACGTTCTCGAGCAATCTCGGAGTGCTTTAATGTATATATTATGGGCGAGATTTATAGTGTGAATTACAGTATGGCAAATCACCCTTTAAAATGGTGCTTAAATCACACGAATTTAAAATACTAATTATGTAAAATATATTCTGAACTTTTAATTCCTACCTTTGTTTAACAATACTCTCATTACCAACTTCAAAAATGGGAGAGCTGTATCTTCAGAAACACTCAATCTGAATCCGTTCATAATGGGAACAACCCATATTTTTACCAGGTTGCTTTGGCCCCAATGCCCCCATTAAAAAAAGAAAATGAATAATGATCATCTAAAAGTCACAATCATTACGAGATAACGAAGCATGGAATTCCGTTCTGAGACAGTATTCATCTCTAAGAAGCCCTTGAGAAGGCTTTGATGGCCATGAAATAACTAAGTTAAAAGGTAAAATTTAAGAAACATTTTTGCGAACAACATAGCTCTGAAAGAAACATTATCATCATTTGGTTTCTCATGTGTACCCACCAGTGGAGAACCTCTGGGAGAATTTACAACCCCTGCAATTTCTTTACCATTTAAGAAAGGCTGATCTACTTCTCAGAACCCAGGAAGATACTTGTTTTTCTGCTGGAATCTGGCCAGAGGCCATGCAGAAGGGGAAGATGCCTCATTTACACATCCTCTGTTCCTGAGAGCCATTCTCGGGGCACAGTAAAGACAAGGCTTTATTTTAAAGTAGCTCAAAATAGCTGCGGCATCTCCACGCCAGGCCCACTCTCCTGCCCCTCAAAGGTGGGGTTGCGCGTTGATGGGCAGAAAACCTCAAAATCATGTTTCTCGACAGCTAAACCTTCAAGCCTTTTTTTCAACAGTGAAGAGAACTTTAATGCAGAGCATTCACCTGCCCCCGAGGCCTTCGCCGCTGAGTTAGACTGGCTGTGTCTTGAGCCTGGACAACAAGTCGTACTCAGGTTTTATCCTGCATTGCACAGAACTGAGAACTTAACCGCATGGGATGTTTCCGGTGAATATTTGCGGGTTGAATGTGTGAGTTAACTTGTACCCAAACAGTACCAGGAATAGCGCCTTGCTGCAGGGTTGCTCATTGGTAACAGGTCTCCTGGGTGCAGGGCCTGGACTGCTCTAGAAGGTTCTCTGCTCTAGAACTTCCACGGTGGGGTTGTTCTTGACCAGCACTTTGGACTCTCTGATGTTACCAGCTGAAAAATGAGCCAAAGCGCCAAATGTGCCCCAAACAGTTGTTTCCTTTTAGCTCTTTGGCCCCACTTCCACCGGGGCAAGACTCTTCAGCACCGGCTCTTGGCTCCCGGGTGGCTGGCCTGGCATTTTCAGTGTTTGATTAAGTCCTTACATTTTCTCTTCTTTGGCAAAATATATCTCCCCTTCTGCCCCTAGTCTAGGCTTCGCGTTCTGCTTTTCCCCATTCGACGTCTGCCGTTTCCCACATCACCTTTCCTTTTGGATCACGATCACACTGAGCCTTTGAAAAGAGACGTTCAGGGGATGCGCATCGTAGCCCGTTTCCGGCCCCGCAGGTGGGAATGCTGACCCGATTTTTCTTTTCTTTTCAGGAGTAGCTGATTCAGATTAACCAGTTAGCAGCTGGTGCTTTATGCTGACTCTAGGAGGAGTCTCAAAGATTCAGGTTTAAATTGGAGAAGAGGAGGAGAGGAGAGAGACAAATGACAGGAAAAAGGTAAGGAGGAGAAACTACTTTTTTTATTACTGTTGTTTTTCCCAGGGAGAGACATTCTATGACTGTGCTCAGCTCTGGGTATTGAAGATTGTCCTGTGACATGTCTGCAGCTGAACTTGACCTCCTCGTCGGTGTTGGCGGGAGGGGGCAGCCTCTAAGGCGGTCCCTACAGATCCCCGCCTCTTGGTGTTCACACCATGTGTCATCACCAACCTTAAGTGTGGCCAGGCCCCAGTGACTCCTCTCTGGCTGATAGAAGGTGGCTAAGGCTATGGGACGTCACGCCCAAGACAAGGCTCCTGAAAGTCTCCTGTTGCTCACCATCTCGTGCTGTCTCTGGCTCCCTCTGTCTCTGTATCTTTCTCCCTCTTTTCTTTGTGTTTCTATCTGTCTGTCTCTCATGACCAGCTGCCATGTCTTAAGGATGCTCAAACAGCTTATGGAGGTGCCTGTGTGGTGAGGAACCAACGTGCCTGGTCTTGGAGGTGACTCTTCCGAGCCCCACCTAGAGACAGGTAGTGAGCTTGGAAGTGGCATCTTTAGCCCAGTTGAGTTCTGAGACGACTGAACCCTTGGCTGACAGATTAACTGTAACATCACGAAAGACCCTGAATCAAGGTGACCCAACTAAACTGTGTTTGGATACCAGAGGCACAGAAACTGTGATATAGTAAATGTTTGAGGTCACCCAATTTGGAATCATTTGTTATGCAGCGGTAGCTAGCTAACATGCTCTCCAGCCTGCTGCTCCATCTCAGGGATGCTCTGCCAGACATAAGCTAGGCCATTTCTGCCTCCTGCTCACTCCTGCCTCATGTAGCAATCTTACCGCTTCTGAACGTGTTACATATACCGAATCATCTAGTATTTGACCTTTCAAGATGGCAATTTTTTACACTCAGCTCAGTGCCCTTGAGATCCATCAGGTTGTCATGTGGATTAAAAGTTCGCTCTTTTTTGTTGCTGTATGGGATTCTGTGATATGGATGTACCACAGTTAGTTTAGCCATTCCCCTACTGAAGGAACCGTTTCTCAGCAAACACCAAGTCTGGTTGACTCCATGCCTTAACGCTTTGCAGATCTGCCCTCTGTCTTCACTCTGAGCTAATGTGCAGGGTCAGATCCTCACCACCTCCCCCTGCACCACTGAGGCAGTGCCCTAACTCTGCTGCCAGAGGTCCCAGGTGTGGGACCACATTTTCCAGGAAACACACGGAGAAAAAACACCTTGCTTTGTAAATAAATGATGAATATTTTGAAAAATTAAAAATTGATAGAAGCGACATAGTTTAAAGTTAAATATTATGACGCAGTGTCCATTGTGCCAACTCTGTCTCCCTGCCCTTGGCCCTGCCCGCCTCGGGTCACCCCTCCCCATGCGGCACGAGAGACGAGCCTAACGTGTCACTCTGTTGCTCCTGCCCCCCAGGGCCACCCCACTGGCCCCGGATGGAGAACAGCCTTTGTTGTTGTTGCTGTTTGGCGGTGCTGCGAGGCTTGCAGGATCTTAGTCGCCCCATCAGGGATAGAACCTCGGACCATGGCAGTTGAAGTACAGGCTTTAACACGGCAGGTTGGGGCCTTCCCTATAGGGCTCCTGCTTAGTGCTTGGCCTCGTCTCCTGCCACTTCCCTTCCTTCCCCACCCAGATCTGAGTGTCCTCACACTGTTCTTGATCCAGGTTTTCACCTCTGACACATGTCTCAAGTCATTCCTTCCCCTTTCTAAGCGGACAGCCCTCAAATGTTAGTACAGGCGTCACCTCTTCCTCCAAGAAGCCTTTCCTACTTGCCCACCCCGCAGAGGTCAGTGCTTCTCTTTGTACTCTTCCAGAAGCCTGGGTGCCTTCTGCCCAAACAGCACTTATCGTTCGAGTGTGGCTCTTGTTTACTTAAATGAGTGAACACTCAGGAATTGCTATTACTACAACTACTATTACATTATTATTACTACATGGCTACAGCTGCATTTTCCTGCATTGCATTGGCTCTGATTTGGGCACGTGCCCGTTTCTGGACCAGTCGCCATGGCCTGGGGAAAGTGATGCTCAATTAGCTTGTCCCTCACCCCACCTTGAGTTTGGAGTCTGGGACCAGGCAGTGTGGGAAGCCCTGTCACAGCAGCTTGTTGGACACCTGGAGCATTGGCTCGGGTGTGCTTCCTGATGCAGGGTGACGGGGGCAGGTGGCAGCCACGGGTGCCACCACGGACATGGAACTATGGGAGGAGAGAGGAAGCATCACACGCTCGTTCCCTGTAAGCACCATCACTCCCTAAGGAGGTCAGAACTGCTCTCTGTTTCTGTGACATCATTCACAATCGTTAAGATATGGAAACAACCTAAGTGTTGAGGAATGAGTATATAAAGAAGATGTGGTATAAATGTAAAATATTTATTTATATATATAATATTTAACTAAGCACACAGTGGAATATTACCCATAAAAAAAGAAGGAAGTCCTGCCATTCGGAGGGCATCGGGCTGAGTAAAATAACCCAAGAGAGAAAGACCAGTACTGCGTCATATCACTCACATGTGAAATCTTAAAAAGATCCAGGGGCGTCAGTAGCTCACATCCATGTAGCTTGTGAGCAAACCTCTTTGGGTCAGACCTCAACGCAGGACAGGGTGGTTTGTTGGCCTGGCAGGGCTCTGAGGGTGAACAAAGTGATCATCTGATGATCGGTGCTGCCCTTGGTTGCCAGAAGCCTAGCACGGGCTGTGCCTCAAGGCTGGCAGGGTGAGAGGCCTAGCTGGAGGCCCCATCACTGTGACACAGGCCACAAGTGTAGTCTTGCTGCAGGAGGGGCCATTCTCCAGGGCACGGAAGCCCTGAGTTAGCATCAAAATGGGTTGAGCGGGAGGGAGAGTGCAGAGCCGTGGTACCACGTGCTTTTACATACTTGGTGAGTGGCCTGATTTCCCACGTTCCTGTTGTAGAATATTAACTCACTTGACAGAGGGACAAAGCGTACATTGCTCGTGCCTAAGAGGCCCAGACTGTAGGGAATTCACCCTGACGAGGGGATGAAAACCCGAGTTCCAATATGGGAACAGACGTCACACCTTGTGTTCAAGCTGGTTGTAAATTAAACGCTGGCTACGTCTCGAGTGTGGCTGGATGCTGTCACTGTGGCAAAGCTGCCGACTCCTGCCGAGCTCTGATTGTCACACTCAGGGGTGTAGTGGCTCGCATGCTTTGGCCATATCGTTGTTCCCTGTAGCCTTCACTTGGTGATTAAACAAATATGATTCTTTTCTAAATTGCATGAAATGGATAAAGAAGTGGTGTTCTGACTGAAACTGAATTTGGCTTAATTAAGATGAATCTCTGTGCAGCTCCACAGCCCCTCAGACAGTCAGGACTCTGTTCCCTTTTGACCTTTAGAGGCTCAGGCTCCCTGGGGTCGGAGTGGAAGCTGAGTTCAGAAGCCAGCTGGCCCCTGGTGATGCTGCTTCTTCATTAACTTGGTTGATGAAATTCCTGGCATATTGGGCAGGGGTTTGGGAGAATGTCTGTTATAATGCACCCCTGAGATATGATAACTATCTGGCTTTTCCCTTCCAGTTTGTTAATATTACAGGGGCCAAAATAGACCCAAACCAAGGAATGTGTGTGTGTGTGTGTATGTGTGTGTGTGTGTGTGTGTGTGTGTGTGTGTGTAGAAAAGCACACTGAGCTTAAGTGCACAGATCAGTGGATTTTCACAAACTGAACACACCCATGTAAACACCTGAAATCAGGAAAAAATTGAGTACAGAATGACCCCTTGAGACCTAGTCTCTTGCTCGTGGATTAGCCGGCTCATGGTGCTATAACAAGGTACCACAGATGGGGTGGCTTAAGGCACAGAAATTAGTTTCTCACAGTCCTGGAGACTGGAAGTTTGAGATCAGGGTGCCAGCGTGGCCGGATCTGGTGAGGGCTCTTTTGCTGGTTTGAACGTGGCTGTGTCTTCACATGGTGTGGGCGGCAGGCAGGGGGCGGACGGGGAGAAACAGAGCTCTCTGGTGTCTCTTCCTATGAGGGCGCTAATCCCATTCTGGGGGCCCTACCTCATGGAGATCGTAGCTCAGCTACCCCGAGTCTTGCTGCCTCCATGCCACTTCGTTTGGACAAATGGCCAGCATGCTGTGTCCTTCCTCCAGAGCCTGTGGGTAATAGACTTCTCTATTGCCATATTTCTTAGGGTCTTTTGTTGGAACCTGGCTCACCGTCCGTCACCCCAGAGCAGGGGCTCTACTTAACAAACATTAATTTAACACAACCATGACACGTCACGACCTCATGTAAACCTAATCACCTCCCAAGGACCCCCTCTCCAAATATTGTCACGTGGTGGGGGGTTAGGGCTTCAACACATATACTGGGGGGCACGATGCAGCCCATAGCACCCCTTGTCTGAGTTCTAAAGCATAGATCTGTGAATGGACGTGAATGGAATCCACGTTTAGTGTAGCGCGGGGTTCTGTGTCTGCCTTCTTTTGCTCAGCATAGTCTGTGAGACTCACACATGCTGTTGCAGGTACTGAGAGTCCCGCGTTCTCGTTGCTCCATTGTGCTGAATTGTGTGAACACTCTACTGTTGTTGGAGTTCGGGGTTGTTTCCAGTTCGGGGCTGTTTCAAATAGTGCTGCTGTGAGGCATATTTCATATACATTTTGGTGAATGCAGCCCTGCATCTCTAGTGGAAAGGTCCGGGGCCTGGACTCCCCTGGTCATTGCAGACATTGCCTTGGAAGATACTGCCAGACAGTTTTCCAAAGTGACTGTGCCAGTTGACATTCCAGTTGTGGAATCTGAGAGTTTCAGTAGATGCGTACTCTCAGCAATACTCAGAATCGTTAGTCTCTTTCATTTTAGCTCATGGATGGATGTGTGGTGGCATCGCGTTATTTACATTTACATTTCCTGGCTGACTAAGGAAGTTAAGCCCCTCTTCGCATTCACTAGACATTTGCATTCCCATAAGGTGCCTATTCAGTCTTCTTATCCGGTTGCCCCCTGTTTGCATTGTACTGGTTATTCCTTTTTCCTTTTCACCAATATTCTTTGAGCCTATTTAAGATATCTTGGACTACTCCAGAGTTAGGAAGACATTCAAATAGTGCCCATACCTAGAAGCACCATTTACATGAGAGCTGTCACTGTGCTATGGGCACTTGTTGGGAAGTAAAAATGAATCCAGCATTTCTAAAAGTTCATCAAGGTGACCCTCATGAGAAAGAATCAGAGCTCTCCGTTAGGCCTCTTATGCTTATTTTATGGTGTATTAGGGACTTGGATTTTGAATTAAGTACAGGGAGGGGACACCGTGATCCTTCCAGTACTTAGAGCCTCTGAAAGTCTTAATGCCTTGTTAATGGAGGAGTTTGGGGAAGGAAGACAGGGGAGAAGAGGGAGGGCCAGACCGGGGTGGATGCAGACCGGAGCCCCTGAGAGGGACTGTGACCTGGCCCGGCCCCTCCTTGCCTCCTGCTCCAGTTTGGCCCCCAGGGATTGAGCTCAGCAGGGTTCAGAGGCGGCATCAAGGGGACCCTTGCTTTCCTGGTTCTGCATGGCCCGTGGCTGCTGTCACCTGCACAGTCAGCTCCCGACTCGTGTCCAGGAGCTCCTTGTCCCTCAATTCTGCTGCCATCTGGTCCCATTTCTCACTTTGCTGGCGAACTTAGCTCTGGTCGGGACTTAACTTTGAGTGAAGGGAACCCCTCTGCTGGTGGAGGGGCTGTGGTGTGGGCCGTGGCTGCACTGCTTGTAGGGTCACTTGGTTTATGCGTAGTTCATCTGGGGGCACTGAGGATGGAGTCGAGGGCGTGGCCGGCCCAGGTTCTTCCTCCACGGGAGGGACTTCAAAGAGTATGTTAATTTTCTATCGCTGGGTGACAATTACTGGCTGCTTTTAAGGACCAGCACTGCTTATCTGACAGTTACTGCGGGTCAGGCATTGGTGGTTCCCGCTCAGGATCGCTCGGGAGATTGCCTTCGGGACGTCGGCTGGGCTCGACATCTGAAGGCTCCATTCCAGTGGCTCCTTGTTGCAAGGCTGTAGGCAGAGACCCTGCCCCACCACTGGGCTGCTGGAGGTTGTAGAGCGGGGGAGGAGGTTGTGGGGAGATGGAGACAGAAGAACCCGAAGGAGAGAGTCAGGAGGACATCACACTCTGTCATTTTACCACATTCTGTCACATTCTATTTGTTGAAAGTAAGCCACTCAATGCATCCCACACTTATGGGGAGAGGAATTAGCCTCCGCCTTTTAAAGTGAGACTTATTACCGAGGACGTGTGTACATCAAAAGGAGAACAAAGGATCTACAAGAGGAGAGACTCCGTCGTAGAGATTTATCTCTTGGTCTCTCTCCCGCATTCTCTGGACTCTGAACTCTCGAGCTCTCCTGTGAATGGAACACAGACCCGCCCCTCTTCCCAGGTGTGCATTATGCAAATCAAGCAGCCTGGCTTTTGGAGTCCGCCCCAGTGGACCTGAGCTGTGAACTTTCCCTTTGCTGACCACGGGCAGCCTGGGGCCCTGCAAGCTGCCTGGCAGCGTGTGCACAGAGCGCTCACCTGCCCAGGCTTAGCTGCTGAAATTTAGACAGCTGAGCCCGGGGGCTCCACCTGATATTAAGGTGCAGGCGTTAGCCTTTCCAGAAGGAAGCGGGAGGATTTCTCCACCACGCGGGGAGGTCAGCTCCCTGAAGCAGCCTTAAAGCCAAAGTCAAGCTGGATATTTTGCTGGTCTGTTTAGCCAAGGCCCATGTGTCCTCCCAGCTCCCACCAGAACACACCTTCCTGGACAGCGATTCTGTCCGATGCTGCGGGGTTTCTGCCTGACAGTGTTGTCCAAAGGCATAAGCTCATCTTTAGAGTTCCACAAGAGGGCTGAAGGGACTTGGTGAAATGTTATGCAAACTCCGTGTCCATATATGTATTTTTTTTAATAGAGTGTCCAAAACTTTTTTCAGATTCTCTGAGTCCCTGACGAATCCCCTCTGCCAGGCCCTCTGTCTCCCACTCAGATGCACACGTGTCAAAAAATATGACAAGCCCTTTACTCTGTAAAGCAGAGGCCATGGCCCTCTCTCCTCACGTTTGCACCCCTGTGAATCTGGCGAGTGGAAAAGGGTTGATGTTGTGACTGGTTGTGGCGCTGCTTCCACCCCCCGCCCCCCGCCCCACGCAGTTAACGGAGTTTCGGGACAGAAAGGGCTGCGCCTCGTTCTCACTCTAACCTGCCTTCTTAACGAATGGTCGTGCGCTGACTTTCTGTGCGCTTCCTAGAGCTTGGTTTTCTGAAGCCAGTTCTGGGCAATAATTCCTGCTGCCGTGCGCTGCTCTCGTCCAAAACAGAATCGAGTATTAGCTAAATGGCTCTCAGTTTGTCGTGTGCAAAATAAGCAAGCTCAAGCATGAGGCAGGTCAAAACAGAAGCTGGGAATAAATGCCAGGCTGTCAGCACCGCCCCCTCTGGCTCCACTGAACCTTGCCTTCTTCCCCGCTCCTCCCTTAGCAAAGCTGTCACTGGGATTGGCCACTGGCCGCCCTTCTCCTGAAGAACGGGACTCTTGAGATGATTGGCGGTCCCGGAGCTCACTGTCGAGAAGGGCTGTATTTGTTAATCAGACACCCTTCAGGGCCCAAGAACACCATGGGCAGGGACCTCTTCCCCATCCTCCCCGGCAGGCGTCCTCAACACAGCAGCCTGAATGTCCTTTAACGCAGGCCAGACCTGCGTGCCCCATCTGATCAAAGTCCCTCCACCGATGGCCTGACTCAGAACAAAAACCAGATCCTTCCCCAGCCTGCAAGGCCACGAGTTGCCCCCACCCCAGGACCTCTTCCCTCTCCATCCTCCGCCTGCCTGCCTCCTTCTGTCCCCTTTCTGGCTCCTGCCCAGCCACACCTTCATCCAGCCCACGTGCCTTCACAGGGTTCCTCGACACACAGAGTTACGAGCAGCCTGTCTCCAGCCCCAGGGCCTTTGCACTCACTGCTCTCTCTGACCGGAACATTCTTCTCCCATGGCCCCAGGAGTGGCTCTCTCTAGTTATTCCAGTCTCACCTCCAAAGTCACCCCTCATGGAAGGCTTCCTATTTACTCTTTTCCGTGGGGCCCACCGCACCCCATCACTCTCTGTGCCTATTAACCTATTGCTGTAGCCATCCTGTCCTTGCAGGTATCCAGCCATCACTGTTTGTGCATAACTCCTAGAGTGCCGTGCGGGGAGGGGCCCAGTCACCTTGTTCACCAGTGGTCCTGTGGGCCCGGGAGTGCGTTGCAGTGAGCCGGGGCTGCTCAGTATCCGAGGGATGGGTGAGGGGGTCCCAGGTCCTTCTGGTTCCAAATCCCTGCTGCTTCTCACCCCCCTGCTCTGCCCCTGCCAGGACCTTACATCTACTACTCATCATTCCTTCTGAGAGGCGCAGCCAGAGTAAAAGCCCCTCACATTTATGTAGCTCTTTCTTCAGTTTCTAGAGGCCATCAAAAAGGCAGTCTCAGCCCCCAGCATCACAGCAGGTGATCAACGGATAGTTGTGCAATGAATGAACGAAGGAATGGTGTTTACCCACCACTGCTGACTCCACCTGAGGGAGTCGGGGACCTTCCCGGAAGCGTGGAGATAAGCCCTTTCCTGGGGAAGCTCTGAAATCATCCCGGGACCTGGGACAGTGCAAAGGCACGAGCACGTCTCCTCCGCGCTGCCGGTTTCCTCTCCACTCTGCCTCGAATAGACCCAGGTTCCCCTGCCTTGAAAACCCCCGGTGCCCCAGCTTTGCCTTCCAGGGGCTCCTTCCCTCTCTCTTCATGCCAGCATTCTCAAATGACTGTTCCAGATCCCTCTCCTCCTTCTTCTCCACCTGTTCCTTCCTGAAACTTTTATAGCATTTCTCATGTGGAGGTATTGTTCTCCTTCAGAAATTGAACTCTGTTGAGTAAAGGTGGGCAAGAAAGCTTAAGATCAAGGAGCCCTGTGAAGAATGAGAGTGATTTTTGAAGACATGAAGGCGGTGGTGGAGGGAGAGATGGCGGGAGCATGCTGTGGTTATCTAGGAAGGTGGAAATGGGCCCCTGAGCCCTGGGGAAGAAGTCGCCGTCCGCATCCCCCAGAGATTGTGCACCTGTGCGCACGCTGTGATGATGAGAAGGAAAGTGTGTGTAGATAACGTGTATAGATGGATGTACAGACACACAACACACATACACACACACACAGCATAATTATACGCATCGAACAGTGCTTTGGAGTTGAAGATTTTGGCTACTGTTGCTTTAAGTGTAAAGGTTGAAATGTAAAGGTATCTGCACGGTTAGACCCAGAAATTCTACTTCCAGTTATTTGTCCTGAAGAGATACTCACATATGTATACGAAGATGGGTATTTAGTGATATTTATTGTAGCATGGCTGTAATAGCCATTGGCCTGTCCATCCATGGGAGGCTGGGTAAATGGACTCGGGTCAAATGGGGTGAATACATATAAATAAATAAGTTCAGTGAAATTAGGTGAATACATACAGATCAATATGGAAAGCTCACCAAGACCGGTTGCTTTGTGAAAAAGAGCATTCCTGTTTTTAAAAAGACGCTGAAGGGGGCACACATACGTGTGTGTGTCTGCATCCTTTTGATGTTTAAATTTTCACTACGTTTAATTTTCATAATAATGTAAGGATGTCCAGTTCTATGGGGTAATTTAAAATTGCCTCTCCAGGACCAAAGACAGCGAGGCTGGTGGGGTCTGCTGTGAAGCTGGGGAGCACCTGCAGTAAGGTGCTGAGACCGAAGCTCTTTCTGTCGATGGTAGGTTTTGCAAGCAGGAGCCTTGCAGGCTTTGGGGGCAAAATGAAATGACCCTCTGCTTGTCTGCCACACATTTCAAGGCAGGTGGCTCTCCGTTGAGGGGCCTCCCTCCACGTCACACCCCAAGCTTTGGGTCCAAAAGCCATTTAGCCTCTCCAAATTAGTGGCTCAACATGCCTTGTTGCCCAGGGGTCGTTCTGTCTGCTGGTTGTCTGTTCAATGTGTATTTTTGAGCACTTACCTTGAACGAAGCACTGGGCTAGGAAGATAACATGAGCAAAATCAGACGTGGTGCTGCCCTTCTGGGGCCTGCAGTCCAGTGGGACAGGTGGATTTTAATCAAAGGACTTCACATTTAAAATTTCAATTGATAAATGTGGTGAGCACTGCAAATAGGTGTTCATAGCACATGCAAAAAATAAAAAAGCGTGCTGTGAGGACGAGTCACTGAGGCTCTGAAGGGGGCTGCCTGCACAGTTGTGCAGTCTGTGCACTGACCAAGGGCTCCAATAGCATGCAGCGAGAGGCGGTTGAAATCTAGTCCACACTTCACTGACCAAACCCTGCATCCCAGTGAAAGGCTGTGTCCACCTGCTCGGGACCCACTGCTCCTTCCCCAAGCCGTAAGCCCTCAGGGCTCTTTGTCCAGAGGCAGCTTCTTTTCTAATTGTCCACCCAGAAGTGGAGCCACGTATTACGGATCCCCCTCAGGCTAGAGGTGTCCCTGAGCATGGCCTCCTCAGGAATATCAGGGAGGGCTTCCTGGAGGAAGTTTCACAGGAGCTAAGAGAGATGAGTAAGAGTCATTTAGGTGTGGAGGGAGACCCAGGGTGGGGAAGATTGTGGTCAGTGTGGATGGTGGTGAGATAGGGGGGCGCATCTTTGCATCTTCGTCTTTGCACACCTGTGTGACCGTTCTGCATGTAAATGATTAGAAATCAGTTTGCTGGGCCAAAGCTTGAGCCTACCTCTGAATGAAACAAAAGCATATCTGACTCAAGAAGGCCTCATTGGGCATTTGGTGTAATGACTATTTTTAAAATTCTGCCATGTTGATAGGTCTGAAATGATAGCTCAGTATGGTTTTAATTTGCATTTCCCTAATGGAAAGGATGTTGAACATCTTTTCATGTGCTTACCTGACCACTGTGTATCCTCCTTAGTAGATTATCTGTTCATATCTTTTGCTCAATTTTTAATTGGATTTTTTAATGTTGAGTTTTACAGATTCTTTATATATTTAAAAAATAAGACTTTTATTGGAAATGTAATTTGAAAATATGTTTCCTGGTCTCTTAATTTCTCTTTTATTTTCTTGACAGGTACTTTTCCTTAGCAAAATGATTCATTTTAATTAAGTCCACCAAATTATTTTGGTGTCAAGTCAAAAACATTTTGCTTAACACTAAATCCCCAAGATTTAACTCTTTGTGAATATATTTTAGTGTTATAGTTTTATGGTTTACATTTCTGTCCCTGATTAATTGTGATTCATTTTTGTATAAATTGTGTGACTGAGGTTAAGGTTCATATTCTGTGCTATTGTTGTCTTATATTTTCCTTCTGCGTATGTTATAAACATGATCCTGTGTTGTTGTTTCATTTGTTTAAATAGCTAACTATCTTTTAAAGAGATTTAAATAATAAGGAAATAATGTATTTCTTAAATACTTTCCATTTGCAGTGCTCTTCACTTTGTGTAAATTCATATTTTGATCTATTATCTTTTTTCTTCTCCTGAAGAATGTCCTTCAACATTCCTTCTACCAGCTCTGCTCAGGATGACTTCTTCCAACTTATTTTTAGTATCTAAAAAGTCTTTATTTCAGCTTCCCTTTTGACATAAATATATTTTTGTTCAGAACAGAATTCTAGGCTGACAAGTTTGTTTTTGATTTTCCCTCAGTGGAGATCTGCTCCTCTGTCTTCTCACCTGATTTCTTTCTGATGAGAAAACTGCTATTATACTTATCTTTGTTTCTGGGTATGAAATATTTCTTTGTTCTCTGGCCATTTTTAAGATTTTCTCTCCATCACTGGTTTTGAGAAATTTGGTTACGATGGATGTGACTTCACGTAATTTCCATGTTCCCTGTGCTTGAGGTTTGTTGAGACTCTTACATTCCATGTATTTATAGTTTTCATCAAATTTAGAAATTATTTAGCCACTATTTCTTCAAATATTTTTCTCTCTGCCTCTCTTCCCCTTGTAGAGCTCTGATCACATATGTGAGACTACTTAAAGTTGTTACACAGCCCATAAATACCCCGTTTCATTTTCTGAATCTTTTTGCACTCTTGTTTCATTTTGTGTGTCTTCCATTGCTCTGTCTTGTAGTTAACTAATTTTTCCTTCTCTTATAGGTAATCTGACATCCATCCCACCCAGTGCCAGTGTATTTCCACATTAGACTTTGGAGTTTTCATCTCTTGAATTTCAATCTGGTTCTTTTTTTTTTTTTTTGCCATGCCTTGCGGCTTGTGGGATCTTAGTTCCCTGACCAGGGATTGAAATTGAACCCAGGGCCATGGCAGTGAAAACACTGAGTCCTAACCACTGGACCACCAGGGAACTACTGATCTGATTCTTTTTTTTAATATCTTCTATTTTCCTCTTAACATGTTTATTCACTCCTCATTGTCGAACATATGGAATACAGTTATACGATCTTAAAACAATGTCTAATGTTCTTTGTTCATTGTAACATCTGTGTTAGTTTTGGATGTGTTTTAATTGATTGATTTTTCAGCATTATGGATCATCTTTTTCTGCTTCTTTGCACACTAGGTAATATTTTCAATGCCAGACATTAAGAATTCTACCTGGTTGGATGGCAGGTATTTTCACCTTCCTGTAAATATTCTTGAACTTTGTTCTGGGGCACAGTTAAAGTGCTTGAAAATAGTTTGCTACTTTCAGGTCTTTAAGATACTTTAGGCAGGACCAGACCATCATTTAGTCCATAGATATTTTTCTCCCTAAAGCTGAGGCAAACCTTTCTGAGTACTCCACCCAGTACCTCTTGAGTTATGCAGCTTGCTCCCTTTTCTGTCAGAATAGCCACTCTTTCCAGCCCTATGTGGGCCATTGTGAGTACTCATATATGCTTCGGTTGTTTCTTCCCTTAGCCTGAGGTAGTTTCCTTACACACACGTGTTTGTCAGTTCTCTGTTGAATACTTGAGGGGGCCCTTTGCAGGTTTCCCTGGTTCTCTTTCATTACAACGCTTTACTTTCTGGAAAACTCTGGCTTCCTAGGCCTTCTTGGCTTATCAGCATCATCTCCTCACTTCAAGGAGTTTGCAAGGCTCCTACTGGGTTCCCACACCCTGTGCAACAGCCTGGAAGCTGTCACAAGGTGATAACACAGAGCATTGGGAGCTCACTTCATTTGTTTCCCATCTCTCAGGCTCACTCTCTCTCACTGCCTGGTGTCCAGTGTCTTCAAAACTGTTGTTTTATATAGTTTGCCTGGGGTTTTGGGTGGGAGGGTAAATCTTGCCCCTGTTACTCTATGTTAGCCAGAAGTAGAAATCCAAGATGAATGTCAACTATCCTTTGACATGATTTAAATGCCTTTTTTTTGCTTACTTATTTAAAATGCCTGGCATTCTTCATTCCCTTTTGTAAATCTACATTTTCATCTAGTGTTGTTTATCTTTTGCCTGAACTACTTTCTTTAATTTGTCTTATTGTCTAGGTCTGTTGGCAGTAAATTCTTTTGTTTGTCTTAAAACTTTGTCTTCACTTTTGTTTGTCTTCAAACTTTTAATTTCACTTCTATTTTAAAAGGATACTTGTGCTGGGAATAAAATTCTGAGTTGATTTTTTTCCCCAGTACTTGAAGTATCACTCCAGTTTCCCAACAATAATATCATATAGTATACATTGGCATGGCTTCTTTTCCTGTTGTTTTGCTTGACATTTTTTTGAGTTTCTTAGATCTGAGAGCTTGGGTATTTTAATTTATTTATTAAAATATTTTAAGCTAATCCCACTTTCTGGGACTTTAATTACATGTATATTGGACTTGAAATTATCCCACAGCTTGCTGAAGCCCTCTTTACTTTTCAGCTTTTTTTTTTTTCTCGGTGCTACATTTTGGATAGTTTCTATTGGTGTTCAAGCTTTATTCTGAGCTTTGAATTCACTGATCTTATCTTCTGTAGTGTGTGATCTTCTTTCAATCTTTTGTAACTTCAAGTATTTCAATTTTTGTCTCTAGAAGTTCTGGTTGGGCCTCTTTATATATTCCATTTCTCTCATCAAGCCCTTCTTCCGCTTTACATATTTAGCATGTTGTTAAGATATGAAACGAAATAGTTTTTTTCCAAGGTCTTTGTCAACTAAATCCATCATATCTGTCATTTGTGGGTCTTTCTGTTAACTGATTATTGTATTGTTTGGGGTAATGTTTTTATGTTTCTGTGCCTGCCTCGCAATTTTTAATTGGTTGCGAAATCTTGTAAAATTTTGCATTAGTGGGTGATTGGAGTTTGCTCTTGCATGCAGTTGAGTAAGTAGTGGATTAGTTTGAGTCTTTTTTGACTTTCAGTTAAATTTTGTTAGGGTACGTCTTTGGCAACCCATGTTCTGGAACTAATTTAGTTCCACTGCTAAGATGTGATGCCTTAAGGCCTCTATCTAATACCCTTTGTGTTAGGAGGTCTCTCCTCTGGCTGCTACTTTCTGTCCCATGCAGCTCCAGGAATTTCTCACCTTGCTGCTTTCTGTCCTCTTTTGCCCGTCCTCGTGCAGTTTCAGGTCTTGCTCTCAGCTCTTCATTCAGATCAGTCAGTCTTCAGCCAAAGACAAAAGCATCACCTCTCAGGTCCTGGGAGCACTGTCTGTGCGGCCCTGTCCTTCCAGCATGCTGCCAGGAGGTCTAGCTGCCTCGTCCTCCCTGAGTTCCAGCCTCTGTCTCCTCCTTTCAGACTGACTCCCAGCTGTTCCCGTTCCCTCTCCTTTGCTGCAGCCTTGAACCTGCCTGTGGGCATTAAACTGATGCAATCATGGGGCTCACATCCCATGTTCTCCTCTTGCTGGGGGTTGGGGGAATCACAGTTCTGCACTGTGCGCTGCCCAGTGGCTGAAAACCACAGTTTCATAAACCTTTACATTTTTTAGCTATTTAGGATGAAAGAGACTTACTGGAGAAGTTAATTTTTCATGAAATTTCATTGTCTTTTAAACCTCAAAACAACCGTATAAGGCAGGTTGAGTTTATTCTGTTTGACAGATGAGAAAACCAAGAAAAAAAGAGTCTAACTCACTTTCACAAGATACCATAGGTGGGAGAATAAAAATCTAAACCCAGGTCTTCTGACTCTGAAATCTACCTTCTTAACCCTTATCCTTTCCTGACTCCTGCATAGGAAGCCCGATGCTGGGTGTGTGGGGTACACAGGTGCAGAATATTTCCATGAGATCCATAGTCTGGTGAAGGAAACCCAGTTCACTGTCCATTTTCTATCAGAGCTTCCTTTCTTTCTTCCTCTGTAGTCTTCTGAATATACCTTTAACTTTTTTTTTTATCTTTTAACATCTTATTGGAGTATAATTGCTTTACAATGTTGTGTTCATTTCTGCTGTATAACAAAGCGAATCAGCTATATGCATACATATATCCCCATATGCCCTCCCTCTTGCATCTCCCTCCCACCCTCCCTATCCCACTCCTCTAGGTGGTCACAAAGCACCAAGCTGATCTCCCTGTGCTATGCGGCTGCTTCCCACTAGCTATCTGTTTTACATTTGGTAGTGTGTATATGTCAATTCTACTCTCTCACTTTGTCCCAGCTTATGCTTCCCACTTCGCGTGTCCTCAAGTCCATTCTCTACATCTGCGTCTTTTTTCCTGTCCTGCCCCTAGGTTCTTCAGAAACTTTTTTTTTTTTTTAGATTCCATATTATATGTGTTAGCATATGGTATTTGTTTTTCTCTTTCTGACTTACTTCACTCTGTATGACAGACTCTAAGTCAATCCACCTCACTACAAATAATTTAGTTTCATTTCTTTTTATGACTGAGTGATATTCCATTGTATATATGTACCATATCTTCTTTATCCATTCATCTGTCAGTGGACACTTAGGTTGCTTCCATGTCCTGGCTATTGTAAATAGTGCTGCTATGAGCACTGGGGTGCATGTATCTTTTTGAATTACAGTTTTCTTTGGATATAAGCCCAGGAGTGGGATTTCTGTGTCATACGGTAGTTCTATTTTTAGTTTTTTAAGGAACCTCCATACTCTTCTCCATAGTGGCTGTATCAACTTGCATTCCCACCAACAGTGCAAGAGGGTTCCCTTTTCTCCACACCCTCTCCAGCATTTATTGTTTGCAGATTTTTTGATGATGGCCATTCTGACTGGTGTGAGGTGATACCTCATTGTAGTTTTGATTTGCATTTCTCTAATGATTAGTGATGTTGAGCATCCTTTCATGTGTTTGTTGGCAGTCTGTATATCTTCTTTGGAGAAATGTCTGTTTAGGTCTTCTGCCTATTTTTGGATTGGGTTGTTTGTTTTTTTGATATTGAGCTCCATGAGCTGCTTGTATATTTTGGAGATTAATCCTTTGTCAGTTGCTTCATTTGCAAATATTTTCCCCATTGTGAGGGTTGTCTTCTCGTCTTGTTTATGGTTTCCTTTGCTGTGCAAAAGCTTTGAAGTTTCATTAGGTCCCATCTGTTTGTTTTTATTTCCATTTCTCTAGGAGGTGGGTCAAAAAGGATCTTGCTGTGATTTACGTCATAGAGTGTCCTGCCTATGTTTTCCCCTAAGAGTTTTATAGTGTCTGGCCTTCCATTTAGGTCTTTAATCCATTTTGAGTTTATTTTTGTATATGGTGTTAGGAAGTGTTCTAATTTCATTCTTTCACATGTAGCTGTCCAGTTTTCCCAGCACCACTTATTGAAGAGGCTGTCTTTTCTTCATTGTATATTCTTGCCTCCTTTGTCATAGATTAGGTGACAGTAGGTGCATGGGTTTATCTCTGCACTTTTATCCTGCTCCATTGATCTATATTTCTGTTTTTGTGCCAGAACCATACCATCTTGATTACTGTAGCTTTGTAGTATAGTCTGAAGTCAGGGAGCCTGATTCCTCCAGCTCCGTTTTTCTCTCTCAAGGTTGTTTTGGCTATTTGGGGTCTTTTGTGTTTCCATACAAATTGTGAAATTTTTTGTTCCACTTCTGTAAAAAATGCCACTGACATTTTGATAGGGATTGCACTGAATCTGTAGCTTGCTTTGGGTAGTGTAGTCATTTTAACATTGTTCATTCTTCCAATCCAAGAACATGGTATATCTCTCCATCTGTTTTTATCATCTTTAATTTCTTTCATCATGTCTTATAGTTTTCTGCATATAGATTTTTTTGTCTCCTTAGGTTTATTCCTAGGTATTTTATTCTTTTGGTTGCAATGGTAAGTAGAAGTGCTTCCTTAATTTCTCTTTCAGGTTTTTCATCACTAGTGTATAGGAATGCAAGAGATTTCTGTACACTAATTTTGTATACTGGTACTCTACAAAATTCATTGATTAGCTTTAGTAGTTTTCTGGTAGCATCTTTCAGATTCTTTATGTATATTATCATGTCATCTGCAAACAGTGACAGTTTTACTTCTTCTTTTCCGATTTGGATTCCTTTTATTTCTTTTTCTTCTCTGATTGCTGTGGCTAAAACTTCCAAAACTATGTTGAATAATAGTGGTGAAAGTGGGAAACCTTGTCTTGTTCCTGATCTTAGAGGAAATGGTTTCAGTTTTTCACCATTGAGAACGGTGTTGGCTGTGGATTTGTCATATGTGGCCTTAATTATGTTGAGGTAAGTTCCCTCTGTGCCTACTTTCTGGAGAGTTTTTGTCATAAATGGGTGTTGAACTTGGTCAAAAGCTTTTTCTGCATCTATTGAGATGGTCATATGGTTTTTCTCCTTCAGTTTGTTAATATGGTGTATCACATTGATTGATTTGCGTATATTGAAGAATCCTTGCATTCCTGGGTAAATCCCACTTGATCATGGTGTATGATCCTTTTAATGTGCTGTTGGATTCTCTTTGCTAGTATTTTGTTGAGGATTTTTGCATTTATGTTCATTAGTGATGTTGGCCTGTAGTTTTCTTTTTTTGTGAAATCTTTGTCTGGTTTTTGTATCAGGGTGATGGTGGCCTCGAAGAATACGTTTGGGAGTGTTCCTCTCTCTGCTATATTTTGGAAGAGTTAGAGAAGGATAGGTATTAGCTCTTCTCTAAATGTTTGATAGAATTCGCCTGTGAAGCCATCTGGTCCTGGGCTTTTGTTTGTTGGAAGAATTTTAATCACAGTTTCAATTTCAGTGCTTGTGATTGGTCTGTTCATATTTTCTTTTTTTTCCTGGTTCAGTCTCAGAAGGTTGTGCTTTTCTAAGAATTTGTCCAATTCTTCCAGGTTGTCTAGTTTATTGGCATATAGTTGCTTATAGTAATCTCTCATGATCCTTTGTATTTCTGCAGTGTCAGTTGTTACTTCTCTCTTTTCATTTCTAATTCTGTTGATTTGAGTCTTCTCCCTTTTTATCTTGAGTCTGGCTAGTGGTTTATCAATTTTGTTTATCTTCTCAAATAACCAGTTTTTAGTTTTATTGCTCTTTGCTATGGTTTCCTTCATTTCTTTTTCATTTATTTCTGATCTACTGTTTATGATTTCTTTCCTTATGCTAACTTTGGTTTTTTTTTGTTCTTCTTTCTCTAGTTGCTTTAGGTTAGGTTGTTTACTTGAGATTTTTCTTGTTTCTTGAGGTAGGATTGTATTGCTATACGTTTCCCTCTTAGAACTGCTTTTGCTGCATCCCATAGGTTTTGGGTCATCGTGTTTTCATTCATTATCATTTGTTTCTAGATATTTTTTCATTTCCTCTTTGATTTCTTCAATGATCTCTTGGTTATTTAGTAGCATATTGTTTAGCCTCCATGTGTTTGTATTTTTTATGTTTTTTTTTCCTATTACTGATATCTAGTCTTCTAGCATTGTGGTCAGAAAAAATACATGATACGTTTTCAGTCTTCTTAAATTTACCAAGGCTTGATTTGTGACCCAAGATTTGGTCTATCTTGGAGAATGTTCCATGAGCACTTGAGGAGAAAGTGTATTCTGTTGTTTTAGGATGGAATGTCCTATAAATATCAGTTAAGTCCATCTTGTTTAAGGTGTCACTTAAAGCTTGTGTTTCCTTATTTATTTTCATTTTGGATGATCTGTCCATTGTGAAAGTGGAGTGTTAAAGTCCCCTACTATTATTGTGTTACTGTCAACTTCCCCTTCTAAGGCTGTTAGCATTTGCCTTACGTGTTGAGGTGCTCCTATGTTGGGTACATAAATTTACAATTGTTATATCTTCTTCTTGGATTGGTCCCTTAAACATTATGTGATGTCTTTCTTTGTCTCTTATAATAGTCTTTATTTTAAAGTCTGATTTTTCTGATATGAGAATTGCTATGCCAGCTTTCTTTTGATTTCCATTTGCATGGAATATCCTTTTCCATCCCCTCACTTTCAGTCTGTATGTGTACCTATGTCTGAAATGGGTCTCTTGTAGACAACATATATACGGGTCTTGTTTTTGTATCCATTCAGCCAGTCTATGTCTTTTGGTTGGAGCATTTAAATAATCCATTTACGTTTAAGGTAATTATTGATATGTATATTCCTATTACCATTTTCTTAACTGGTTTTGGTTTGTTTTGGTGGGTCTTTTCCTTCTCTTGTGTTTCCTGCCTAGAGAAGTTCCTTTAGCATTTGTTGTAAAGTTGGTTTGGTGGTGCTGAATTCTCTTAACTTTTGCTTGTCTGTAAAGGTTTTAATTTCTCCATCGAGTCTGAATGAGATCCTTTCTGGGTAGAGTAATCTTGGTTGTAGGTTTTTCCCTTTCATCACTTTAAATATGTCCTGACACTGCCTTCTGACTTGCAGAGTTTCTGCTGAAAGATCAGCTGTTAGCCTTATGGAGAATCCCTTGTATGTTATTTGTTGCTTTTCCCTTGCTGCTTATAAGATTTTTTCTTTGTATTTAATTTTTGATAGTTTGGTTAATATGTGTCTGGGTGTGTTTCTCTTTGGTTTTATCCTGTATGGGACTCTCTGTGCTTCCTGGACTTGATTGACTATTTCCTTTCCCATGTTTGGTAAGTTTTCCACTATAATTTCTTCAGATATCTTCTCAGACCCTTTCTTTTTCTCCTCTTCTTCTGGGACCCCTATAATTCGAATGTTGGTGAGTTTAATGCTGTCCCAGAGGGTCTGAGACTGTCCTCAGTTCTTTTCACTCTTTTTTCTTTATTCTGTTCCCTGGCAGTTACTTCCATCATTTTATCTTCCAGCTCACTTAGTGTGTTGTTCATCACTGTTTGTTTACTCTTTAGTTCTTCTAGATCCTTGTTAAATGTTTCTTGTATTTTTTCCATTTTGTTTCTGAGATTTTGGATCACGTTTACTATGATTAGTCTGAATTCTTTTTCAGATAGGTTGCCTATTTCGTCTTCATGTATTTGGTCTTGTAGGTTTTTACCTTTTTCCTTCATCTGTAGCGTATTTTTTTGTTGTTTTATTTATTTGTTTTTTTGGATGGGTGGGGCTGTATTCCTGTCTTACTGGTTCTTTGGCCTGAGGCATCCAGCACTGGAGTTTGCAGGCAGTTGGATAGAGCTGGGTCTTGGTGCTGAGATTAGGACCTCCGGGAGGCCTCCCTCCAATTAATATTCCCTGGGGTCTGAGGTTCTCTGTTAGTCCAGCAGTTTGGACTCAGAGCTTCCACCACAGGAACCCGGGCCGGACCTCCAGCCTGGGAACCAAGATCCTGCAAGCCGGTCACTGGGGGTTCCTCCCACCCCCTTAGGCGTCCGTGGTCCCCCTCCAGAGCCTGGTAGGTGCCCTAGTTGTGCAGAGACAGGAATTCCACGTCCTGTTAGTCCGCACTGTTGGCTTCGGCCTCCATACCTTTACCTTTGAAGGCATGTTCTCCCCCTTATTTAACCTGCCAACTGATTCTTCTGAGAATGAGGGAGGGTTTCTTAGTAACACTTTAATAACAGACATGGTAAAAAGTATCGTTTCTAGATTGCAGTGCCTCCCTTCCCACCAGTTACCTTGATCATCTGTGGTGTAGAGGAATTAACCTTTTTCTTTTAATGGCCAAGGCACTAATTTTCAGAAGGATGAAAATGCTTTCATGCATCCACATAGTCGGAATTAAAATTTAGTTACTGGGCTCAGTAATAAGGAGGCATGATGGCCAGACCATTTCTCTTCCCTGTGGTGATCCACTCCAGGATCAGAGGCTGCTCGAACCTTGAGTTGGGGGATCTGGGCACACTGAGTGGCAGTCCTACCCTGACTGCCCATCGCAGTGTGCAGAGTTCCCCAGTGGGAGACGGGGTGCTCTTCCACGAAGGCAAGGAGAGGATGCTCAGCAGGTGGACACGCAGAGGCTCTGCATCTACAAATATTATGACTGGAAGGATGTTACAGTTTGAAGACTCCCTCTCTCTTGCCCCTGCTGGGCACTGAACAAAGTTTGTATAATGCATAGATCTCAGTTTAAACACATCAAATTTGTTGATGTTCACATCTTCTCATCTTCAGTGTGTTTGCAAAGAGGTGTTTAGAGGCAAAAAGAATGCAAATATTCATAATATTTCTAGTTTTTTCTGGCTCTATCTGGTTTAATTTCTTCATCCAAATAGGATGAACCTTGAAGCCTTAAAATATGTTAGATGCCAGTCACACGCTATTACCTGTGCTTAGCAAGGTAGATTTAAATATCAAAAGCGTGTGAAGTACCACTGTGCATTATACAGTGTATGCTAATGTGTTTCCTGTTAAATCTTAGCCCCTCGTCCTATTATATTGCTCTGCTATGAAGTGCCCTAGACCTTTAACTTGTGAATGTTTTGTGTGGTACCTCATTTGAACAGCAAACTGCAATAGGACAATTATTTTTACAGAATTTGCAAATATTTTTGCTTCAGATTGGCTTTGTGACATTCTAACATCACCACATGTGAAGGTCACTAAAGCAATTTCCCTTAAAAATGCATTTTAATATTAATAACGATTCCCAAGTAGTAGACAGTTTACCGTGTTAGTCTCTGGGCTCTTATAATAGCATTTGGCCTTTGTTCTATGTAGTTTTAGATTTCAGTTACTCTGACATTACTGAGCATAAACCATAAATAATGGAAAAACTTCATTATAGAAGCCCAGCATTGTAAGCCTACGGCGTTCTAACTGGGATTCTGCCCTCAGCCTTCTGCGTCCACCCCGGTCTTTCCTCCACCCCAGGCACTAGCGGACAAGAAAGTAGGTACAGCTTTCTAGTTTTTACTCTTTAGAGAAAATGTACAGTATTTTTTTTCTTCGCCAAATGCATTCCTTTGAATAAAGTACATTTTTCTACAATTTAAGCTCTTGAGGGCAGGGACCCCTTTCCCTTCACTGCTCTATTCCAGCGTCTAAACAATTTCTGACACATAGTCGATGTTCATTGAAATGTTTAAAAATGCATGCTTATGGCCACCAATACACAACATCTTGCCCCAAAACAATTTTCGTAAAATCCTAGAATAGGACTGTCGTAATGGGCCTGAGCAATGTCTGTCAGCCTCATTTAGTTTACAACAAAATAATGGGCAAGCTGTACAAGAATGTGGGTTGGTTTGTTGTGTCTGAGGCTACATGTCGTGTTAATGATCAGGTGAGGAATTCAATCTAGTTTTGGTGATTCCAAGTCTAGTATATTTCCAAATATGCCCAAGGATATATTTTGTTTAGTCGTCCAGTAAATCCATTTTATGAGACCAGCATCTTCCTTACACCAAAGTCAGATCAGGGCACTGCAAGAAAAGAATATTACAGGCCAGTATCCCAGATCAAAATAGATGCAGAAATCATCCTGTGAACAGAATGTAGCCAGAGTGCCTCCTGAGGCTTGGTTAGGAAGGTCAGTAGAGCTCTCCTAGCTCTCTCTAGGGGTTACTCACTCTTGGGTCCAAGCTGCTGTCCTAGAAGC
The DNA here is from genome assembly GCF_003031525.2 of Neophocaena asiaeorientalis asiaeorientalis. Taxonomy (NCBI): domain Eukaryota; kingdom Metazoa; phylum Chordata; class Mammalia; order Artiodactyla; family Phocoenidae; genus Neophocaena; species Neophocaena asiaeorientalis. The sequence goes on along the minus strand of NW_020173687.1, from coordinate 2,895,766 downwards.
CGGGCTGTGCAGAGCCCAAGGGTAGATGTTCCAGCAAAGAGCCTTTGTCAAGGTTCTAGTTGAGGACAAGCATACATCCTGATGTGTACGTGAGGAAGCTTCACTCCATCCCCAGCCACTGTGTGTCTGTAGCCACCCGAAAACCCCAAGCGAGAACCACCCAGCTAGTTCCAAGCAACCCCCAAAGCCATGAGAAATAGTGATAATAGTAAATGCTTGGTGTTACTTTACAGTACTAAGTTAGGGCGTTTTTATCATGCGGACAGCCAGGAACTCTGTGCACTGGACCAAGCCCGGGAGACATCGGAGTATCTTGGGGGCTGCAGGACTCAGAGCGTGGGCTCCTTTGCCCCTATGGCAATGCATTCTGCTGTTCCAGGAGAAACTGGAAATCTAGATTTCTACGTGAAACTTTCTTGTTTGGAAAACACTGAGATGGGCCAAGCAAAGTTTCTGTGTGCTGGATCCAACCCCTGGGCTGTCGGCAGGCAGCTCCTGGGAGAAGGATTAGCCCAAGGATTAGTCCATTCTGGACTCCGATACTCCATCACAGCAGAGTCCAGGCAGCGGAAGACATGCTGTCTTGCCAGAATCTCCTTTTCCTTGGTACCCGCCGCTCCTCTTTCCATCTGGTGACTTCAGAAAAGACAATTTCCATCCCACAGCTGTACGCGAAGCTGTGAAATGGAGCCAGGCCGACCTTCTCTACAGCCTGGTTGGAAGGAGTGTACCTTGTTTTCAGAAATTATTCATTGCTGACCAGAAAGCCCAAAGGCCATAAATGCTAAATACTGATCCTTCCAGAAGGCTTTCAGGGCCTGGCTCCCAACTGCAGAGGTGATGCTTATTTATTAATTCTGTTTAACACAGTTCAGTAACCTTTAGAAAGACTTTGAAATCCGACATATTCAGTGCCTCCACTGGTGGCAGTATTTAGACCACTCTGTTTGGCTAGGCTTTGTAGCATTAATTAAGTCTCTGGAAATGAAGAGCTTTTTATCTCCACTCAGATTTTCAGGGCATCGTCAGAAAGTTAAGCATTTTGGGAAAGGAATTTTTTGAAGGAGCATTTTTGACTCATGTCACAGAGTCTGGGCAATCACTTTTCTGAAAGAATCTTGGTGTCAGGAACAGGGTTGCATAACCCGCTGACCAGGACAGCCGTAATGTCCCCCCACCCACTTGACTAAGCTTCAGGCAGGCTTCTTCATGACTCCAGGCAGTGACTCTCTTTTCTTAGGGCATTTACTTTAGACAACTTATAAATGTAAATTCTTTCTCTACCCCAATGAGATGAACTTTTTAAAAAAGTATCTTGCCAGTTTTACAACCCGGGAATATCTCTGTCGAGTACCTGCAAGCAATCCCTTTGTAATGGAACCCTTGAGGGGGACAGTACCCCCGTGGCCGGTTTCTGTGAGAGAGGAGAAGCTTAACCCTGCTGGGCTCCAATTAGCAAACACAGGTGGCTTGATCATAGAGGAAAATGTTTGTGAACCCAGGAGTAACACAATGTGCTGGACCATCCCATTGGCCATCTTCCCTCCCCCCATCACCCTCCAGGACTTTCCACTGGCTCACCCCAAACCCCTCCCACCTTTCGTTTCAGTTCTGTGGAGCTCAGATGAATCCAGGCCCCTCTCCCCATTTGCAATAGCCTTGAGGAAAGTCTTCCTTGCCTGTTCAATGTTGCACGATTTTTGCTTTGAAATACACCACTCATTTGTATTTTTCTTTATTTGTATTTTCGTTTATTATATATTTGAACTCTACTGTTAGAGAACCCATTCTACTTGCGGGAATTATGGGGTAGGGTTTAGAGGGAATGCCTGTCACTGTGTGTTATCACTGATGTAGATTCCATAGCAGGTTGCTTTATGACTGAATTAAATACGGCTACTCAACTTCCAGACCAGCTCTAAGCATTCATTGTTTGTGTGCTTTGCAGGGGTTGGGTGGTCACAGAGGGCGTCCAAGTAAAGTCCATGGTTTAGAACCCAAGTCATCTCTAACTGAGACTCCATGTCTGCTCTAGACCTGTCCTGCCTGAAAGATAACTGATTTTGACAGTTTTTTTCTGAGTATTCCAGTGAAAGGACAGATACCGTGGGTGGACTATACCTAAATGGCGCCCCATGGGTTGGGCTCCCATTGGGTGTGTGCAGCTCAGCCTTCTTTCACCACGTGTAAACTTGCTGGTTGCTACCAGAATTGTGATCTGAGCCACGTGAGTCTTTCTCCTCTCATTGCCTATTTATTAGTTCTGCTTCTGCTGAAAGATTATAACTCTGCAGCCAGCAGCCACATCTCCCTCTGCCTTTCTGCTGCTCAGCCCGCATAGGGATGGGCACTGAGTAGAAACTCGGCACGCATTCTTGTTGCATTGACTGCACCTGTAGCCTACTAACTGCGTTTCCCATAGGCCAGTAATATTTGCATTTGTCTGAGAACCAGTGGGTTTTGGAGAATGTTCCTCTGATTACATATCAACTATAAGATCTTGTCCTTAACAAAGAGATCATCCCCTCCCTTCACAAACATTTACACTGGGCACCTACTATGTGCCAAGTACTGTGCCAGACACGGGAGTGAAAATGCTTACTTAAAAGGTGGCTCATCCACACATTGAACTGAGAGTAGATTTCCTTCATTAATAGATTTTGTCCACCTAAGAAGTGCTGTACTTAGTGAATATAAAATGTGATTTGACTTTTTCAAAGTCAATTTACACGAGAAGCTCAGGCACACATCTGCTATGTACAGGTGAGTTCCCAATTTATATACGTGGAAGTGGGAGTGATTTTCCTGTGAATTGGCGAAGAAACACTTATTATCTTATGTATCCTGACTACATGTTAGGCAGCTTGGCAGCGTTCATGTACGTGTCTTCCTATTTCACTCTCACGACAGCTCTCTGAGTTAGGTAGAATGATTTATGCTTATTTGACTGACAGGAATACTAATGCTTACCGTGATTATCTCACGTAAGGCCACACAGTAGGGAAGCTGATATCTGAACCCAGGTCTGTCTGATGCAGAATTCTGACTATTAGTCCTACGAGAAGAACAAGAATTCCATGGATTCTTGGTCAAAGCTCTTTCTTTGAGGCTGTCTTGCCTCTTGTTTCAGTTTTAAGAAAGAAGACCTAATGAAACATTATTCATCCATAGCACTGATGCACGAATGTAGATGAGCCTTGAAAACATTATGCTAAGTGAAAGGAGCCAGGCACAGGTGTCACATATTGTATGATTCCATTGATACGAACCGTCAAGAGTAGACAGATCCACAGAGACAGAAGCTTCGTGGTGGCCACAGGGGCTGGGTGGAGAGAGCGAGAGTGACTGCTGAACAGGCACAGGGGTTCCTATCGGGGTGGTGAACGTGTTTGGGAACTAGATAGAGGTGATGGTTACACGACACTGTGAATGTACTAAGTGCCGCTGGATTGTGCCACAACTTAAACGGTTAACTTTACATTATGTGAATTTTATCTCAATTGAAAAAACAAAAAAAGAAAGAAAAAAGGCAGGTCCCCCATCAGCCTGGCATACCAGGAGCAATGGGAGATGCTTCTTGTCCTGCCAAGAGCTATGCCGTTTTCTCATGACCCGTGGTTCCGTCCTGTGAGATTTTGACACTGCCAGGTGGCCACACCGTGCTTGACATGGGCTGTGTGAGTTTGCTGCTTGTCTGTGGAAGTGAGGGCAAGGGGGGGGATGCTGCTGTTATCACCCCAAGAAGAGCATAGCTGTTGAGAGCTCAGGCTCCTGAGGCAGATGGATCTGGTTTGGACCCGGCTGAGACCTTTCCCAGCTGTGTGACCCCTCCCACGCCCTTCAAGCCTCAGTTTCCTCATCTGTGCTGGGGTTGAGAGTATCTTCCTGAGAGGGGTGTTGTGAGGGCTTAGGAGGAAGTGTACTGTACCTGACTCGTCCACACGAGCTCTTGGCTGTTGCAGGAATCATCGGGGGTCGGGCCAGGCTCTGCATCTCCAAAGCAAAGAGTGGACTCAAGAAAATGGTCTCGAGGGACCTTCCCAACAGGCCCTGCCTGTGACCTCCCTGTCAGGTGCCCTCTGCCTCCCTGGGGCCTGGTTGACTCTAGGTCAGATAAGGGGCCCCTATGGCAGGTCTGATTTTGTTCAGTTGATTCCAGTGGGCCACTTGCATGGGCTACAGAAACCCAGGAGCTGGTGTTCCCATACACACACCCTTGGAGAAGCACTTCAGCCCCCGGGCAGTGAGATTCACAGGTACCCTTGAGATAATCACACACACAGCATCTTAGAGGAAACATGGCAATGACAGTCCCATCCCTGGAGGACAAAAGTGCCTGGTGCTGGTTGCCTTGACCTGGGGAACAAAGCACCCTCCTCTGAGTGCGTGTTTACTTGCATCTGGTGCTCACTTTCAGAATTTCTGAAGCCCCCCTCGGACCAGAGGCGGCAGCGTGTTGGAGGCCCACAGCTCTCACAGGGCTCTTGACATTTGGGAGGCGGTACTGCCATTGTTCTCTGCCTCAAAGATATTAAGCTCAAGCCCTTAAGGATGTTTTCTTTTGCTTCAGAGGAGAAAAGCGAACATTTTCCTTCTCTCTTGAACGTGAAGGGGCTGATTCACCAAGAAAACAACCTACCCATAATCATATGCAGGAGGATTGGTAGAATTTGTAGAATTGCTTTGCCAGCTTAGGGACAGCTGCAGTAAGCTTTGTCCTGAGCAGTTTGGATCCCGAAGGAAAAGTGACTCTCAAGCTCCTTGGCGTTATCCAGCTGAGCACGACCGAATTCCCAGCGTCCTCCTCTCCACTTGAGAAGCTCAGCCTCACATAGGTGCCTTGAGAGCCAGACATTGTAACGAAGTGGGGGGATGCCACTGAAGGCCAGACTGGGGGCTTGGGACTGATGTTCCCCTTGCATGCCAGCTGGTCCAGCCTCCCGGCCCCAGAGCCCACTGGCTGTCGAGCTGTGGTGCTGGGTGCAGCACACTCTGGGTATGTCTGAGGTTCAGCTCAAATCTGTTCTGAAAGCGGGATAGCAGCTGCCCTTGTGACTGGGAGGCGGCATCAGGAAAGCTTTTGGGGGTGCTGGTACGGTTCTCTTTCTTGGTCTGAGTACTGGCAAATGAGTGTATTCAACTTGAGAAAATTCATCAAGCAGAACCCTACATGTTTGTCATTTCAATAAATAAAAATTTAGAAATGGTTCCCTGTATTGATCTGGGAATAACTATATTGCTTTGTTGTCCCTGTTTTTTTTTGGGGGGGGATTGTACTATACAATCCTTCATGATAAATCCCTGAGCTCATGAGGCCACAAAGAAAGGCTCTTCTTGGGCATTGAAGAGATTCAGGATGATAGAGAATAAACCAGGTGAGGATGAGTGGACCCATGGAAGAGTGCTACAGACAGAGGGAATAGACACATCATAGCTCAGACCCAAGAGACATAATATTAGAAAAGCTGAAAAGCCCTGCGCAGGGGCAGCATTTACATTTCATCAGTGTGGGGTGGGGGCTCCTGGAGGCTCATAGAGAACCCTCTGCCGTGTATTTGAACTCGAGCCATCCGACTTTGAGCCTGTGTCCTCCCAGAGCCTCCGTCTGGCCCGCCTCAGGCTCCCTGGGTCCTCCCATTCCTTCAAGGTCAAACTCTCCAACCTGCTTTGTGTCCTCTCTGTGACAGATCCCTCAGCCTGAGTTCTCACCTTTGTTCCCTGGTCTCGATTTCCTGATTCTGACCTTCCCACTTCCTGCACACCGCCCTGACCCTCAGCATCCCCTGGGATTTCTGTTTGCACCAGTTTCCTCGTGGGGGGCTGCCGGTCCCCCGGTTGATGCCAGAATCCACCAGACCACTGTCCTGTCTCTATCAATACTTCCCTTGCCAGCGCTGTCCTTCCCTGCTGCCCAACTGGCAGTGAGAAAACTTTCGAGAACTTTCCCTTTCAAGAAGAAAACCAGCCTGTTGAAATTGAGCCCTTCTTTTTTGCTCCATTTTCAGTGAAACCAGAGGACAGATGGTCATCATCCTCCACGTTGAGGAGAAAAAAATCTCACCAACAATTAAAACTGAAATGACCGGCATGTAAAAATATCATCTCACCAGAATTCCAAAATATAAAATAAATAGCAACATTTCCTGGTTGTAGCAAAGCTCCATATCAGAGTTCTCTTTTTATTATTTTAGAACAGGCTGAATAGTCTCATAAAACCACCAAACTTTAAGTTAAAAGAAGATAAATGATTTCCTTTATTTTTTTAACCGAGGGTGTTAAGGGCTAATTTACATGACCTCTGTCTTTCTCTGTGCCAAGGGCCTTTTGTGCTGCTGTCTTCAGAAGAGAGCCTCTTGAGGCGCCTGGGCCGCTCGCTCTGAGCCTCACTGCTATTCTGGTGCCAGCAGACAAAGGTGGGAACAAAGCCGGCCCTCATTACAGATGTGCGGGGAAGCACCCTGCTGTCTGAAACTTTAGGAAGCACTCCGAGGATGAACAGTGGCTTCCAGAGGGTATGAACAGAAACACTTCAATTTTGGAAACAAATGCACATGAAACATCGTCTTTTAGTGGAGAACATGTGTTAACTTCTCCTCTTTTAAAAACATAACCAGGAAACAGTGACCTTTCCGATACCTTCATGAGCCGCAGCTTTAGGAGAACATAATAAATGCCGCTAGATACCGTGGAACAGAAAACGTAAGGATTCGACAAATTAAACTTTGTAACACATGTCAAAGACACCCACAATGGACCTATGTATACAGTCGCTGCTGTTGGATTATTTTTTTCCATCAAAATGTTGACATTCAGAATATTCAAGAAATATGACTGCCCTTTCAGACTTCAAATTTGGATTTATTTCCCGGTGACGCTGTGTTTATTTAGCCTTGTATTAATGTCGTGCATCAGAATTGGATTTCCCTGAAAATAGAATCTCTTACTTGACTTCTCGCTATCAAAATTCAGCACGAATCCCATTAAAAGAATGAAATGTTAGGCTAGGTTTGATGCACTAATAGCTCTTTATATGTAGAATTTTAGCAGCTAAAATCTTTTCTGGTGTGATTTTCCTTCAGCCATTTTGTTTATGAGCCTGTATGAATTAATAAGCTAGCAGGAGCTAGAAATTAAATTAGATTTCAAATTTAAGAAAATAGTAAAGAGGAGAACAGGCTTACGTATGTATTGGGAAAATGCTCAAATTCTGATGGCTTAGATAAAAGCCAGTTTCCTGTGCTAGAATTTACCCATATTCCAGCTCATATGGGGTACACATAGGTCTATATTGGTTTTCCCAAGTGTTTATTTATGAGTGAGGGTCCCCCTGCCCCGCCCCACCATCAGACTATTTCCGAGTCAAGCATGGGTATTTACTTTTAAATTCTCTTGTCTTCATGCTCCTACACCCACTTTCTCAGATTTCTAGATCTATAGAAAGGATGAAGGACATGCCAGCATGTGCCCACCTCACTGCTAAGATGCCTTATAGGGCATCCAGCTGACCAAGGGGAAAAGCAACTCAGTTTGCAAGTGACAGAGCAATGACAGGGCAATGAATGTCTCCTGGTGCTTGGTACTCAGATATTTAGCTCAAAATATCAAGTAAAGTCAGCCATTTAATATTCCTGGGGAATGAACTGTTGTGTTGGCCAATAATGAACATGAAAATGATGCTTCTGAAAGTAGAGGATGCCAATCTTGCAAATCTATTTTCTTATCCTTAATGAGCATGAAGTGATTTTTTTTTTAGTCCATGGTCCTGCAAAACCAAAAGATTATGGCATACAATTATCTCGCTGTCAAAAATTATGCTTCTGTTGAAAATGAAGTCAACTTCCTTGAATATTTAGCCCTTCGTTTAATTGATCTCTTTTTAGATTTCACTTAAGCACATTCCTCATTTTTAGGATGTTCAGAAGTCAAGATACAACAATAGACAAGTATTTATCGGGGTCTGACATGAAGATGCCTGCCCCTGATAACAGTTACAAAGGGAGAGATGCTAACCACACGTGACTCTTGTCAGAGATGCGCTGCACCTGGTGAGAGATGAGGGCGAAGGGGGTCTAGACAAGCGCTCATCAATCTCGGAAGGGTCTCAGGGTGAAGAAGGGCTCAAGAGAAGACGTGAAGGTCACAGGCTCCAAAGAGACTTAACGAGGTACACACTTTTCCTCTGCCTCTCTTTTCTCCCTCCTCCAGCTAATCTGTTCAAAAGTTTAGATCTCAAGCATCCCTTGACCAACTCCACTTGTCGACACCCTCTTCCACGTCATTGTGCAGCCACTGCCTTGCTCACCCGGACATTGTAGCCTCCTTCTAGCTGGGCTCCCCTCGTTCCACAAGTGATGCTCTCAAATGCAATCACCAGGTGGCAGAGATGCAAAACTCCTCCTGCCATTCCCCATCTCAGACGTTGAAGGACTCCCCAGTATCTTTAGGGCAGGTCCAGTGTCTTCGCCTGATACCCAGAACCCTTCACACTTGGCCCTGGCCTCCTTCTAACTTCATCTTCAGCTTCACTGCCTCAACTCCCTGGCACTCAAGGGAGCATTGATTGTTTTTGGCTTCTCAAGAGCAAGATGCTCCTCTCTCTCTATTTCTGTCTCTATGTATCTCTCACTATCTGTCTCTCTAGCTCTGTTTTTCACTGCTCTGTCTCCTGATTCTTTCTCTTCCGCTGGCCTTGCACACACTGTGCTCTCTGCCTAGAGTACTGATCCTTTCCTCCTTGCCCGGTTATCTCCTATTCATCCACTAGATATCAGGTTAAATACTGCTTCCTCTGGGAAGCCTTCCTTGACCCTCTTTGAGACCATTAGAGTGTTTCTCATACTTTATTATAATTATTTTACTGTCTCCTTTGTGAGACTATGTACTAGAAACCTGTAATTTATGAACTTTGAGCCAAAGCCTGTCCACTGCTTATTTCTGTAAAAAGTTGCATTGGGACACAGCCATGGCCATTTGTTGTTGTATTGTCTGTGGCTGCCTTTGCGCTACAATGTCAGAGGTGAGTAGGTGAGGCATATGGCTCACAAATCCTAAAATATTTACTATCTGGCTACTAATAGAATACATTTGCTGACCGGCCCCCCCATAAACAATTAGGTCGGAGACCCTGGCACTACTGCAACTCCAGAACGTGGGATAGCATTGAGAACAGGCATTCAGTGGACATTTGTTGGACGCATGAATGTTGGGTACAGGGACAGAGAAGCACGGCACTGCAGGAAGTAGTAGAGACAACTGGCGTACCTGTGCAGAAGATTTGATGTGTAGAAAAATACTGAGCATTGGGTTTCTTATTGTGGCTCTTGTTGACGCTACTTCTGCCAGTTATCATGTATGGACTATTTCCTGCATGCGGCATGCAGTGCTAACAGGTTTATCTGGTCTCTATGGTCATATCCATTTTACAGAGAAATAAACCAAGTCTGAGAATATTGAAATGACTTGGCCATGATCCCACAGTAGGAAGTAGTCCATGCAGACCCCGCTACTTTAATCTGTATGCCTCCAAGTGTACTAGCTCATCTGCCTATTTGGGAATTGTGTTTTCAGTTGCATTTCCTTTGGATGAGAAGCATATCTTCTCTTTGAGCGATCGGTTAGGTGTCCAGGTGAATGGTTGTTTTTGTAGGAAGTCAGGCTTCTGTACTGAAGTTGAATTTCCCATAAATTTCATGGCAGCCACAGGTATAAGATACATTTTCAAAATAGTTATATTTGAACTAAAAAAAATGTGAGCCCAAGAATGCGACTGTTAAGAAAGAATTTTCTAAAATCAGGAACCGCATGGGAGGGAGTGGTAAAAATCACCACAACCGAACGACAGTTTCAATGGCAAAACAAAAACAAAAAACATGGGCAGCAAACTGAGAGGAGTTTTAACAGATCAGCACCATCAGGTTATCACCTGTGTTAAAGAATGTGGTAGGCAGTGACTGGTTCCAGATGCCAGGGACACATTAGATTCACCCTGGGTTATGAACGGCACAGGTATTTCAGCATCATGTCTGTGGTACCCAGTAGAATAAATATTGCATTTCATAGTGATATGCAGGATGGAGTGGCGTTTGGAGTGTGATTTTGGCCTTTTTACAGCTGCTAAGCTCTCAAAGTTGGAATTGCATTTTTATTCATTTGCCTTTAATACTGACATTATAAGTGACTCATAATTTTTTTGCCTGTTTTTGCTTAATGAGTTACTGACCCTAAAACTGATCCACAGACAGAGGAGGACTTGAATGTACAATAAAAAGTCAGAGAAAACTTACATTTCCAAAATTTGATGAGCTAGTTGCAAAAAGATTGGGAAATGGCTTGTTTGGTTGAATGAAGAAGTTATCTGTCCAGATGGCAAAATTATATGGCCTTAGTGTCATGGCCAAAGTTAGAAGTGACTGAATTGAACACTTGAAGTAAAATCCTTAATTTATGTCTTGATATGTTTCTTTAAAAGTTTAACTATTTGAATCATTAATCAAAAGCCTACAAACAAACAAAAAGCCCAGGATTAGATGATTCTACCAGTGAGTTCTAACAAACATTTAAAGGAGTCTTTCTCAAACTCTTCCAAAAATAAAAAAGAAAAGAATATTTTCTAATTTATTCTATGAGACATCCGTCATTACCCTGATATCAAAGTCAGTGGAAAACATAAAAAGAACAGAAAAATACAGACCAATAAGCCTTGTGAATAAAGACACAAAAATCCTCACAAAACACTAGCAAACCAAAGCCAGTAGCATGTTAAAAGGAGTATACACCACAACCAAGTGGGATTCCTTTCAGAAATGTGAGAGTGGCTCACCATACCAGAATCAATCAATGTAGTACAACAATTAATAGAATGAAGGAAGAAAAAATTATCTTAATACATTTGATGAAAAAAAAAAAAAAGAAAGAAACGTTTGATGAAATCCAGTACCCTTTCAAGGTAAAAGCAAAACAAAACAAAACAAAAAATCCAACAAATTAGGAACAAAGGGAACTTCCTCAAGATGATAAACAGAATTAAGGAAAAACCGACTTGTGAAAGACTGAAAGCTTTTACCCTAAGATTGAGAATAAAACAAGGATACTCACTTTCACCATCTTCTCAGCTTTGTACTAGAAGTTCTAGCTAGAGCAATTAAGCAAGAAAAAGAAATCTAAAAAAATCCAAATTGGAAAAGAAAAAGCAAAACTATCTCTATTCATGAATGATATAATCAGTTGTATCTCTATACACTAGAAATAAACTGTCTGAAAAAGAAATTAAGAAAGCAATTCCATTTACAAGAGCATCAAAAATAATAAAATACTTAGCAGTAACTTTGACCAAGGAGGTGAAAGATTTATACATTGAAAACTACAGAATATTGCTGAAACAAACTTTAAAAGACTTAAATATATAGAAATGTACCCTGTGTTCATGGGATGGAAGACGTAATATTAAGATGGCAGTGCTTCCCAAAGCAATCTAGGGATTCATTTCAATCCCTATCAAGATTCCAGTGACTTTTTGTAAAATTGGAAAAGCTGAATCTGTTATTCATAAGAAAATTCAAGAGACAGAATGTAGCCAGCTCTATCTTGAAATGGAAGAACAAAGTTGGACGACTTAAAATTTCTTATTTCAAAACTTACTGTTTATGCTGCAGTCATCAAAACAGTGTGGTACTGGGTCAGTGGAGTAGAATTGAGAGTATAGGGGGAAAAGCATACATCTATGATCAATTTTTTAAAAGAGAGTTCCAAGGTAATTAATGGGGGAAGAATAATCTTTTCAACAAATGGTGCTGGGACAACTGGATTTCACATTCACGAAAGAATGAAGTTCTCAGGTACATACATTAACTCAAAATGGTTCAGAGACATAAATCTAAGGGATAAAATATTGCTGAAAGAAAGCAAAGAAGTTCTTCATAAGTAGGAAGATGTCTTGTGTTCATGGGTTGGAAGACATACTATTGTTAAGATAGATTGTTAAACTTAGAAGAAAATGGGTACATTTTCATGGCCTTGGATTTGGCGACAGTTGCTTGGATGTGACATCAAAAACATGAGCAAAAAATATAAAATAGTTACATTGAACTTAACCTCAAAGTCAGACCTTTCTGCATCAAAAGGCACTATTGAGAGTAAAAAGATAATCAAAAGATTGGGGAAAATTTACAAATCATGTATGTGATGAGGGTCTAGTATCCAGAATACACAAGGAACATTTACAAGTCAACAATAAAAAGACTAAATCCCCAATTAAAAAACTGGAAAAAGAGCTTGAATAAACGTTGCTCCAAAGAAGATATACAGATGGTCAATCAGCACATGAGACATACTCCACGTCAGCTGTCATTGGGGAATGCAAATCAAAACTACAATGAAATAATGCCACTTCATAGCCACTAGGGGTAGGGAGTGAATACTTAATGTGTATGGGATTTCCTTTTGGGGTGATGGAAAGTTCTGGAACTGTATAGTAGTCATGGTTGCACAACAGTATGAGGTACTTAATGCCACTGTGTTGTGCACATTAAAATGGTTAAAATGATCAATGTTATGTTTTGGTTATTTTACCACAAGAAAAAAACTGTCAGTTTCTCCTAGCAATAAAATCAACCTTTACTATGCAGCTTGGCGATTTTATTATATTTTAAATACCTATCTTTTTTCTAAGTAGAAAAGCAGTATTTGTTTACTATTCAAGGTTTCAGACACACAAATGCACTAAGGGAAAAATAAAATATTCCTGTATTCCTATGATTAAAAAGTAGCCACAGTGGATTTTTTAATGTCAGTCCTTCTGGTTTTTGTTATCATGTACATATGGGTATGTACACGCAAAGAGTTGTTATTTTCGTCTTTAACAAAACTGTTACTATGTAGTAGATAATGTTTTGTAATCTGCTTCCCCTCTTAGTATATAATGAGCATTTTCCCATTGTCATTTTGTGTTCTCCCACATCACATTAAATGGCTAGATCATACTCCACCTTACGGTTGTAACATCATTTATTTAGCCAATTTCTATTGTTGGATGGATCCCAACATTTCACAGTTGGAATAGTCTATAGACATTATTGCATCCAACTTACTTCTTTCCTGAGCTTTATAGCTGCAAGCCTTAAACACATGGCACCCAAAGACCATTCAACATTTTGAAAATCGAGTTAATTTTTCACTTTGCAGCTGGATTTGAGTGTTGCATGGGCTTTGGATTCACCATTCAGGCACCTAAAAGATGGAACTAGTGGAGGAGAAGGTGGAGCGGGGAAGGAGCCAGGTGAAAATAGTGCCCACAGCATCGCAATTTTATCCTGAGCGGTTTTGTTTTCCTGAAAAATAGGTACACAGACCACAAAATAGGTCCATTGAATCTGTTGATGGCAGTTCCGTCACGTAAGATGGATAATGCCTTGAGAAGCAGCTGCAGGGACTCTGTCTCCGAAGTTCAGGCAGCACGTGGACTCACCCACAGTTCACAGAACGGGGAGCATCCTGTCAGTTGGTCCTGCTGTGCCGAGCATCCCTTATGTCTGCAGAGGCAGGGGAGCTGCGCAGGAGAAGCAGCTCCTCTCTCTGTCGCTTCCATTGCTGGTGGCAACCAGAGACATTAGGACATCACCTACTGATGTCTTTAAGCCCAGATGGCTCAGATCAGGGTATATATAAATATGTTCATTCCTTGAGGTCTGCAGGAAACATAACACATATTTTGGACGTTGGAAAATTAGTGAAGCAGTTATGTGTGTTTCCTAAGACATCCCCTCACGGTTGGCAAGGCTTTCTGATAGCCATTAGCCCTTACATGTCACTAGGCCATTTCCTCCAGTGACTTCCTCTGTTGGCTTAGTTGGACATGGTATGGTGCACGTGAGGTCACATGAAACTGGGTAGATTAACTAGTTTAGCTTAGGTTTTAAGTTCTAATTAGATTGGTCTAAGAGGACCATTCCTAGGCCATTTCTTTTCTATTGGGTTGAATGAATTCTTCTTACTGAGTTATAGAAACGTTTTACACATCTCAGGCACTGATTCGATTCTTGTTATATGTGTTGCAAGTTTTTCCCATATCTTTTGCTCGCCATTCAGTGGTGTTTGTGGTGTGCAGAAATTTTAAAATTTTGTGTAACCAGATATGTCTCTTGCCTCCATGGTTTCTGCACTTTACATTTTAGTCAGCAAGGCCTTCCCTCCCCAGCATCAGTGTTCCTCTTTAGTATTTCTCTGCTTATATAGTGCCCTCCTTCTGTTTAGGTCTCTTAACCACCTGAATTTGATGTGTGTGTGAGTCAGGGGGATGAGGAAGGCTATTTCAAGACCTCCGCTATAAAACCGTATGTTCTCCAACAACAGGTGGGTCCTCAGGATGCATTTTCCCTCCTTGGAAATTAAGCGTAGAAGCAGGTCCTGCTGCTGGCAAAAGGTAGAGCTTCATTTCAAGTGAACTTCTATTGGTCTTACTCCTCATCGAGGCCAATGCAAAGGCTGGAAGCTTGTTTCAATGGCCTGGCGTGCTTCTTTCTAAGGGAAGACGCTGTAAGGTCATTCACAGGTTTATAAAGTGCCTTCTCGTGGCTTGTGCTGCTTACAGAAGAATTTCTAATATGGCCCCAGCATATCTTTTTTAAAAAAAATTTTAAATTTATTTTTGGCTGCGTTGGGTCTTCGTTGCTGCGTGCGAGCTTTCTCTAGTTGCAGCGAGTGGGGGCTTCAGTGAAGCCCTTCATCGCGCGGGCTTCTCATTGCGGTGGCTTCTCTTGCTGCTGAGCACGGGCTCTAGGCGCGTGGGCTCAGTAGTTGTGGCCCACGGGCTCTAGAGCACAGGCTCAGTATTTGTGGCGCACAGGCTTAGTTGCTCCGCGGCATGTGGAATCTTCCTGGACCAGGGTTCGAACCCGCGTCCCCTGCACTGGCAGGTGGATTCTTAACCACTGCGCCACCAGGGAAGCCCCTACACCAGCATTTCTTGACCAACTTGATGAGCTCTCCGGAATGAATAGATACTTATGTGCTGCAAGGTCAAAACACCTACGTCCAAGTGATTCTCCTGAGAAAGCCTTCTTCTTTGTGCCTGGCCCAGGGATTTGCTCCTTATGCAGATGTTAGCAGGGAACAAGAGAACCATGGGTGGGTAAGGCCTGAAGCAGTGGGGCTTAGAGGCAAGTGGCAGCGCCCCTCCTTTGCAGGGAGGTGTGCGATCCAGGATCTCAGCGGCCCTGGCTCCACCCTTCCTCTCTCTTGATACTTTCCGTGCTGAGGGAGAGACAGCAAAAGGCTCACAGTCCAAACTTGCATCTGTCAGCTGGGACACCACATCCCTGTTTCTTTACTAAACCATAGACAACAGTCAAAGAACATCTTATAAACATGTCAGAGCCAGGTTAAGTTAACCAGAGAAGGGAAAATGCACTGAGAGCTTGGAACACGGTGACAACTGGGTTATTCCAAAAGAACGTGACATCGTCATAGCCTGAACAGCTTACTTTTTCCCTTGCCTTGAATTTCTTCCACCAGCACCTCTTGGTGGAGGTCACAGAAACTCTGCCACTGTTTCAAGAGCACAGTACATAGGCAGTGTTAGCGAATGATAGCGGTGACTCAGGGACGGGCTGGACTGCCCAGCAGCAGGCTCTAATTCACAGTGTCGAATGGGTTCGCCTTCCACGGCTTCAAGTCCCTTTGTGCAGCAGGGGGCTCGGGGCCCAATCTGCTCCAGTGTTTACAAAGTAGAGTCTCTGGCCCGGAAGCCTGCCCGGGAGACCCTTTCTGAGAGCCGAGCGAACTTCTACAACTTGTGTCACCAGCTGGCCGCGCAGGAGGCCTCTCTGCCAGGGGCCCTGGAGAAGCCTTTTGGCTGAGCTGGCAGGACGTGGTTCTGGGAGATAGTGACTGTCCCCCCCCCCGCCCCCCGCCGTAGCCTAAGTGACCGAGGGATGCTCATTGCCTGGGCTTCGGACCAAACGCTTCCCCAGAGACAAGCTACACTACTTAGCACACTTGAAGCACAAACTAGCATAAGGGGTAAGGAAAATCCACACAAAGGGCATTAGTAACAACAGTTACCTTCCGCTTCGGCCTCCCTGTCTACCGGGCCACGTGCTACAGCAGGTGTGTAATGGGCACTCTCCCCGTTCACCTTCAGAGCAGCCCTAGAAGGCCATGACTCTGTCATTGTCGTGCCTATTTGATAGATGAGACTGAGGCTCAGAGAGGCCCAGTCACCTGCCCCTGCGTCACAAGAAGTGAAGGAGACAGTACCCCAACCAAGGCCGCCTGACGCAGCCATAACACATAAGTCACTCAGACCTGTCTCGTGAATAAAGATGCTATTTAAAACGTTCCTAAAAAATAAAGACAGTGAGAAAACAGAAAGACCTCCTCCTGCCCCAAACTCCCCACCCATCTCTCTGTCTTCTCGCCAGCAGCCCAGACCCCATGGCAGCCAAATCAAGTTCCCTTTAGCAGAGCGCTGTGTCAGCTGCTGCCAAGCCCTGGGAAGCTGTGCTCTTTTATTCCCTGTAACTGCTCTTGGTATAAAGCCCTAGCTGATGAAGCTTATCCCGATCCATTTACTCCTCAATTACCTGGTTTCTTCTCCCGTAGGGTCTGACCCTCACCCTGTCCTCTTCTTCGCACTCAGCATTGCTCGCCACAGATTGGAAATCTAAACGTGTCCTATAATTTCCCTGCCAGTTGTCCAACTGGTGAAAGGGATGGCTGAATAGGCCCTGCATATATATATTGAAAAACCACGGACAAGTGTCAGTGACAGCCGCTCCTTTGCAAACGTGACTGAAATTTCCCTCCTCCTCCGCCTGGAGCCTCACTGGGTGGCTCGCTGTTTTCCTAATAACAAGTTAGAGAGAAAACGAGTGTGTGTGTGTGCAGCTTCCTGGTTGCTCGGATACAAAAGATGAAAACGTTGTTTGTGGTTTGAAAGTCTTTTTAAAGTTATCTGGCTTTCTTTCCTTTGCTCCCCAGCATACAGCCTACAGGTGCGGGGGAAATCCCAACCGAGGTTCCTACTCAGCCCAGGCATTCTTCGTGCAAAGGGTGCAGGCATTTCCTTCAGCAGGGCTAGGTGCTGATTTGCATGCACTTAGCACATTGATTGCTCGTTTCCAGTCAAAGTGCTGAACACCCAGCCTCCAGGGCTGCCCCTCCCCCTCCAGTCCCCCACCTCTCATCCGTGGAGACCAAGTGGAGTTTTTCGACTGGAAAACCAACATGTATATTTGGAGGCTCCACTCTGAGGTGGGTTGTTCCTTCAGGGTGATGGTGAATACCGCGGACTGCAGGGACCTTCTGTCTTATTTTAGAAAACATAGTGATGAAGTGTCAGGAAAGCCCATTGTCTCAGTACCGTATGCCATAACAGAATACCACAAACTGGGAGGCTTAAACGACAGAAATTTATTTCTCCCAGTTCCGGAGGCTGGAAGTCCAAGGTCAAGGTGCCGGCGGGGTTGGTTTCTGGTGAGGCAACCCTTGCTGGCTTGTAGGTGGCTGTCTTCTCACCGTGTCCTCACGTGGCCTTTTCTCTGCATGAGCATCCCGCTTCCTCTTCTTTAAGGACGCCAGTCCTGTTGGATTAGGGCTCCACCCTTATGACCCCAATTAACCTTAATTACCTCCTGAAAGGCTCTGTCTCCAAACACAGTGACACTGGGGATTGCTTCAACCTATGAACCCTGAGGGGACACAGTTCAGTCCCCAGGACCCACGTTACTAGATTTTCAGTGAAAGTTAAAAGCCAGGATGAACGTGTAGATTTCAGTGAGTTTCAATATTTCTTTTTCTTCGTCCAGCGGGAAGAGTGAGCCGTGTACTGAGAAAGCTCACGTTGCAAGAGGTAGAGGTGAGAAGTACCCGAAATCCCATCTCAGGTTCCCACGTTTCCTTCCTGTTGTTTCCAAGGACATGGGCATGTCCTTACCCGTTAAGGTGGCCACACGTCGCCCTGGGCCTTCGCTTAGGGAGCCGGCCTCCCCTGGCCCCTGGGTGATGTGTGTCAGGCTCACAGATTCACTCCTGTTTCACCCAGATACGCAGAGGCCATGTGGTCGCTTCATCTGTTTGTTAATTTTTGTGTACAGCTGCCTCGACCTTACTCCAGGTGCCCTTGTCTGCTATATAGTGGTAATGTCCGGTCTCTTCATAAAAAGATTCGGGCCTTCAGATTTTTGTCACATTCCTCTGATCCTCTCCAAGACAGAGATTGGGTGTAGACATGGAGTTTGCTGCATGTCTGTGGCAGAGGAGAGAAGGGGAACTTGGGCTACGAGGACGTTCCCGTGTGACCCCCTCTCCGCAGGGTCTCAGCATTGCCCCTCGTCACCTGCTGTCTCTGACGATGCCTTTGCCTTGCTCGGGACATGTCATCTCAAGGTGCTCCCACCACCAGCGGCCCCTCTGGAGGCACGGACTCTCCCTTTAAGATGCCACTTTCCTTCTCAAAGAACCTCTCACTAGTCTGAGCCCCACGAGTGTGCTCGTTCTGCAACTTACCAGAGTGGGTGATGCTTTAGGGACAGGGGACCTTCCCCAGTCCTTCCAGTTACACTGTTCCCGCTTCGCTAAGGGATGGCGTCTGGGGGAAGGGGGGCTCACCCGACCCCTGGGGAAGTGAAACTCCCCGACTCACGTCTAAACTCTTACAGCTTCCCTTGACCCGCAGGCCTTTTCTGCCCCCACAGCCTTTTGAAGTAGCTCAGCTGACTTGAAGAGGAGAGATTAAAAGTTGAATTTCTACCACTGTTCATTTGTTCTTGAGATTAAGGAAGGTAGCTCCTCAGCCTGCTTGCTCAAGGCGAGTTCAGGGAGTGCCATGTGAACAGCTTAGGTGATGTCTTCGAGGGGAGGGGAGTAGCCCCGTCAGCTCTCTTCCAGGTGTGGGGAGACTGATACGGAGAGCAGCCACCTCACACCCACACCCTCATCCGTTCAGCCACGGGTCACAAGTCTGCAGCATCTCACTACAAATGTAGCAGGAAGGCAGCGATCACACGTGATTTAAAAAAAAAAACAAAAACGATTAAAAGGAGAGAAAGAGAACTCAACTGCTGGGAGAAAAGCCAAACAGGAATGTGTGCCTCCCACGATGAGCAGTGTTTGGGGGTGAGTTAGTCCACGCACGGCCATTCCTACACCTGCAGGGACCCGGCACCACAGCTCACTCCTTGGGTAAGGCAAGCAGTGCTGGGTTTGCTCTCATTTTCTGGGCTTCTGAACACATAGGTTTAGTTTGGATGTACGATAGCCAGGAGGGCGATTGCTCCGGATGGCAGTTTTAAAGCAACAGCTCAAGAGATGGATGGAATAGCTCATTGCCTCAGATTCTGGGAGACGTGCAGGGTGCAGGGAGCCTGCCTCCAGCTTGGGTCCAGAGGAGATTCAGCCGAGATGAGTCCTCTCATTGGCTGCTTGAATCCCAGCCTCCTTCATTTGCATGTTAATGATCCAATTAGTTAATGCTCCCTTCTTGAGTTGAGTGGGCTCGTGGGAAAAGAAATAGTAGGTGGAATCTCAAGGCTATAATAATGGCGTTCTACTCCTTGAGAAGCGCTTGATGGGTGTTGTTCCACAGAACTTAATTCAGTTTTGAATATGCATCAGGATGAAAACAAAACAAATCTAATCGCAATCAATAGAATTTCTCCATGGCGGATCGCAGGGTAATTTAAGATGAATTACGCAAAGCAAGCTAAATCAAACCAACAAGTGCTTCATGCCTTTATGAGCAAGGTCTCACAAGGGGGTCCTGCAGGACAGACGTTCTTAGCTAGAGGCTCTAGGGGGTCCGTGTAATGGGATTTGGAAATGGGATTCCAAGGCCAGCTGGTGTGTGCATTTTTTAGGGAAAATGATCCATATTTTTTTCATTAGGTTCCTTACAGAAGGATCCAGTGGTCCTCACTATCTTAGGCTCCACAAAACGTTTAAAAGATGACTCAGAGAAGGATTAAAGACTACAGGAGAGATGGCACCAGACGTGGGTCTTGGAGATGCAAACCACTGTCATGTGTGCAAGGAAGCGGACCCTCGTCCACTAGTGGCAGGTGTGCTGGACACACCAGAGGAGTGAAAATGCAGGGACCCCAGAATCACTACCTATATGTGGACCCTGATTCTGACACCAGCTGTGTGACCTTAGGCAAGCGTCTCAACCTTTCTGTGCCTCGGCCTTCTTATCTGCAAAATGGGGATGGTAGTAGCGTGCATCTTACAGAGAAGCTTTGAAGACTGCGAAAATCCACATGGAGTTTTGCATAGACCCTGACACAGGAAAGATGATCAGTGGCCGCCGGTGCTTCCTGCCGGCACTAAACGTACTGCTGCCTCTTTCCTTCTAGAGCCTGTACTTTCACGTTTCCAGTTGCTTCTGCAGTCGTTAATGGGCGATGGCGTGTGTGGCAGAGTGCTTGGCACCACGTGAGCAGAGTAGATATTCAAGGAATGTTAATTCAGGTCCATTTTTCTTTCCGTCAAACACAGCCTCCCAGTGCAAGAGCCATTTGGGATGCCTGGAGGAGCCCAGATTTCAAATCTGATGAAGGCTGCAGTTCTGTAAATTCCTCCCTCTTTTGTGCTGATGGCAACTACTTTTATGTATTTTCATTGTCTCTCTCTCAAGAGATAAATTTTGTGGCCTGCCACTGAGTCTGCCTTCCAAAATGTAGCTTGGAGATTTTATTTGAGATAAACTATGATGTGAATAAAGACAGATGCTATATTTTAATTGGGGAACATTCCATTCGAAACCTTTTTTTTTTTTTTTTAAATCAATATTACTGGTGCCATCATTCAAAGGATATGGACATTTGGGGGAAATTTACGTCTGACTGTGACTGTGAACCTTTGCCAGCCCTGGGTAACATTGTCTTTCTCTCTGAAAGTGGCAGTAGCTACAGATGTAACATGATCCCAGATTGCAGTCCCTAGACTGAAAGTCTGTTTCAGCGCATCCCCAGGTCCCCTGTGGTGAGCCTCCGTGCTGTATCCTTATATGGGAGAGCCTCTGCCTCGGGATGACGTGTACTTAGCTGAGAAAAATAAAGGAGGTTCATTGGTTGATGTGTTGATGGTGTTGAACTTCACAGGGATGAGAAAACAGAGGCTGGCCACTGAGGCACCTGAGAGCCTGCTGTTTAACCTTGTCCCGCTTTGCAAACGACAGAGAGGAAGGTGAGCATGAAGGATGAGCTGAGGGTGGGTGTTGAAGGTACGTGAAACTGTGGTCACTTTGGGGGGTTTCCCACATTGAAACAGACTTGCCTTTTCTCATAACAACAAAGGGGTCAGAAGTCCCCCGTGTTATTTCTGGTCTGTATAGATCTTGGTGCTGCCACGTGATTGAACATTATCCCGTAGGGTGAGATTGGCACCTTTGGGTTAGCGCCACACCAAAACACCCTGAGAATCCAAGCACCCCTTCTCAGTGCATCCTGCAGACGTGCACGGTGACCCCACATGGAGTTGTGGGGCTGGATGATATCAACACACTCAGGAGAGAACACAGCTAAACCACACCATCCTGTACACTGTGTGATGTGCAGTAAGTCCGTCCACCCACCAGCTGTAATGTGAACGACTCCTGCCCACTGTGTGTGTGGGGGGTGGGGGCGGCAGGGGCGGAGCACCCACCATGCACTTGAAATGATGTTTTTCCAGGAAAGTAGCAAAATGCATGACATCAGTGTCTCATCCCTTTCAGTGGCCTCTCCATTCTCCAGGGTAACGGGGGTAAACCAAGGCCTGCACAGGATCACACCAGAGGCGGTTTTATGTCTGGAAATGTTGCGTGCCTCTCTCTCCCCACCCAGGCCCCTCCCAACAGACATCCACTCTGTGATTTGTTCAGACCTGCTTTGTCCCCCAGTATGGCAGAAACTGACCCAGGATTCAAATTTTCTGGAATTCAATCTGTAAAATGGATTAATTTATACCTTATTAGAACATAGAAGCAAATTCAGGATCACCCATGGGTGGGGAGGGGCTTAGTAACAGAAGGAGAGACTTGGGCTGAAAATACACTTTGAAAAGTGGGGCTGTGTTAATAATAGATATGACAGTAAAGGAGAGGGCTCCATAAACAGGCATCACTGGCTCCATTCAGACCTGGGGCCAGCACTAGGGCCTGCTAAAGAACAAATATGACGTGAGCGTGAACTGCAAGGCACTTGTGATTAACGGGGGAGGCGTGGAAACACCACAGGTGATGGGAGCTAGATCGTGTGAGCGAGGAAGCTGCCCATTCACTTGTGTGGAGGTCGAGCCTCTCTGGTCAGAGAAGCAGGAAGGAAGGAGTGTGGGAACGTGGGCACCAAGAGAAGGTCGGAGGACGTTTCTGGGAGGCAGGAGGGTCCACAGTGTGTGACGCGCGGAGGCACAGAGCATGCATCGGTGGCAGGGGCTGCTGGGAGCAGAAGGGGTCCTGCTCCTTCAGAGACCAGCTTTGGGGGCAGTGGGTCTGCAGAATGTTCTGTAGGTTACGAGGCAGGGCCACCAATATAGAGTGGTGGCTCCTTTCTTTAAAACCATGGCCAGGTTCCTGATGGTGTTTCTGCAAGGTGAATGTCAATGGTAGAGACTCGGCTTTGCTGGATGCAGAATTAGGCTTCAAAGTGTGCCCATTTCCACTCCCCCGAGGGGCGGAGAGGGAAGGAAGGCTCTTCTTCTGGACATCTCCCTGTTTCTCCTTTTCTTTCTCCGAGGGCTTCTCTGAACTTTTTCTGAAAAGTCAGTTCTTCTCTCAAACAAAGCAGTGAGCCCCTGTGAGAACAGTTCTAGGAAAACGAACTCTCCAACCCGGCCCCACGTCTCCTCCTGTCCCCAAACCATGGCTCCTCAGAACTCGAATTTTGGTGTAGGAAGCAGAGGGGAGGGTCTGGTAATTAAAACCTCCGTCTTGTTTGCTGAGTGATGACTTTTGAGAGTCTCTGTAGCTCTGTGTAGCACAGTTAATTGTTACTGTTCTTAAATATTGTGACTGAGCGTCAAGGCCTGGAGAACAGGGCTGTCTCTCTTTGATGTGCAGTGAGGATGCTGGAGTTGTTTGTGCCAGCGCTGAAAATGCTGGGTGTCTCTAGATGTTACATTTGTCTTGGAAAAAGGCTCCTATGGAACCAGTACAAAGACAGTTTTTTACGCTTCTGTGAGGGGAGGCCAAAAACTGTATAAGAACAACAGCAACAAATCCACCATCACATTTACTCCGTAGATTTACTGACAGCCTGTCACAATGAAATAAAACATAGATATTCACTTTATGGACTTATTAGCTGAAGGAAGGAGGCACTTGCTTTGAATCACCGGCAATCCAAACACAAAATCTGACATCAGCGTGTGGAAGGCGTCTATTGGGCCGTGCTGATTGCCTGCGCTGCATCTGTTTTCCTTCTTTCTTTCAAACAACAGAGCCTCCATCCTGTGTTCACCCCTCAGCCTTGAGGTCCTTGTGGCTCCAGGGAAGCTGGCCACCCTGCCTTCCCAGGGCTGGGCTGGGTGTGGAAGTGAACTTGGGTCAAAAAGTGGCAGGCAGGCACGGGGGATTCTGGAGACAAAAAGCCACCTGAATTTTGGCACCAGGAGAGACACGTTCCCTCCCTTCTTTGGGATTGTGTTGCATGTTGGGCTTGGAGGTGCTCCTGCCGTCTCGCTGGTGGAGATGGCCAGCCTGGGGGGCTGTGGGAACGGAACCAGCGTGGACACGTGAGTCCTCCTGAAGCTTGCTCTCCTGCTGGACTTCTAGGAAGATGAACCACGTAATTCCCTTCACGTTTCAGCCACTTTGAGTTGAGGGGGGGCGTTATTTATCACCAAGAGAATCCCATGGAGGAAGCTGAGAACTTGAGAGAATGTTCTTATTATTCACATTAGAGCTGGGACCCAAGTGACCCAAAGGAGGCATGGTCAGCTGTGCCTGGCTTCTAAGACCTCCTTCGTGGGTGGCACCTTCTCCCAGAAGGTGGCATCTCATGGCCGCCTGAGCATTCTCTCCATCTACCCAGGAGAACGGCCGCTGAGGACTGTGTTTCACTCCCCTTCTCCATCCCCTACATTGGAGCTCCTCCAGGTGGGTCCACAGAGAGTGGGAAGGATGGGGGCAGGGGCTGCTGCATCTCCTTGAGGTCTCAGAGCCCTAATGACGATCGCAACAGCAGCACGGCCAAGGTGCCCCTTCCTGCTGCCCGCGAGCTCTGTGTGCCTGACGCCCTGCCCTGCAGAGCCCTTCCCACCTCCCCACACCATGTGCTCCTGACCCCTCCGTGTATGAACGAGGGTCCTGGGCGCACCTGGCTGCAGAGCGCCCTCGTGCCTCCATCCTGGTGCTGCTCTGCTCCCCTCTGCAGCCCCCGCGCCCACCCGGCCAAGCGTGGGCAGCAGTGCCGAGGACTGGAGGTCTCGCCTCTGAGGTGGCTGCCTCGGCCAGATGCAAGTCCGACTGTGGAAGGTTCTGTGATGTGAACGTATCCTGGGCTCAGCGGCTTCTTCAGTGTTACGAGAAATTTTTAATTATGCTTAATTGATGTCTTCTACGGTCAGCAGAGGGTAGGGCACCCAGGAAGTACCTGGGTGCTTTGGGAGAAACCCGGGTTGATGATTATAAGAATTGTGACAAGAGCTTCCTTTTAGATGGTTTTCCCCTGTGCCCTCAGAGTGATAAGTGCTCTCCCTCTCCCATCTCTCACTCCTCTTGTCAGCCCTCTAAAGGAGACATTATTATCTCCATTTTACAAGTGAAGGCACTAAAGATCAGAGAGGTTAAGTGACTGTCCAAGATCACACAGCTTGAATATTGTAGGCTCCAGATTTGAACCCGGCTCTGTCTGAATGCCAGACCCACCCAGACCCTTCACTATTACACTGACCAGCTCCTGCACTCAAGGTCCTTTTTATAATTTGCTCATGTGGGTGAAGTGAGAGAGCCCAAAGGATCTAATTTACCTGGCACGTTAGGACCATACATGTTCAAAGCAGTCCCCCATGCCTCCAGCCACCTCCCGCCTCATCCTTATTCTGCCTGCTGAGATAGTCAGATGCCATTCTGAGGCTGGCAAAACTCTATTATTCTCCCCGGAAAGATGGTAACCTTAAAACACAGGCTAGCCCCACACTCACTGGAGCTAGGGAGATTGTAGAGGAAATAAAACCTCCACATCAGGGAATCCAAACATGCAGACCACAGTCACAGTTCTGCCATTGCATAGTGATATTTTCATCACAACGTATTAATAAAATGCATTCAAATTCTAATCATTTCAAATGATGAATCTTTGCAAAATAAACAGATGTTACTCTTGCGCCATGAAAGGATACAGAGTGTTTCCTCATAAAATCACCCTAAGCTTAACCCTGACCTCACCTGCTTTAATTATGCATAACAGCAAGTCAGACTCCCTTGCAACGAGAAGGCATTCATTACCTATAATTCCTATTTTATAACTTTTTTGTTTGATCTGTCCCAGAATTCATTCTGAAGAAATTCAACAGAATAAATGATCATTCCCCCGACCACTTGACTGCTGCTTTGAATATGTAATGTGGCTACACATGTATATTATTTATGAAAAATTGATTGCCGTAACATCTCAATATTCCTTTCATGCTCTGCGAATATGGACTTAATACATTTCTCGTGAAACCCCATGGCTGGCAGGGACGACGTGCCAATACGTTGAAGAGGAAGAGACGGGTTTATTGGTTTGGGCTGCGTGTCCTCGGTGAGGAAATCAGGGAATTCCTATGCGAAATCCACTCTTGTCTGCATCTCAGGAGCGCGATGACCGCATTAGCTTACAGGGCAGTCCTCGGTAAATAAGGGCCCCGCAAGCCAGAAGTGGTTTCTAACCAGAAACACCAGCCTGTGTTTCTCTGAGGACCTTCTTGAGAGAGAAGCACGTGCTCTGTGGGGAGACCCAGGACGCAGCCTCTCTCCAGCTCAGATGCTCCCAAGAGCCCAAGAGGATGTGCTTTTGGGTCCCCCTGACACAGACATTGAAACGAGGCCTTGCACCCATGGAGTTCATTTAGAAGGCGATTTCAGGCAGAATCGGTAAGGGTGTAGGGAAATGAGACGGGGCAGGTCTGGAGCCAACATGGGATGTGTTAGTTACCAAGAAGGTTATGACCATGGCTGACCCCTGCCGGGAGCTCTGGGACGCCCAGGGGCGAGGGAGTGGAGGCACATCCTCCAGCACCCCTTGTCACTGGCTTCATCGCTCAGCGTTCCCAGCTGGCCCAGCCAGACAACTCAGACTGGACCGTGGAGGGCTCGGGGGACAGTGTCTGTGGCAGCATCGCTCCTTAGGGTTTACCAGACGCGGGTCCCGCATCCCTCCCTGTGCACCTGGAGGCTTGGGAGTCCAGCTGAGGGGCCTCGTGAAGGAAGCCCTGTCTGCTCCACTGTCTGTGGATTCCAGGTGAAAAGCCTTGGCACGCAGGGGTGGGAGGATGTGGAGCTCTGGGTCCTGGTGGCCCTGAGGACCAGAGCCACCTGTTGGGCCAACGAGAACCTTCAGAACAGAACGCTGGTGCTGGGCGAGTGGGAGACTGACCGACCTTGAGTAAGGAGGAGGAGGTGAAAGGCCACGTGGGGAGCCGCGATAGAAACAGGAGGTGCAGCTGCACGGACAGGGCAGAGAGCCCTGGGCAGTCGGGGGGTTGGGGGCCGCCTGGTGTGAAGTTGCTGCTCCTGGGGGCCTGGGGGTACTCGGGGCAGAGGGGCCCCAGGTGTCTCTGCCGTGATGCTCAACGTGCGGCCAGAGGGCCGCCAGCATCCACATCAGCTGGGAGTGGAGAGGAAAGAGAATCCCTGGTCCAGCCTGGCCTCTGACTCAGAAGCTACCGTCCGACAAGATGCCCGTGCACAGCGATTCCTGTGCACGATGAGATTTGAGAGACTCAGATTCGAGCTCTCTGCTGGGCAGTCCCTTGGTCCCCCGTGGGTCTCTGGGGACTAAGAGGCGCCGACACGGCCTCATTTGTTCCCGGCACCCGGCTCTGCGTTGTCTCATTTCAGTCCATGTGAGGATGCTGGTGGGGAGCACCGTCGTCCTCCTTGTTCAGATTAGATCCCCAGGCTGCCCCCGACACACCACAGCCCGTGCATCTGGCCTGGACACAGGTCGGCGTTCCCTGGAGCCCCCACTCCCCAGGCCAGAGGGGCCGTGTGGCCTTCCCCGCCCTCCATCCCACGGGACGTCCAGAAGGTCCTGTGTCCAAAGACCAACCCCAGGCAGCAGAGTAGCCTGGTCGCGTCTTATTCAGATGATTCTAGGAAGGTTTCCAGACAAGGCAAAATATTTTGCGTGCTTTGAGCCCAAACTGAGGAAGATGGTGAAAGACAAAGTAACGGAGCTGCAGCCAAGATGTTGTGTTTTTTCAGCTGAATATTTTTCATCAGGCTTCTGATGCTCTTTAAAGGTCAAATGTTACTATTGTTCATTTCCTCCTCACGTAGCTAATCAAGTATTGTGCATTTGCTTAAGGTCACAAGTGTTAGTTACTGATGAAAATAAAAATCTGTTCTTGATTTTGTAAGAGGAAGGCGTGGTTCGAGTACACTCTTGTAGAAACAATTTTGCATTCAGGGCAAGCATGTTCTGCACAGATTTGAATATGGGGAAATAATGGTGTTATCCCAGATAAGGGAGCCCGAATCCAATCTCTGACCACTGTGTGTGAGGCTCCTGCCCACCTGGGTGTTTCCTATCTGCACCCTAGGACATTGGCACTTGCTGTTTCCTCTGCCAGGGACGCTTCTCCTGCAGTGTCGACCCACTTGCGCTCCTGCCCCCTTCCTGCCCCTGCCCAGAGGAGGCCTCCTCTCCGGGGGCCCTGCTGAGCACTGGGTGTAGGGTCGCACGGCCGGCATCGCTGCTTCTCTTCCAGGCCACCCGTTTGTCACTTATCATGGGACACGGGGATTCTCTGTTTGTGGACTCGTTTGCGTGCCTGCTTGTTCACTATTCTTTGTCTTCCCACCAGAGCCACGAGGGCAGGAATTTTCACCTCTTTTGTCCACTGCAGTTTTCCAGAGTCTGTCATATACAGAGCGCTTTGCTCTGTAAATACTTGTTGCCTGAATAAAAGCAGGCCTGGCGGAGAGGAGGTGGATGAAGCCTCAATTGGAAGAACTAGTTTTGTAAGTTAGAGAATTTTCTTCTTTCTATAAAAAAGGAGCGTTCCCAATAAATAAACACGCAGACCACCTTCCCTAGTGGGGCCGGGTCTCCCTCGAGCCCCGGGACATCGGGCATGAGGAGCGGGGCTGGGGGCTGCCGGGCGCAGCGGGAGGTGGAGGCAATGGGACTGAAATTACGGTGGGTCTGAGTGTCTTCTTGATGAATGAGGACACTTGCTCAGGTATCACTCACAGATTCAAAACCCCCTGTGTCCTTTGGTGTCTATCTTTATTGAAACCATGGGGATCCCACTTCTGGGTGGACTCGTTAACGTGAGGAGCCATCTCCTGGGCCTTGCCGGGGCCTTTCAGAGTGTAAGGGGAGCTCTTTCAAGCCGTCTGTGAGCGAGGGCAGCTCCGGAAGAGATAATGGCCCCTCGTGATGACCGCAGGCTGGGGGTTCCGGGTTCACGAGCAGGCCGTTAGCACATCACTCACTGAGTCAGCCGACGCTCGTGAGAGGGTCTGAACTTGGCCGAGAACCAGGGCCGGCATCCTGGGAAGGAGGTGCTGGGGGTTGTGGTTTGAAAGAAGAAGCAGAGGACCACTAAGCCCGCACTTACTTCCTGCCGGGGGCTCGGTCTCTGTCACAGGAGCTCCACGTGCCTGGAAGGCCCTTGGGGGGGGGCGGGGGGCTCCCCCGCCTTCCCCATCCCCGCCCCCCGACCGCCGTCACCGACACAGGGCCCAGTCATTGAGGTGGGGGGGCACTGCTGGGTCCTGGAGTGACACCCTGGGCCCTTGCCCCTGCGAGGGGCTCGCGGCGTGACACTGCCCTGCTGATGTGCTCGCCCGCCCCTGCCCCCTCCCTCCATCTTGGCTTCAGTTTCACTCTCATGTTCTCAAGTCGCCCTCCCTCTTCATTCTCTATCAGGACACCTTGTGCATTTCCTTCAAAGCTCTGATCGTCAGGATCCCAGAGATGCCAGGGTCTGTGCGTTTCGGCTGGGCCGTTGGCTTCCACGTGGCTGAGGCAGGGTCTGCCTGGTCTTCGTGATTCACCTGCCGAACCCACGGGCCAGCACCTGGGTGCTTTTCCATCTGTGTTGCTGAACAGGAAGGAGGAACGCGCAGCCTCGCTGGCATGAGAGCCGAGAAATGGCACCCGTGATTGTTAAGGGAGCCTTCTGACCTCAGGAGGGATGCGTCTGGGGGCTGCAAATGTCCTGTCCCTGATCTGGGCTGGGTCCACGGGAGTGTGCTCAGTGGAGCGCTGATGCCTGCGCTTTTCTGCACGGCTGTTATGTTGGGAAAGCAAGTTAAAATCAATGACCAGCACCCACTAAGTATCAGATGCTGTGCTAGACACTGGGGTGGGAGTGGAGATAGGGGGAAAGAAGAGCCAGCTCCCCGTTCAGGGCTGGAAGGAGAAAGCCTAAGGTTTTCCCTCCCGGTGGCTGGCACAGAAGTGGTCAGAGGAGGGTGCTACCCCAGCCCTGGGTGCAGGGAGCGGCTCCTGGGAGTGGTGACTTCAGCACGAGTGTCAAAGGCGGTGGGATTGGGAGGAAGGGGACCCCATGGGCGTCCTTCCCTCCCGTGGACTCAGGTAACTTGTGTCCAGTTGCCTAATTTAGTGTCTGGTGAGAAAAAAACAAAAGACTCCATCTGATACACAGGTCAGTTGGCAGCTGAGGTAACACAGCTCAGCACCGACCGTCATGGGGCATTCAGGGGCCTGGGCCACCTTCCCGCTCCAGGTGGCTGTTTGGTTCTGTACACGAGTGAATGTACACGGGGACACGGAACGGCGATGGGGCAGTGCTGTTTGGTGGCTGTGAGTCATGGCTCTGAGCCAGCCTGTCTGTACTTGACTCTCAGCCTCTCTGAGGCGAATGCACCCAGAGGGGTTGCTCTGGAGTCTCTGTCTGGAGTAAAGGGACAAAGGGTCAAAGCAAAGGGACAAAGGTCAAAGAGTTTGGCCTTTGCTGTGATAATGAGATTCTGCCATTAAAACCATTTTAGGTAAGACTGAATTTGGGAGATATTTTCCTTGGTATAGGTGACTTGCATTCTAAAATGTGGGCATGTTCCCCAGGCTGTCCGACCTCAAATATGTGTTATGGCCCCAGCGGGAGGTCTGATCTTGCCTTTCCTGCGCGGTCTGTATGTGGGTTCACAGCAGTATTTCATGCACGGGGGGTATCCGCACCTCCACCCAGCGCCCTGGCGTTCATTTCCACTATACATTGTTCTCCATCCGCTCCCCCCAGGGCCTTTCTGATTTAAACCACCAAAGGCGGCTGCGCAAATCACACGGCCCCCTGCCCACAGTCCACACACTTCATTCTTCCTCTGGGTGTGGAGAGTCAGTGAGATGCTGTGATTCATTAGTTATCAGTGACTTCTTGGAAATAAGACAG
>NW_020173687.1:2832055-2865128 GCF_003031525.2 Neophocaena asiaeorientalis asiaeorientalis | reverse complement strand
TATCAGCTCCCTTGGAAATCACGGGGTGTAATGAGGGGTTAACATATCAACTGCCCCAAGGAGCCCCCGAGTCATCTTCCGCAGAAGGTCAGCCCACCCTGAGCCTGTGTATAATGACTGCTTCTTCGAGATACTTAGTTACTCTCCTTCAGTTAAAATCGGAAAATGCGCAGAGCAGAACATTTGTCTCAGCTAACATTCAGGGAGATGTATCTTCAGGCTAATAATTACTCCCCAGACGTGAGAGGGCTGATTTCCGGGCCTGTTGACAAGTCGAGTCTGATGTGATTGTTTCTCTGAAAATCAAGGAGGCACGATCCTTCTCACCCTGGATAGGCTAATTTTGATACGGAGAGGGCACGGGAACTTGGTGGGCCTGGAGGAGACTGTGCAGTCCCCCAGATGCTAACAGCACCCCACGCTGTCTGTGCTGCCCAAGCCAGGGTCTCAGATGTCCGTGTCTGATCAGCGGCTGCCTCCTGCCCCCCTGAACATGGCTAACAGCTCGTTATTCAGACAGATGTTTGTTTGTTTCAGATTTGGGTTCCAGAGGGAATCTGGGTTTCTTGTTTACATAATGAAAACTGTACTTCAGTTTGTGCAAGATATTAGGTCCCCCAAATACCTAGACCACTGATGGAGAGGCCAATGGCCCGGGGCCAGGGGTTAGGAGGGAAAATGGTCATTCTCTGAATATTTCTGTGGTCCTCAGCCTGAAGGATGTAGGACCCTTCTGTCCACAAGCTAATTTCTACCCTATTACTACCATATATACCTGGTTCACCCCAAAACTCAGTATTTCTTTCTTCTGATTATATAAATAATTCATGTTCATTATTAAAACAACAGAACAATACATAGAAATAAAATGAAGTAAAAATCTCCTGAGTCCCCATCACCCTAATCTAACCCCTGCCACACTTTTGGTGACTGCATGTTCTCACGTGCATCTTTAAACACACAGCACACACACACGTACTATTAATATTTCTATCCACTTCGCTATCGTTTTTTGAGGGATGGACTGAATAGTCTATTCATTTAAAAATCCCTCCAACGCAGTCCCTGCAAGACTCTTTTAAAAATTGGTTGCATACTAATTTTGTGTGGATTTTGCCATAATCTAGGAAAAACTTTACAACAGCGATGGACATATACTTTGTTTCTAGTCCTTTTTTTCTTATTTTTTTGCCATGCAACAGTGCTGCAGTGTGTTTTCATATGTGTATTTTTACACATCTGGTCATCACATTTCCAGAGAATACTGGCTCCTATTTACTGATGAGGAAGGCAGCTGGTTCTCTGTGGAGCTTAACTCCTGGTGGCTACACCATCCAGGCAGAAACAGAGACTATTTGCAATTCTATTGTATTTTGTCCTGCGAGAGTTTCTTCGTATTGCCCTGAAGAAGAGCCTTTTTTCATTCCCAGAGCTCCATGTGTCCCTGCGGACACTTGAGATCTAGATTATCTCTTCAGATGTTCCAGGCTCTTGCCACCATCACATTTATACTTTGCTTCCCCATCAGTATCAACGGTGCCTCCAGCTGTTGGCTGGGGACCCCCGGGGATGAGTAGCTGATGTGCTGGAGGACCGGCAGTAGAAGCCTCTCCGGACCCCTCCTGGGTGCCCAGCCTCGACTGACCTCTGCTGGTCATCCTGGCCCATCTGTGTTCAGTTTCCTAACTCTCAAGCAGTTAACCTTCCACGAGAAGCATGTTCTAGGCTAGGAAGACACAGTAGTCCCATCTCCAGACTCCTGCATAGCCAGCAGAGGGAACAGGGCGGTGATTCTGGGGCTTTGTCCCAAAGGCGGCACTAAGAGTCCAAGTGGGGATTAGGTTGGTTAGGGTAAGCACATGCCTGTCTCCACACTTAGAAAGGGTTTCAGGAAGCAGATTCCGATTTCAGACCAGAGGCAGAAGGGCTGAGTTCTTCATGGTTTGGGGGGAAAGTGAAATATGATACAGTCTCAACACAGCCAGAACAGGTCTTAGGGGCCAGCAGGACGGAATTCCTAGATATGGCCTGTACATCGGAAGTCAGGAAGGTAGAAACTAGATTTTGAACTACGGATCTGGGTAGAATGTAGACAGCCTGGTAGGCAAGAGGTCGGGTTCTGAGCTAGGGTTGCAGGAAATTCGAAGGGCAAATTATGTTCAAGCAAATCTAGACTTTCCCATGAGTTGTGATTGCCTCTGACTCAACACTGTCCTCTTTGCATCCTTACAGTAGATTTTTTTCCCCCGGTGATCCCTGCCCACCTCAAAGCTGAGAATCATGCTTTCAAGGGGTCAGGAGCAAGTATAGCCAGGGCATTGACAAGCAGATCCATTCACATGAGGGCAACGGGCAGCTGCAGGTTCGAGCAAGAAATGCTGAAAATGACAGAGTTTTGGTAGGAATGTTGTTTTCTACTTGAAGATTCCTGAAAGGCATTTTACACTAAGCTCCCATGGAGCTTTCCTCTGGATGATGTATAACTCCATTTACTGCTGTAATCTGGGTAGCAAAATGAATACTCCATCATTGTACTATGAATAGTAAATTAACCCAGATAAAAGTGTTCTACATCCAATCAAAACCATTAAGTAACTAGGAGACCAAGATGGGTGAGGATATTTTGGGGGCAATTATGACTAATGAATACATTAACTTCAAAAGGGCGGACGGTTTTGGAGGCTTTCTGGTCTCTCCATATAAAATGAGGGTAGGTGGGAAGAAAGCTGAAATCATTTTGTAAAAAGGACAGATTTATTGATGTACGAAGGGCCATTTAGAGGGAAGATGAGTACTTAGGGGAGACTTGGGCATAATAGACATCAGCGTATTCATTAAAAAGAATGAAAGAAATGCTCCTTTTCTACCACCTTTTACAGTCAGGCTACACGAGACCAGAAGAGCTCTTGCTTTTGTAGCCTTTGTCCTTTTTCATAGATTTCAGTTGACAAAGTTTTGCTATCTTTTAAGAAATGCCATTTATTGTATTTTAAATGTGAAATTAATGCCTACTAATTGGGGACAGTATGAAAAACACACAAAAAAGCAAAATAAAAACAAAACCAATCTATAATCCTATCACCCAGAGACAACCATTATTAACATTTTAGGGTAACATAAATTATATGTTTGGGGGTAGTTGTAGTTTATTCCATTTACTTAAGAATAATGGTTTTAATATTCTGCTAAAAATGAAACCTCTTATATAAAATTCAAGCCATGCAGAAAAATACAAAGAAAGATACGAAAAGCTATCACCTAATCTCTCAACCATCAGAAGTTAATTATCCCCAGTTCCTGCATCTCTCACCAGCATATGTGCTGATAAGAGAGAAGTAGATCAAGTACCTTCTACAGAAAGAGGATAATTCTGGGCATCCTATTTTAATGCAAAGAAAAGATTTTTTTTTGGCTGTACCGGCACAGCTTGTGGGCTTTTAGTTCCCTGACCACAGAGTCCTAAGCACTGGACCACCAGCGAGTTCCCCCAAAAAAGGTATTTTGTTTTTTTTAATAAGGCTCTAGGCAACACTGTCTTCTCTTTCCTCACTTCCCGCAGATTTCCTTAGCCTGCAGGCTCAAGCCCAGATTCCACAATGACCTGACATTGAAGAGTCTTCAGCCATGGCCATAGGGCTCCTCCATCAGGCCAAGTGGCTAATGGGGCATCTTAGCTTCTGCTACCGTCCCACACCCGCAGATCCAAGGGAAAGAGGAGCAAACCAAAATACCAAACAAAGCAAAACTTCCAAGAGCTAAGCAGTAATGCCAGTGAATTAAGGGGTCACTTACCTTAAAAGCAGACAAGTAACCCTGGGCATGAACATTCCCATTCAGAGGGGACCCTGGCCTCTTCTTGCCGTCTGGGAATTGGACACATGATCACATTTTTCAAGAGGATCCAAAGACCTTCATTTTTACATGTTGACAGTAAATTTAAGCATTTTAAAAAGTATGTAAAGCAAACGAAGCCCATCGATAGGTCAGCCAGATTTCTTCTGCTGATCTAAACATGATTTTGTGCACTTCAGGACATCAGTAAAATTTGAATATCAAATGAGCAACGGGTCATTTTTAGGGAAACTGTATTCCATGCAATATTTGGGACATATTTCATTGTTCACCTGAGATTCGCGTTTACCTGGGCATCTTGAGTTTTCTCTGGCTGCCCTCAGTGATGAGCTCCTCCAGTCCATGTTGCCCCTGCTTGCAGGACATCTGTGGGTCCCAAGGAGGCGTGTGTGGGCCTTCTCTGTCTGCCCCCGTGCCCGGATTTCAAAGTATTTGACAGCTGAGCATCATGTCTGTGTTTTGGTTCATTTCTTTTTTCACTGATAATATAGTTTTGTTTTCCTCTTGGTACTGTTTATTTATTTTTGTTTTCAGCGTATTTTGAGAAAGTGGTGGCGTGAAAATGCACTTTCTTACATCCTTGACTGGTAGTCTTTGCTTTATCATGTAACATGATAAGTCCTGTAAGTTTCCTCACCATTAAATATTTTTTAAATACATTTTTCTTGGCTGCCTACAGGTCCTCCTATGAATTTTCCAAACCTATCTCAGGTGAAGTTCAATTCTATTGAGTGCCCAGAAACCCTGTGTACAAATATTTGAGCTAGAAACAGAATTTAGTGGAAGAAATGGTCCATCCTTCTGTTTGGTCAGTGCAGAGACCAGAAGAAAAGGGAAAGAACCATCAACAAAAGGTCATCTTTGACTGTTCTTAGGAAATTCTAAACATGGCAGATCATCCCAAAGCTCTTCCCAGAATTTCAATAGATTCTCTTATCTTTACCTTAAACATACCGGAGGAAGATTTCTTTTTTTTCCTCCAGGTCGTCTGGGAATCCCTTA
Source organism: Neophocaena asiaeorientalis asiaeorientalis (assembly GCF_003031525.2). NCBI lineage: Eukaryota > Metazoa > Chordata > Mammalia > Artiodactyla > Phocoenidae > Neophocaena > Neophocaena asiaeorientalis. Next base: position 2,860,274 of record NW_020173687.1, on the reverse strand, counting down.
CTATTAACTGTTGTCTGTGGGCTTCCAATGAGCTTGGTAATTATTCATTTTATCTCAAGGTCAACCCTACTAACCAGGTTTGGTGTGATTAAGAAAATTGCTAATTCAAGCTATTACTTTTTTTGTTTTTTTTCTGGTAGGGGTGATTCTTATGTAATTAACCACGTTGTAAAGAAAAACTTGATACATTGGCTTACTTGGGTTTTGACATCATGATTAAAAGTACTAGGTTTTCCTTAACAGTTTGCTGCAAAGAATGTTGACATTCCATTTGATATCCATTGGAATCTGAAGCTATGTAAGAGGCAACAGCAAATTTACAGCTAGCGAAGGAAGGTGCTACAGTTTCCTGTCTGATCTGCATGATCCATTTAGGGGGCATCTGCCTCCCAGTAGCTGGGTCAGATTATAAGGTCACCACGAAGACCAGGTACCCTTCTCAGCATAACCACATCCCAAGGTGGATGCTATCTGTCTATTTTAATGGAATGAAACACGCTGATGACTCCATTCTATTTTCTATGTCATTTTTCCAGATTTGGTCCAACAAGTGTAGTATAATTTGTCATCTGTGTTTTCATTTTTATAACTATTGTTTTAAATTTTGTTAGTGGCTTCTTTAATTGCCATTTTTCTGAACTTAAAACATGAGGCCATTTGTTTAGCATTTTGGACATCCATAGGCCAGTTCTTCTGTTCCTCAGAGAGAGGATCATATTGGTGTGTCTTTGTGCAGTGTGGGAGGCATCCCTCTGCCAGAACCTGGACGACGCCAGGCCACTCAGTGCCTGCCGGCCGGACTGGAAGATCCATCTTTGTTTTGGCAGTTAATTTCTTAGTCAATCATTTCTGGCTAGGATATTAAGATATATAGAAAAAGACAGAAAGAAAGGAAGAAAGAGGACGGGAATGGGGGTGGAATAAGGAAAAATCACCGTTTCGTGATAGTCACAAGTACAGAAGGATCACTGAAGTATTTAGCAGGAGGTTGAGGGTGTAGCAGATTCTCAGAACATCATTTAAAAAATGATAAAGTTTCATTCCAAAGATAAATCGAATAGGTAGTGGCTCTAAAATGCTAACCTACCCAATGACAATTTGTACCTAAGATACCTCTCAGTGTCTGGAGGCAGCAAGACAAAAGACAACTACATGTTTATAGGGTCTCCTGGGGAGAAATCTACAAAAAAAAAAAAACAAAGAAAGAAAGAAAAAAAAGAACCCCACTTAGTCTCTTCTCTCAGACATATCACAAGCCCCAAAGCTGACAACATTCCGACCCCTGGAGTGTTTATCACTGGCCGGAGCACAACTTGATTCTCAGTTATGACTGAGTCAGCATGGCTGTTGCCAAAAGCTTGTTTTGACTTGTAAACAATACAAGTTTGCGGTAGAACTCAGTGATGGCAGAAGGAGATGGGATACTAAGTTATCATTTCTACAGTCACACTTCAGATTTCTGTAGCTGCTTCTTTGCTCTAATTCTTTGCCAGTGTGTTTCCTGTTATTTTTGCCAACCTGTTGTTTTCAAACCACTTGCCAGTGTGCTGTCTCTCTATTCAAGTAATTCAAGGATTCGCTGTTGGAAAATGGAAGATTGTTTCAGCGCCCACAGACATCTATCCCACGAGATTTGAAATTTCCTTTCCTTTTCTTATTCTTCCCTTCCTTTGTTCAGTCAAATGATGCTGTATTCTCAATGATAGCAGACAGAAGCGTACAAAATTAAAATATATATAATTTTAAAGTATATATAAATGAGATTTATTTTATGTACCATATTTATATCTCATTCCATTTACAAAGGAATCCCCTTTATTCCCCTGATATTTTCTCTCTTAAGTGAAAGCACTTTGTTCACTTTTGCTACTTAGTCCTTTACTTCTAAATCTACATAGCCTGCACCTGTTTGCTGTCTCAGTTAGAAAACTTCATACTGGGATCCAGATGTGAACTGGCCAGCCTCGAGGAAGCTTATCAAATCTTGAGTAAGTTGGAAAGGGGGGAAAAGCCATTTATTTCTCTGAATGGTATCACTGTTTATGATCAAGACTGTGTTATTTGGGTGGTTTTCTACCTGGTAACCATCGAACACGTTACAGGGCCATTTATGCTGACATATCTCAAAGTTTTCTTCTGTGTGTAAAAGATTGATCCCCCTGTGCTCTATTAAAAACAAACATCTATTGGAAAGGAAAGCCTCCCGTAGAAGAGAAAGAATTGATTCTGTGTCCTGGATCTGACCGATGTAGTAGGCAGGCTCCAGGGACCTTTATGCACTGTTGAATTTCACACCCAGGAAAACTGCGTAAAGCGTGTTCTCAGTGGTTTTCGTGGTAACAGTTTTCTGAGGCCTCAGTTTTATATCTCTTTTCTTGACTCCATTCTTGATTTCTCCTCCTGCATCACACTACCTAGGAGTCCTTGAAATTCCAGAAAATTAGGATGGAGAAGGGTGGATATACGTACCCCCAGGACACTGCCCGGTGCTTTCCACCTGCACTGCCTAATACCCATTTTATGAGTGGCTTAAATTACGTTCAAATATCAGTGAGAATATTATTGGGGCTTTATTTACTCTCTCTCCTCTTGGGGCAGCGAGCTGGTGCACCCCTGCTGCTGAAAGGCACTGAGGAAATATGACTAGAACATAGTAGGTCGTCAATAAATATTCATGGACTTGGCAGGAAGAGAGAAATGACATTTTCAAAGGTGACTAATGAAATCTGGAGTCCTAAAAATGTGTATGTGGATCGAGTTGTCGTTTTAAAAAGAGAATTGGACGAGGAGAGCAGAATGCTGCAGCATTAAAGCCACGTGAGATCAATTCTTCGACTAAGGCCCCGAACAGCATTTCATGGGTTTCTTTGTGCCTCTGTAGGCATTCATTGCTCTATGGCATATGCATCAAAGTCCGTGAAGTATCTTCTTCCCCTCATTCGCTGATCCATCCCACACATATTTCCTGAGCACCTACTATGTGCCGCTACTGATGAACAGAGCAGCGACAGAGAGTGACCGACCCATGGCCACAGGGAGCATATATTTTATCCCAGGGGTCAGCAAACTATGACCCAGAGGCCAAATCTAGCCCCCTGACAGTTTTTGTGTGACCTGTCAGCTAAGAAAGGGTTTTATACTTTTTTAACGGTTGAAAAAATTTCCAAAGAAGAACCATATCTGGTGACATGTGAGAATGATTTGGCATTCAAACCTAGAGTCCATCATAAAGGTCTTATTGGACAGAGCCACGCCCACCACCTACCCGTCCTCTGTGGCTGCTTCCAACCAGACACGGTGCAGCCCACAAAGCCTAAGCTATGTGCCATCTGACCCTTTACAGAAACATTCACTGACCCCAGTTTTAATGAATGAGAAAAACAAGGTGAATAACTTTAGATGGAACCTGACTCCAAACCCATTCTTTTTCTGACACGTATGACATGGTCTTTCTCTGATCTGTGAAGACCTAAGTGTTCACGTGACTTTTTACTTAACCTGACCAAGCAGCAGATGATGTTGGTTGGTAGCCACGTGACATGGGGAGGCACCTTTCCAGACTGATGTGGCCGTCTGACGTGGAAACCATGAGACTTCTGTCGCAGTTCTCACTGGGCAGTGGCAAAGGATGGACTGAGACGATGGGGGTGAACGGAGGTGGAGACACCAGGGTCTGGGCTCTTCTACAGCCACAGGGGAGGAGTCCTCAGCGACTGAACGATAATAAAGATGAAAGCCCACCACCCACCCTCCAAGTCTCTTCATTATTTTCCTTCTAAACAATATATCTTGCCTGATATGAAAGGTCACCATGACGGTGAAATTTTTCCACATTTATTTCCCATCTGTTCCTCAAAGGATTTAAGGCAGTTTTCAATAAAAATATATGTATATTCTCAAGTTGTTGCAATAGCTAGATAATTGTTTAATCCCCAAATTCCAACTTTTTTTTTTTTTTTTTTTTTTTTTGCGGTACGCGGGCCTCTCACTGTTGTGGCTTCTCCCGTTGCGGAGCACAGGCTCCGGACGCGCAGGCTCAGCGGCCACGGCTCACGGACCCAGCCGCTCTGCGGCACGTGGGATCTTCCCGGAACCGGGGCACGAACCCGCGTGCCCTGCATCGGCAGGCGGACTCTCAACCACTGCGCCACCAGGGAAGCCCCCCCAAATTCCAACTTTTTAGTTAGTTTTTAACCATGTTTTTAACCACAATTGAGCAATTTCTGATAGTGTTTTTACTAGTCTGAAGCAATCTTTCTGTAATTTACCACATAAAGATCCTTGGCTGATATTCTCTTTTTGGACAAACACTGAAATGTTATGCTCAGGGTTATATTTATTACATATGTTCCCAGTCCTTCTGTGTCCTTGCCAAGCCTGAGACCCACTGGGTGGGTGCAGGAGAACTTTACATCTCCAAGGGTAGGCTGACTAGCTTCCCCTGGTAAGAACTTTGCTTAAAATGCAGAAAATGTCTGATTTTGCTCTACCTCACAATTAAAAAACTCTTCATTTAGGCTCAAATTAACCTTTGTCTCGATAAAGCCTAATATTTTCCCATTTGTGTCTTCGCTCATTGTTTTCTGTGTATCAGGATCACTGAATCATGACTGAGCGAGGCTTGATTTCTGTTGCTGGTTAATCCCGGCATGACCTCATTTGCGTGTCCTGATACTCGTCTATGCTGCTGTCAGTGGAGTTGTGTGCTTGGTCATTAACTCCTGGTAGAACTGGGCGTCCTGGCTGGTCTGAGCCCAGGGCTGTGGGCTGAGGAAGTGTCTGCAGCCCCTGCTGATTTTGTTCGTTTTCTTTGGGGACCTGCACCCGGCGGGTACCCTTCTCCACGTCAAATCATCATTATTACAGTGTGGCCCTGTGCTCAGATGTCCCGAGTTAAAAGGCATCAGTACCTGGAGCAAGTACTTAATCTTTGTTAAGCTTCAGTTGCCTCACCTGTTAACCCAGGTGATCACAGCATTAAATGCGTAATGGATGTAGAAGTTGTGGTACCTTCAGAAAGGAAGGCCGTGGGTGCCGTGCTGTGTGCTTGTCAACAGTATCTTTATTGTCATTCTCTTTCTGAAAAGAACAAAAAGTGACAGTCTTCCAGGTCATTCCTCCCATTTGGTCACATAACTAGGTCTGGCTCTCTTTTTAAAATATATTCTGTTTGGTACATTTTTATCTTTCGTTCATAATGGAAAATAGTGCATTTCAAAAAATATATTGCTTTATCTCTATTCCCCCTTCTGGAATTCCTGTTATCTGTTTTTTGGACCAATTTGTTCTGCTTTCCATGTAACTGAATGTTAACCCATTTTCTGTCTCCCTTTCTGTGCTGATTTCTGGGTAGTTTCTTTATCTCAATCGCCAGCCTATTCATTCTTCCAGCTATTTATCTGCTGTTTAACTCATTCATTGGTTGAGCTCCTAATTTCTATGACTGGAATTTTCGTTTGGTTCTCTTTCAATCCTGCCCGTTCTACTTTCACCGTGTCTTATTCTATTCTCATGGCTTTGCTTCTTTCTCTGGGGTCATTTTGAACGTTCTCAATTTGTAATCGAATTTTTCTATCGTTTGCAGGGCTTAGGGTTCTAATCTTGCTGTGTGTCCCGCCTGTGAATTCTCACCTGTGATGGAGTATTTCCTCAAGTGGCCCTAATTTGAATCCTGAATCTCTGTTGAGTGGGGTTTAGCTGTGGGAACTTCATGTGCCTTGGTCGAGGGTGTGCTTCCCCACAGCTATTTCGTGATTGTTTCTGCCAGATGTCCTGGAGCTGTTGCTAGCTTTAGACCAATTTCTATGTTAAATCCTTGGCTCGGAGGTTTGGAGATCATCTGAGAGTTGAATTTTGAACCCCAAACGCATGTGGGATTCAGGCTCTGGTGACCGGTTCTCAGGAGAGACCTTTTATTTTCCTTTCCAAGGTGAGGCCAGGCAGAAACAGATAAGCTCTGCAGTGGTGTGGGTGGGTGCTGCTTTTCTGGGTTATCTTTTCACTAAGGGGGTGGTTTGTGAGGGTCCCAGCTTAGTGACGGTCTCCATCCTGCCTGCCCTCCTTGCTCTGTCCTTGCCGGGACACACACGTCTAAGTCGGCGTGCTTAAAATGGGTTCCCTAGACCAGCTTGTTCAGCACCATCTGGAAGCTTTTAGAAATGCAGAATCTATCACCCCGGATAAGACCAACTAAATCAGAAACTTGGGAGGTGGGCTGGGGTGTAGCAGAGTGTGTTTTCATAAGCCCTCCAGGTGATCGTGGTACACCTGGAGAACCACCGCCCCAGGGGAGCTGGGTGACAACCCTCTGTACACACACCTGGCCTCGTCAGGGCAGCGACAGCTCACCTGGCTGACTCCTCGGTTTTAAGTTTTTCTTTCTTTCTTGAACCCGGGCATTCTTCATTCTTTCCAGCTCTCTTGACTGTCCCTATAAAATCATGTTTATTAGTTTTATCAGCATTTCTAAATAATAGCGGGAGTGTTTTCAGTTATCTGCTCTGCTCTATTGCTGGAGAGTCGATAGTTACAGTGTTTACCTGTGAGCTAGTTAATGGCCATTCCCACCCAGACCGTCAGCTCCCCAAGGGCAGAGACAGCGCCTTTCTTTGCTCTTGACTGAACGTTCAGCTCCCACACAGCATGGGAAACTTAGCAGTCACTTGACAAACCTTTGTAGGATGAATAAATAAACGAAAAGGTTAGACTTGAAATTCCTACTGTATCTGTATGAGGACATTGTGTCACAGTTAGATTGTTCAGTTCCCACCCCACCCCCCTACCCCCACCCCGTATTCTGGCTGTTTGCAGATTCCCGTCCCCAACGTGGAACTTCTGCTCTGTTCTTTCTCCCAGTCCACAAAACTTGAAGACAGGAGCCTCCCAAAGCTGCTCCTCCCCCACCCACACCATCCGCCCCCTTCTCCCCTTCTGTCTTTTCTGAGTCTAGACGCACTGCCCGAGGAATCCTTTCCACCTTTGTAAAGTGCTGTGTTTATTGACCATTTCTGTAGCCGGAGGGGAAACAGGCTCTGAAGGCAGAGTGCGCGGCTCCATTTCTGAGCTTCACCTCTTAGCTGGACACGCAGCCTTAGTCTCTCTGTCTCCGCGTCCTCACCTGCACACTGGGAATCCTAACAGCAGCACCTCATAGTGTTTCCTGAGGACCAAGTGGTCCCCAGAGAGCACCTGACAGAGTCCGCCTAACAAACACCCAGAAAGCCCGGCTATTGTTTTATTTCCTGTGTCTTCTCTCCCAGAGCAGGCCTGTAAATTTCGTGTCTCCCAAGCACCCGCCGTATTGCGTGGCGTAAAGAATGTTTGCAGAATGAAGAAATGAATGAACGAATGAGCATCATTCCAGATAGCAGTAGCTTCCAGCGGGTCATGCAGCTCTGGATCCGTTACGCTCCCTAATATAATGGCCAATCTGTGCACTAACAATAACATCATATTTAAATACTACTGTATAGTTTTCAGGGTGGTCTCGTATCAATTGTTTCACTAGAGTAAACTTTAAAAATAATCTGTACAAGTATTACATGTGTAGGTTCTCTCTGTTAAAAATATCAAACATGGCACACACACAAAAAATTCCCCGACTATCACAGACAGGCCTGGTCCCCACTCCGTCACTGCCAGCGATTTAGTGGTGTTCTTCCAGGCCTTTTTCTGCATGTCCGTACAATAGGTATGTGCTTATAGAAGTACAGAGTCTTTGTGTGTGTGTTAAACATTGGTGCGATTATGCTAAAAATATAGGTCTGCAGCTCAATGATCAGATCTCGGAAATCTTTCCATGTCAGTATGTAGAACTGGCTTATTCCCGATAACAGCTGCTGTGTATTCCATTGTGTAAAAATACAATTGTAAGGACAGTTGAATTCTCGACCAGTCTGCTATTAGGTTGTTGCCATATACTTTTATTATGAGCAATGTTGCAAGAATATCCTTGAAACTGACGAACATTCTTTGCTTGACTGAACTTTAGGCGGGCTCTCATGTACCCTTTCCCCAGCAAGGCCCATCCCTGTACTTCCTTGTGGAATCCAGATTTAGCAAGAATCGTGCTAAGGCAGTGTAGTGAGAGTCTTCCACCCTGATATCTGATCAACACCCCCCATCCCCGCTATTACCCCAGGTGATCACCCTGGCCTGCCTTCAGCGAGAATCCTGTTAAGTAGGTTTACCTAGAATCCCTCTCCTACCTGATGTGTCCTTTTAGTACTTTTCCATCCACTGATGCCCGCCTCCCCACAACTTGCTCCTTGGCTATAGGTTCCCACTCCTTCTGCTTGTATTGTGAGAACTGAGCCTGGTTCTATGCTGGAGTCTCTCTTCCCCCACTGCAGGAGTTTTTTGAATAAAAGCTCCCTTCACCACTTTAACTTCTGTCTGGTTCTGGTTCTCCTTAACTACCTATATATACACACATAATATACACATAAACCATATATATGTAACATTGCATAAATAATACGTTAGATACATTGTATATACACATTATGTACAATGCATACATATTACATAAATTATACATCATATGTAAATCATATACACATACATGCTTTCTCTGTATCAGTGACTAGATCTCATTTTTAATTCTTCTGTAAACACATCCAGTCTTTGAAGCAGCCCTTGAACATGGCAGAGTAGCAGCATTTCCTGTGCATTTCACACAGATTCAGATTCAACAAACCTTGACTGAGCACTTACTACATACATACATGTTATATGCTGGCGGCCTCACCTCTGGGGCGTGTCTACAGTAGATCTCAGAACGCAGCAGCTCCACCTATTAATGTCTTCCCATGGGGAGCGGAAGCGGTGCTTTCATTTCTATCCTGGGTACCCGTCCCCAGGTTCCCGCCTCACTGTTCCTTTCTTATGGCTCCCTTTCAAGTGCAGCACCGAGACTCTGCCTCTCAGTTCACGTTGTGCTTCGCTTTTTTTCCCCTGTTCCCTTCCAGCTTAATTTCATTCTGTGAAAGTAGATTAAAGACATTATCACCTACATATGCATTGTGTTTGCTTCACGTTTTTCAACCTAATTACTAAACTGGCTTAAGGCAAAACTCTTCCTTGCCATCGCCACTCCTCCTCACTCAAGCCACCGAGTTTACTTCCTATCACATTAGAGTGGGATCTGTTTGAAAAAGGATCCTGAGACTGAACACACACACATACACACAAACGCGTGAGCGCCGTAAGCACGTACACGCACAGCCTCCCCTGTGAATACAGTAGCCGCAGAACTGCATCGATCCCGCAGTGCTTTAAAGAGCTGCCTGGATAGCTTATCTGTAAGTGACTAGTTACTTCTGAGCTCTGTTCACTGCGGCCCTGCCTCCCTCCTCCTCTTCTGTCATGCTCTCCTGCCCAGTGGTCACACTTGGTGCTGTGTGGAAGCCTCCATAACCATGCAGTTACTAAGAGAAACAGCAGAATGTCACTACGTTTAATGCCCATGGTTTAATTTAAAACGTGAGAACTGCCTTGAATCCATCAGTGCAAAAGCAAAAGAAGAACAGTATAAATTGTGACAGTAACTTCCGTTCCTACTGTGCTTTCTTTGCCTTAGTTCTTTTGTGCGGATATGTGTATCTGGGGGTGGGGCTGGAAAAGTCTAAGTCCGTGATTAAAAAAAACAAAGAGAGGAAGAGCTATAAAGAGACTTGTCTCTATTAGTTCAGACCAGAGTGCCTTGTGTCTCAATCCAGAACCATTCTTTACCAACTCAGTGTGATTCTGCAGATACATGTAGATTTCTTTCTCTGTCTCTCGTGTTTAGCGATCATAGGAGAATACAGTGCTCTCTACTTTGCAACTTGCTTTTGGCGGTTAATCCATATTTGGAGATTCTTTTACACTGGCCCTGCTAGAGCTACCTCATTTTTCCCGCGGCTATAGAATATTGCATTGTACAGATTCACTTTGATTTATTTAAAGAGAGCCATATTACGCTGCTTTTGACTGTTGGTTATAGTAAGCAGTGCTGTAAAAAAACAGAAACAACAGCTTCTACGTGTATCTTTAGTTCATATATGTATATCTACAGGATAAATTCTAAGAAGTGGAATTCCGGGCCAAAGGATATGTGCGTTTTTAAAGGAAGAGTTTTACCGAAGTATAGCAGTTGTACAGAAAATGTATAAATCAGAAGTGTACAGATCAATGGCTTTTCATAAATAGAGCACACACATGTGATGTCACCCACGTCAAGAAGAGCATATTACTAAAAGGAAAGATGTCTCCTGGCGCTGCACCCGGACATGACTCCCTTCGCCCACGAGTACCCACCATCCACTTCCATCCCCATAGCTGAGTTGCCTTCTTTGTGAACGTTGAGTAGTGGAAGCACACAGTCGGTGATCTTTTGTACATGATGTTTGTGACATCTGTCCGCGTTATTGTGTGTTTCGCAGTAATCTGTGCATCCTTATTGCTGTGTAATACCTTAAAAGAGACGTAGGACCACAGTCCGTTCATTCCACTATTGATGGGTATCTGGGCTGTTGCCATGTTTTGTCTGTTGCAGATAACACTGCCATAAACCCGCTGGATGTATTTTCAGTGCCTAGAAATGTGCGTTTCTGTTGAGCATATCCCTAGGAGGTGAACTGTTTGGTCATAGATTATCTGCGTGTTCAGCTTAGAAGACCCTCCCAGAGAGATCTGCACAGTGGTTGTAACCTTTAATCTCCCACTAGCAGTGCATGAGATTTCAAGTTTGCTTCCCATCCTCACCAGTATTTGGTATTTTCTGTCTTTAATTTTATCCATTCTGGTTAAGTACATAGTGACATCACATTTTGCCTTGAATTTGCACTTCCATGGTTAATGTTGCTGATTACCTTGTCAAAAGAGTAATGGCCACTTGGTTCTTCTTGGTGGAAAAAAAAAAAAGTCTTCTTTTCTCCCTGCTGGGGCATGTGTCTTTTTCTTATTGATTTGCAAGAGCTCTTCATTATATACTGGATCAAAGGCCTTTGTTGGTACAGATCTTGCAGATACCTTCTCCCTCATTGTGTCTTGGCTGTGCACGGTCTTAGGACATCTTTTGTCAATTTTAAGGATACATAATTAATCATTCTTTCCTGTATGGTTAGCGCTACTGGTGTCCTGCTTAAAAATATCTGCTACCCCAGGTGATCAGATATTCTGTGCATTCTTCTCAAACACTGACCGTTTTCGCCTTTACGTTTTGACTGCAGTCCTTCCAGTTTTAGTTTAAGTGTGTGGTGTGTGTCAGGATACCTTGTCTTTCCCGGGTGGACATTTGAGTGGCCCCGTGCCGTTTACTGACAAGCCCTCCTCTCCTCTGTACAGTGCTGTCACCTGCATGGTACCTCCGGCCTCGGCCCCGCTGGGACAGCTTCTCGCCTACATGCCAGCGAGCTCTGCCCCCTCGGGCTCCTGTAGGAGAGCCGGCATGGTTGCCAGAGCCCCTCGTCCTTGGCGGCGTCTGCATGCATACCTTTTCTTTCCTTAGCCCTAGAGATGGCCGAGAACACTGCCCTCCTTTTCTGCTCTCTTTGTGGCTTCTTGGCCATTGCCTTGGACAGTTCAAGGACGAGAGTAAAGAAAATCAGGTTCAACTCTTAATCCTCCTCCTTTTCCAGAGGATCTTGACCCCTCGCCTCCTGGAGCCTCACACTTCAAGTTTCATCTCCTCAGGGGATGAGACGGCAGGAAGGTGTGCAGACTGATACCTCTGCCTCCTGACACATGCTGCTGCCCAGTCCCGCCCCCTCCTCCCTCCCCTTTGTGCCCTAGGGAACTGGGAAGGGACCACAGAGGCTCTCAGAATGGGGGGAGGGGTCTGGGCTCCACTGGATGCACTGCTTTCAAATAGATGCTCATTGGGTTGTTTTCTCCATTTTTCTTTCTTGTTCTTGGTGGTATTATTGTCTGCTATATGCTACTCCACCATAGCCCCAAGCAGAAACCCAGGTATGGATATTATACATTTTGAAAAATTTAAGAATATCTCTAATTGCCCTTAAAACAGGTCACCCAATTTATACAGTACATAAACATTAGCTAAAACTGTAAGAAGCTGATACTTAAATGGAAATGCAGGGTGATCCCAAGATGGGGAATTGGTACATTTCCAGCTATGCCTTTTGGGTCCATTTATAACGTTTAATCTACCATGATTCATAGGAAATATACTTGCAGCCCACATCAAAGGAACACAAATAAGCCTTTGATGAATTAATAAGAGCTGGGAGGATAAAGACAGGTGGCCTGACCGTCTTCGTGATTTCAAATATGCTGCAAACTTTGTTAATGACATTCACCTTCAGGTGTCCTGTGAAACGTGATTCCTGGCCTTAGCTGGGAAATGTGACCTGAAGGCTCACCCACAGGGGCAGCTGGGCAAGGCCTGGCCTTGGAGCAGAGTTGCAGCCACTTTGGGCAAGTTCAGGGCAGGCAAGAATGATTTCTGGTCTGTTTTTTTTTGGGGGGGAGGGGCGGGCTTTGGATATAGGGGAAGGTTTAATCAGTTGAAATTAAAGACATCAGTTACTGCATGAGTCACCTCTCAATAGAGTTCAGCAAGTGGACAGAAGCTTATTTTCGAGGTGGGTGGTTGATGGGTGTGTGGTCCCCACCCAGCTCTTCACATGGTAATAAGGATGGGTGTGCCCATGGTCCGCTCCTGCTGGCTCTGCCTGCAAACCAGGGTAGCCTCCTTGTTTCTGCATTTGCTCTTAACGCAGAAGTTCACGAGGGGGTGAATAAGACTAGAAAGAAGCCTCTGGAGTTGGAGAAAGATTATCTGTGATGAAACAGAAATGACACATTCTCCAAGGCAATGAATTGTCACCCAGCTGGATCCTTTCCTCCTGTCCCTTCTCCAATGATGTATTCTCCTGTCTTCCATTTCTGTGGCATATTCCTCCCAGCCTTTGGGGAGTGTCTGGGTTTGACACACAGCCGCTCGAAAGTACATCTCAGAAAGCTTATTCAGTCCCACGTGTGGAGAACTTGACTCCAGGCACGACCTGGCTCAGGTGTGTCTGTCTGCACAGAAACATTCATTAGACTGCAGACCTTGCACCAGATGAGATGTTCGCACCCCTGGTGGCTAATTAGAAGCAACTGAGGAGGCTTTTTTTTTTTTTTTTCTTTTTTAAACAAGGAGATTCTTATTTAGTTAGTTGAAATAGGGCCTGGGCTTAAATATTGTGCCCAAAACTCATGTGATCGTAAGTGCAGTTAAAGTTGGGAACTGCAGGTCTGTCCTCATTTCTCACCACCATCCCCATTGCTTTCTCTGCTCTAGGCACCCTGGCCTCTTGAGATCCTCACATACCTCATGGTCACTTCTGTCTCAGGGCCTTTGCACGTCCTGTCCCCTCAGTTTCAATAATTTTCCTCCTGTGTTCACCTGACCAACTTCAAATGACCCTTCGAGTCTCATCACAAATGATTCATACTTCTGGAAGCCCTCAAGATAGCACTCACTGTTTTCATGACCCTTAACATAATTGAAAGTCTGGAAATCATTTGGAGGATTAGCTGGGAGTAGTTGATTTCCTGCACCAGACCCATCTTCACGAGTGGGTGTTGTGTTCTCTGCCGTAACCTCAAGCCTAGAGGAGGGCAGCCCAGAGTAAACACCAGCAGTGCTTATCAAGGTCCCCTCCTGTTCCCCCCACTCCCCCTCCCATCACCCAGCATCCGCTCAGCAGGAAGGGTGCTGTCAGGGCAGAGCTGCTCAGCTCTTCCAGGACCATTACCGCCATTTCCAGAGAGCATGGATTCATGGACCAACATCACTCAAGTGCCTGCAATGTAATGAAGCTTCTAGGTTCCTAGTCACAGTTTGCCTCTGTGGGAGCTAAGACAGTCAGGATTGTAGTTCCTTTTTGTCATTATCTTTATTTTATTGTCTATTTCCCTCTCCATTTTTCTTTCTTTTAGTTGGCACCAATAAAATGCACCAAGTTTAAGCTACAGTTTGATGGGTTTTGACAAACAAATACAGCTGCTTAACTATTGCCGTGACCCTGATGTAGAACATTTCTATCACCTGGAAAAGTCCTCCTGTGCCCCTTTGTAGTTAATCCCTCCCTCAGCCCTCTGGCCCTGGCCACCATGGATCTGCTATTGTCACTATAGTTTGACTCTTTGGAGAACTTCATGTTCATGGAATCAAACAGTATATCATCTTTTATGGCTGGCTACTGTCACTTAATATAATGTTTTTCAGATTCATCCATGATGCTGTGATCTTAGTAATTCAGTTTCTTTTTATTGCTATACAGTATTCACTTGTACAGGTGTACCACAGGGTGCTAATCCATTCACCAAGTGATGGACAGCTAGACTATTTCCAGTTACTGGCTTTTATAAGAAAAGTTTCTATGAACACTTGAATACAGGACTTTTTATGCATTTTTGGTTTCATTGCTCTTAAATAAATAACTGGAAGTAGAATGGCTGGGTCGTATGGTAGGTGGTTGTTTATAAGAAACCATCAAGGGCTTCCCTGGTGGCGCAGTGGTTGAGAGTCCGCCTGCCGACGCAGGGGATGCGGGTTTGTGCCCCGGTCCGGGAAGATCCCACATGCCGCGGAGCGGCTGGGCCCGTGAGCCATGGCCGCTGAGCCTGCGCATCCGGAGCCTGTGCTCCGCAACCAGAGAGGCCACAGCAGTGAGAGACGCGCGTACCACAAAAAAAAAACAAAAAAAAACAGAAAAAACCATCAAAATGTTTTCCAAAGTAGTTGTAGCATTTTACTTCCCACCAGGAGTGTCTTGAGAGTTCCTGTTGCTCCACATCCTTGCCAACATTTTTCATCTTAGCCATTCTGGTGGGTGTGTAGTGATAGCTCATTGTGGTTTTAATTTGCATTTCCCGGATGTTTAATGATGTTGCATTTTTTTCCATATGCTCATTTGCCACCCACATATTGTCTTTGTTGAACTGAATCATTAAATCTTGCTCATTTAAAAAATTAAATTGTCATCTTATTATTAAAGTTTAAGTATTCTTTATTAAAGGACTTATGTCCAGAATATATCAAGGGTATATAAATACATAAAAAATTGAAATATATTGAAATGTATATATTTCAATTTATTATGGTCTCACTGGCTTGCATTTTGGCTTTCTTCACAATGGCTTTGAAGAGCAAAAGTTTTAAATTTTGTTGAGGTCCAAATTATCAAATATTTCTTTTAAGATGTGTGCTTTTGTGTGTCTAATTGAAGAAATCTTTGCATAAGTTAAGGGAAATCTTGGTGTAAGTAAGAAATCGTTGCATAAGCTATGTTTTCTCCTTCATCTACGAGTTTTATAGTTGTAGTTCATCTATTTCAACCTGTAATCTATTTTGAGTTAACTTTTATATATACTGTGAGGTCAAGTTTGAGGTTCCTTTTTTTTTAAACCTGGGTATCCAGTTCTTCCAGCATTGTTTGTTGAAAAAAAATCCATCAATTTTACATTCCATTTTCTTTCTTTTCCTGTCTTCTTTTGTGGTATTAGTTAAATATTTTTATGATTCAATTTTATCTTCTTAATTAGCTTATGCACTATACCTCCTTTTTTTTTTTGCGGTACGCGGGCCTCTCACTGCCGTGGCCTCTCCCGTTACGGAGCACAGGCTCCGGACGCGCAAGCTCAGCGGCCATGGCTCACGGGCCCAGCCGCTCCGCGGCATGTGGGATCCTCCTGGACCGGTGCACGAACCCGCGTCCCCTGCATCGGCAGGCGGACTCTCAACCACTGCGCCACCAGGGAAGCCCTCTACCTCCTTTTTAACCAGGATTTCTCTAGGGCTTATACTATATATTTATTAACTTACCATAGTCTGTGTTTAACTGTTATACTATTCCACGTGCATTATAATGACATTACCATGGTGTACATCCATAGCTACCTTCCTAGCCTCTGTGCTATTGTTGTCACCTCTTTTCTTTTATAATTATTTTAAATCTTAGATTACATTGTTATTATTTTTAATTGAACAGTTATCTTTTAAAGAAATTAAATGACAGTACAAAGTCTATTATATTACTCACACGTTTAGCCCCTGAGGTGCCCTTCATTCTTTTGTGTAGATCAAGATGTCCATCTAGTCTCATTTTATGTCCACCTGAGGATTTCTTTAACATTTCTTGTAATGCTGGTGTCCCTGCATTGCAGTCTCCTAGCTTCTGTTTGAAAAAGTCTGTTTCACCTTCATTTCAAAATATTTTTTAATTAATTAATTAATTTTATTTTTTGACTGTGTTGGGTCTTCGTTGCTACACACAGGCTTTTCTCTAGTTGCGGCAAGTGGGGGCTACTCTTTGTTGAGGTGCGTGGGCTTCTCATTGCAGTGGCTTCTCTTTGTTGTGGAGCACGGGCTCTAGGCATGCGGGCTTCAGTAGTTGTGGCTCATGGGCTCAGTAGTATTTTTATTTTCTTCCTTCTTGTCCTTGGTTTATGATATGTCTTGGTATGGTTTTCTTCATGTTTCTTCTGCTTGGGGGTCATTTAGCTTCTGTGATCTCTGACTTTATGGTTTTTATCAAATTTGGAAACATTTTGGCCACTATTTCTTCAAGTTAGAGATATATAAAGTTATATATTTCCATGCCTGCTTCTCTGGACTCCAGTTATACATATGTTAGACTGCTTCATACTTCCGTAACTTCGTGGTGGTTCATTTATTGTTCCACCTTTATTACTCTTTTTTTCAACTATTTGGTTTAATTTTGGATAGTATCTGTTACTATGACATAAAGTTCACTACTCTTTTCTTCCTCACTGTCTAATCTGCTGTAATTCTGAATTATTTTCATTTTTTAATGCTAAAAGTCTGAATTTTTAAAGATAATTGTTCTCATCATGTTCATGCTTTCAACTACTTTATTGAACATAGCAGTTACGTTTACAATAGCTCTTTACCATCTATATTCACTAACCTATTGTCTCTGTCCTTTCAAAATCTATTTCTATTGATTACTTTTCTCCTCTTTTTCTTTTAATTGATGAGACATATTTTTCTGCTTCTTTATGTGCCTGAAAATTTTCGAATAAATGCCAGACTTTGTGAATTTTACTTTTTTTGGTGGTGGAGTATTTTTGTATCTCTTTAAATATCATTGGGCTTTGCTCTGGCATATGGTTAAGTTACTTGGAATCAAGTTGATCCTTTCAAGGCTTGTTTTAGGTGTTGTTAGGGTGTGTCCAGAACAGCCTGAAGTCTAGGGATAATTTCCTGTGCTCAAGCAGTATTTGCTAAATACACAAGCCAATGTCTCATGGTATAGGAGATTTCTCCACTCTATGTGATGAGAACACAAAGTATTTCTGGCCATGAATGAGCTCCCAGGGTTGTCCCACCTGTTGCTTTCTGGGGGTTCTTTCCCTGGCGTTGGTAGTTTCCTCACATGTATGCACTATGCAGCTAAGTCTCCAGGGGTTACCTCTGAAATCTCAGAGTATTCTCTCTCTGTCTCTCTGTCCATCTGTCTCTCTCTCTCTCTCCCTCTCCCCCTATTCACTCTCTTTGCAGAACTCTACAATCCCTTTAAAATCGGCAAACTCTGAAATCAGTCTCCTCAATTTAGTGAGACCACCGGGCTCTGTTTGGGTGTCTCTCCTTGTGCTGTGGCCTGCAACATCTTCTCAGGCAGGGAGGTGGGACACTTACAAAGATGACCTTATTTATTTCCCTTTCTGGGCGTCACTATCCTACACTTCCTGGTGTCCAATGTCTAATAAACATCATCTCATATATCTTAACTTGTTTTCTAGTTTTTTAAGGAGAAGTTAAATCTAGTCCCGTTATTCTATCATGATCATAAGGGGAAGGCTTCCATCCCTTTTTGGTTGTTAAAACTAGGAAGCAGTTTCTTATGTCTCTGTAGGCTGCCATCTACTCTTGCCTTGATTTTCCAGGAACACACTGTTGTTTTGGCTAATGGAAAAGGGTGATACTGTTCATTGAGAAAACAATAATTGGCGAATTAGTGAATTGAGGTATACCTTTTGGATACAAGAATGTGTTCTTTTATTTTTCCTTTTAAAAAATTTTTAATCCAAAAAAGGATTTTATGTCTTCCCAAATCAGTTATCTTTCCATGAATATGTTGACTAAGCATGGATCTTTGCATTGAAGTGTGAGTCGACTAAATAGATATGGATATACACATGCATATGCATATATACACGCGCACACGCGCACATGTATTTCTAGGTTAGTAGGCAGCACTTACAAAATAATTTACTGAAATGTGTAAAGTAAATTGGATATATGCAGTTTAAATTACCCCTAAAACACACACAATAATTTATAACAATATTAAAATAGAATTGCCCAAGGAAAAGGTACTTTTAAACTTCTAAACAAAAGGCAACTCTTTTTGAAAAAGCATTCCGTTTTCTGAGACTCTAAAACACAATTTTTTTTTATGGCTGATGTAAACTCTTTCACCTTCAATATTAATTTTTTCCCCTGGGACTAGAATTATGAACATAGGTTGAGAATTTCCTTGGTAAAG
The DNA here is from genome assembly GCF_003031525.2 of Neophocaena asiaeorientalis asiaeorientalis. Lineage (NCBI taxonomy): Eukaryota > Metazoa > Chordata > Mammalia > Artiodactyla > Phocoenidae > Neophocaena > Neophocaena asiaeorientalis. Next base: position 2,841,768 of record NW_020173687.1, on the reverse strand, counting down.
TTTTACAATTAACTATGCCTTTCCTCATTTATCTAATGTATCTGGTTTCCAGATTCCTAATGTTATTTTTTTCCTACAAATCACCTAGTCATTAACTAAAAAAGTAAATTGATCAACAGTACTAAAGTAAATGCATTAGTATTCATCTTTATAAGACATGCTGTAATTTAAAAGGCTTAATGCAATACCAGTATAAGTAAACTAGAATTTTGACTGTTAAACTAACAGAGCGTGAAAATCTCTAACTGCTCCATTTCTTTCAGTTATCCAGAAATAAGCCCCGGGGGGTGGGGGAAATGTATCTTTAATTTGGAAATATAATTCTCAGGGCAAAAGCAATTCCCCAGAAGAGTGAGGAAATGTTACTTAAAATCTGCTTTCTGTAAATAGTCCAAGTGCAAGAGAGAACCGGTTGTATGAGAGTTTCTCCATTTGAAGCAGGTAGCCCTTGTCTGGCATTTTAAATCCATGGAATAAATGGAACGGGGTCTGCCAACTTATTTTCTGTCCTGGGATCAACTATCACATCCCAGTGGCTCCTGCTTCTGACTGGCACTGCACGTTAAAAGTAATGATTAATGTATTTTCAGATAGATGTAAGCTCCCATTTCTCAGAGAATATATCTAAAAAGCCTGACTCTGCATTGAGGGATACAAAACGTCATTAAAATTACCAAGACCACTCCTAGCCAAAAGTGTTCTCATCAGCTTTAAGTCATACCAGAGGTTCTGACCTGCCCAGATACGCTTCAAGAAAACCCAGTGCCGCTCCCTGACCCAACACCCCCTGCCCTGCTTCTGTTTCCGTCGGGCTGTGGTTGGGCCCAAGAATCTGAGCACCTAACAGGCATTCCAGGGTTCCCCATGAGCATTTGGGAGATCACTATCTCCAGGGAACACCCTTACATGGGCAGGAACTTCCTCGAGATTCTGCCTAAATCCAGGAATGTACAAATGAGTGATCCAGAGAGCGCCTCTGCCATTCTGTCAGCAGTCAGGAGACCTCAGCTCTGGGCCCCCGGGCTTTCTGAATTAGAGGGTATTTCTCACTGGACCAAAGCCTGCATTTATTGGGAAAAACAATTTTTATTTTAGCTCTTGTCCTGGATGAATGCTCTGGTCCAAGTCGCTAGGCTTAAAGATGCTTTGATGCCCTGAAGGTTAACGCACTCTCCCTGACCAAGCCAATGCCAGTGAGAGTCCACATCTCTGGAGCTGTCAGTCCCTTCTCATTGTGAGATAAGCTGATCTGAAAAGAGAGGACTGGTTACTCAGGGCCTGCAAGGGGTCCACAGAGGTGTCTGTTTACTGGAAAGGTCCTCATCGAGAGAGGGGGGTGTCACGTGATTACTGTGGCAATAATGCATTTTCTCTCCCAAACATGACTTTGTAGTAGGGGAATATTTTAACCTCTTTGAAGTTTAGTCAATTCTTTTAGAGAGACACACAATGCAGAACAGATTGAGAAACATTTTCACGCACTGTAGGTATCGCAAGAAAAAGACTAGTCTGCATTCAAAAAGAGGAGTAAAAATTTGCAAAGATTAATCGGTGGAGACAAGATATACTGCTAATAAAAGTCAGGTAAATGAAAATTATCAGAGAATCAATTTCCTATTCTGCTTAGAACTCAGCTCAAGGACACAGGAAGACTCCCCAGAATGAGGTGGGGTTTTTTTGTTTTTTCGTTTATTTTGTGGTACGCGGGCCTCTCACTGTTGTGGCCTCTCCCGTTGCGGAGCACAGGCTCCGGACGCGCAGGCCCAGTGGCCATGGCTCACGGGCCCAGCTGCTCCGCGTTATGTGGGATCTTCCCGGACCGGGGCACGAACCCGCGTCCCCTGCATCGGCAGTCAGACTCTCAACCACTGCGCCACCAGGGAAGCACCCAAAATGAGTTTTAATAACTTTTTTTTGCTTGTGTTAGTCTGCAGGCAAAATTCTGTAGTTTTAATAATCATCTCCCACAGTAATAAGTTCCTCCAGTGTTTATACCTCTCTAACAATACATGGCTATAATTACTGCAGCAGGGAATTTAATAAGTCACCGAAAGTAGAATAAATATGACATTGTATTTTCTGAAAAATATTAATCCCCTTCTCTTTGTGTTTCTGTAATTTGAGTTTTTTGATCAGGAATGTTTTTCTCCAGAGAGCTGTGTTAGTATCTCCTACCACTTGTGACATTTCTGCTCTATTTTATTTCCTCTTTCAGTGAAGAGTTGTTCACTGTCCTCAGGGCCCAGAGTCCTCCAAGAGATTATCAGACTAACTGCACGATGCCTGGCATCTCTGTATATCAGGCTAAATAAAATGTATTATTCACATTAACTTTGTCTTGTCCTTAGTCACGTCTAGAAGTTAAAGCCCTTCTCCCCAAGTCCTCCATCACCCCTTCCCCTACACGCCATCCACTCTGTACCAGTCCTCCTGTAACTACTTTCTCATCCTCCTGCCTCACTGGAATCTCCTTCTGTCTCGATTACTAGTTTTTTCTCCTCTCTCCAACCTGAAGTCACTAAATCAGGGGCATATTTTACCCCAAGGGAAATACAGCAAGGTCTGGGCTATTTGGGGGCTTGGTTGTCACACTGTGGAGTGGAGGGTGGGGAAGATGACTGGCATCTAGTGGGTGGAGGCCAGGGGTGGTGCTGAACCTTCTGTATGCACAGGAGGGTCCCACCACAAGCAAATATTCAGCCCAAACTTGGCTTATTTAACAGGTGCTCTTGGTTACACCAAACGGTCTTCTCTAGTGGCCTTGCCGTCTGTCACCTTATTTGTTTGTTTCTGCACTTATGGTCTGAAGCCCTCTGTGGGATGCAGACTTCTTCACTGCTGTGTCCTTAAGAGTAACTGGCACGTGGTACGCACTTAAAACATCGGTTTATAAAGCCACTTCCTTGTCAATTGTACCTGAATCCTGGGGATCTCGGTAAACCTAGACTTTCTTTAGATAGAAATGTGCCTTAAAATAGTTTACGCCATTAAGCCCTTCATAACCATGCTTCTGTCTTTCCCTCAGTTCTCTCCTCAGCTCTTGCTTGCTCTCCCACCCTGTTTAGTGGCCCCCGTGCTGACCCCAGTGGACTGCAGCAGGCTTGCCCCTGCCTCCTGGGACCTTGTTGGTTTGAGCCAGTGGTGGGGGGCACTAGCAGACCAGAGGGTTGGAGGAGGGCTGGGGCATCCGTGCCTCTGGTTCTCTGTAGTCCAGGCCATGGCAGGGTCTGTCCTTCTCTGTGAAAGACCAAAGCTCCCGTCAGACATTTATCTCCTCCGTCCATCACTCTGTCTGGGTTCCAGGACATGCTCCCTCCATTTTCCTATTCGGAATTTTTGGCGGAAAAGCTTCCCTGCTGGTGCGTCATCATCCTGTGTGACTTACCCTTACTTTGCCACATCTTCCTCATGTGTCCCTTCGTCAGCTCTCCTCAGCTGCGCCCTTTGAGTGTCTCTGTCTCAGCTGGTGTCTTGACCGATGTGGTCTTCTTGGCTTATTCCTTTTTCTTCAGTAGACCCTTGAAGGTTGGTTTTTACCAGTATTTCATCTTGCACCTTTCATATTCCACAGAGTCTCACAAATTGTAACTCTTTCTCTCCCAAAGTTACAATTATCAAGGATAAGCTGATGACCTTCAAATGTTTATCCTCATTTCAAAACTCCCTTCTGTCATTCAGTCTCTCATATATAATCGCCAGTTAGGCACACTTCTTTAATGCCTCTTAAAGGCTGGAAATTATAGGAAGACAGACATTTTCTCAAAGTAAGGAAGAGATTTCTAATAGAGATATCTAAAATCACATGGTCTGTCTCCTGAGACAATGGGTTCCCTATTAAAGGAAATCACTCAGGATAAAATGCAAGAGATGAGGTGACCTCACAGATTCCTTCTAGATCACATGACAAAAACTTGGAAATATTTCATTGAGAACTTTTCTGGTGGCATAGATGCCACTGACAGAAGAATTGGTTGGTATGGAGAAAATATCTGTGCATTTGTGGGTGTGTATTTAGACGTGTCTGGAAGAGTGTATATGTATAAATAGAGGGAGATATTAATATATACATATCTGACATCTTTTTTAATGCCTGCAACCCAAATAAAAATAAGCTCCATGAAGAATGAGCCGACAGCATGCCGTTCAGTTCTGTAACTGGAGCGTGCACGGGAATTGATTACAAGCAGTAGCCCGGATTTTCTCAGGACGTGGGATAATCTTTTATTCTGTTTTATGTGAAAGTTAAAAGCTAAAGAATGCCATGTGCAGACCTTCAGCAGCTTCTAGCTTGGCTTTAGAGATTCATCACAGAAGATGGAGAACTTTGATAGAGGGGCAGCACAATGACATCCAGACCCTGGATCTTAATTTCCAAATGGATTCTTCAACTTGGTCCCTGCTCTGTTTGCAGGAATGAAAGAAGAAACACCCAAAAGTAGATTTCAACTCACAGAAGTAACTGAGAGATGCCAGCTGTGAAAAAAACGAGTGAACCCCACAGTCCACGCACATCATTTATTATAATGCCACTTCTATCGTTTTTCATCACAAGTCTTCTGCACTGACAAAAAATTAACATCAAAAAAGAGCACATTTCAAACTAATCTGACTGTTGAGAAATCCCACAGTGACCTGAATTACTCTGGTAAGGTAAATTCACTAAGATCCCAGGGATCAGTCTAACATTCACCCCACTCGTCAGGCAGGAGTCAGGCAGGAAATGCCAAGCAAGAGAGGTCCTCCCAAACGAGGTGAGCGGGAACATCAATTAGTGCGGAGGCAAACACTGACGATGCGGACAGGAAGGGGTGTCAAGAGCACAACCGTACCCTTGGCTAGGGAGACGAGACCTTTGCACCCACGCCAGGCTCTCAGTGGCAGACTTCACAGAGGCTTCCCGAAGGTGACACTTGGATGGAGGAACAGAAGAGCTGCACAGGTGGCAGAGCTGTGCTCCTGGCCGGCTCTGCAGCTGTGCATCTCCAGGAAGAGCGTCCCTCCAGCTCCTGCGCCTCCCACGATCAGGAGGCATGTGTGGATTGGCTGGAGCTTTGGGGAAGGGACGCCGGCGAAGCCTAAGCAGCCCCCAAGGGAGTGGCTATTTCGATGGGTGGAGGGGGGGGGAGAGAGAGAGAGAGAGAGAGAGAGAGAGAGAGAGAGAGAGAGAGAGAGAGAGAGCGAGAGAGAGAGCGAGAGCGAGCACTGAGGTTATTTTAGACTTCCCCACTAATCCGGTCATTCCCACACCTCCGCTGTTGTCCCTCACCTTCAGAATCAAGTCCCACCTCTTCAGCGTGGCAAACACAGCCCTGAATATTGCCGTCCCATCCTGAGGACCTCTCTGACCTCTGACTTCTCTTACCAGGGCCTCCCCTGCTCTGGTTCCTATCTCAGCTGGTGATCCTGCAAGGTCCCCTGCCCTGGGAAGGGAAGGGTTTTGAGGAGCATGGTAGAGAAATCCCGAATGACCTGAGATGATAGTAAGTCCACGTAAATAGACCATTAGCAGAAATAGGGCCGTATGAAATAGATAACCAGTGAGACCCTGCTGTATAGCACAGGGAGCTCTACTCGGTGCTCTGTGGTGACCTAAACAGGAGGGAAATACACAAAAGAGGGGGTATATGTATACATATAGCTGGTTCACTTTGCTGTACAGCAGAAACTGACACAGCAGTATAAAGCAGCTATACTACAACAATAAAAAAAAAAAAGGGCCATTAGAGTTGCTGCTGGTGAGGGCTTGGGAGAAAGCAAGGAGCACGTGTCACAGGAAGAGCAGGGTGCCGGAGGGGACGTGTCCAGGGAGCAGCCTGGAGACTCGAGGACTTGGGGAACCCTGAGCGGAGGCAGGGCTCCGGCACCAACCTTCTTGCATCTGGGAGCAGCTCGTCCCCAGCCTCCTGGGAGAGCCCAGCGCCCACCTGGATTTCCATCCCATGAGGCTCTGAGCAGAAGCCGCTGGAGCCGCGCTGTGCCCCGACTCTGGACCCGTGGGAACTGCGAGGTGATAAAGGGGTGCTGTTTAAGGTGTTAGACTTGTGGTGATTTGTTCCTCACTCAGGCGAGCTCCGGAATCTCCCTGAAGGGGTCAGTTCCTGGGTGTGCCACCCTCTGCCTGCCACTCATCTCCGAGGCCTCTGTCCTCCTCTGTGAAAGGGGACATTAAATGCTGCGGGCGTCATGAGGGTTTAACAAGATGTCACACGTACAGCACAGGGCCTGCAGCAAGTGTTAGCTGTTACCCAGCTAAGTTAATGCCAATCCCTATTTTTTCCCTCTCCCCACGGATCAGCCATGAGAGGGTGTAATCTGGATACTGGTTAAATACAACCACGTGGCATTTAAGCAAAAGCCAGTGGCCACACTTGCCCTGAAGAAGTCCATCCTGGCTTCCGGGGCCCTGTGAGTTATCTTTATTATCAAATGATCACTGTCATTATCATGGTGATATAGGGCCATAGGAAGGATTCCCGCATGAAGACTGTCTTGTATAAATTCATTTTCTTTTTTTTACTAGACTCAGTTTCATGAGGTTTCTGTAACTTTCAATCACAGCACCCTAAGGCACTACTGAAATACAGATGCAGTAAATTCAAATGAACTATTACTAGACATTGTAAATCGGCTTTGCCCTAATAACCATCCTTGTAATGTTGAGTTCCCTGGGAATATGAGCCTTAATGCATTATGGTTGCTCTGGCCCCGTCTTGCAAGGGAGATGAACTTTATCATAGGTGAATCTGCTTCTTACTTCTTTCATTACACAGGATTGCTTCTAAGCCAAGTCATTTTCCTAACTCCATTGTCCAAGCTCTTCGCAAATCTGCATCACAACCTTTGTCTTCACCCACCTGGCAGATACTTAGGGCAAGTCGTCCTGTCCACAGGAAGCACACATCCTGGTGTGAGATGTGTGTTCTCCACTGAATTTTCACGAGCACTTAGCAGGACACCCTGTGTTTTGATTCCCCTCCCCCCCGCCCAAAGTCTAATTATTCCATATGTCTTTTCATATTTTGTCTAATCTACAGTTGTATTTCTCATTATCATTTTGTGGGTTGTGGTACTATTTCCTCCAGTTTCATTCTCCCTCTTTTATATTTCTCTTGTACAAAATTAATTACATTGTACCTTCAAGCATAATTTTAACACTGTCTCCATTGCATGTGTCTGCCTTTAATTAATGCTCTTCTAATGTAGATTTTAGAGCCAAATGGTGCAATATTCAGAGCATCAAAGAAACAAAGGATCTAACAAAACTAAAATGAATGAACAAGACTCAACAGCTGACAATACATTCTCATCTCCAAACGTCACTTTGACTGTACGTGGGGCAGCAGAAGGGATTGCTTGGGGCTTTCTCTTTTTAAAGAAATGACAAGAGTGTTGAATCCAGAGTTGTGGGCTTTGTTTCTACTTATACTAATCAAACATCTGAAGGGGAATTAACCAAACACAGCGTTCTCAGGGCTCAAGGAAAGGGGGGCAGATCCTACAAATCCCTGAAAGCAACGTGACCCAATCCCCTATTTTCAATAGGATTGAAAGACAAAGCCCTCCGCCTGAACTACAGTCTATGTTTTTCTCGTGTCAAAGACTCTTACGCCGCTTGGTCCCTGGGATGTTCCCACTCCAAAGAGAAACTATCTCTTTGGGTTACTACAAAGAACTTTCACAACAAGGAAAGCCAGACGCAGTGGCTCTGTAAGTTAATGAGATGCCCACACAACAGAGCACAGTCTGATGAGAGCCTTCTCACTGCGCTCTCACTCATCGGTCGGATGCGCTTCTACGCGACAGGCCGGAGCGCTTTAAAAACGCGTCGTGTGTGAATTCGCAGTAGTAAATATGCACACTCTCCAAATAGGCAGTTTCTATTGAGTTGGACATATCTTGTGCAGTTCTATTTATAGACTTCAATTACTCAACATACCTTTTCTTAATGAATGATTAAAAAAAAAACAAAAACAAAAAACACTCCAGGCTCAGTGGGTAATAATTTGAGTTACAGAGGCTGAGACCCTCGTCTCAGTCCATGTGGGGAAATTTGATTTGGCTGAGACAACGTGATATGAAACTGTGTAGATCTGTGTGCCGGGTGTGGTGGGGGCAAAGCTTCCTGAGTGGGCGTGAGGCATCTGGCGGACACCCACTGTCTGCTCCACCTGGCCCTCCTGATTTTCCGAGAACCGTCATTTCCTCTTCCCGCTGTCCCTTCCGCTGGTAGAGTTGGAATATCCTAGGTTTGAAGACTACTGCTCTATGCATAACCAGATAGGCCACTGTAGTGAGCTGAGTTGCGGCTCCCAACAAGGTATGTCCATATACCTTATCACCTGGGGCCTGTGAATGTGAGCTTCTTTGGCAAAAGGGTCTTTACAGATATAATGCAGTCTTGAGATGAGATGGTCCTAGATTATCTGGGTGGGCCCTGAATTCAACAAGTGTCCTTATAACAGATAGGCAGAGGGAGATTTGACACACATGGTAGAAGCCACCTGACAATGGAGCCTGAGACTACAGTGATGCGGCCACGAGCCAAGGAAGCCTGGGGGACCAGGAGCTGGAAGAGGCGGGAAGGATCCTTCCCCGGAGGCTCTGGAGGGACTACAGCTCTGTGGGCACTTTAATTTCAGTGTCCTGGCCTCCAGAATGGTGAGTGAATAAAGTTCTGTTGTAAAAAGCCACCCAGATGATAATAATCTTTTACAGGAGCCCTGGGAAACTAATATGGTCCCTGAAAGCAACGTGACCCAATCCCCAGACAGTTGAGTTGGGCTAAAAATTTGCAGCCACAGTCTCACTGCCTGCTTGATCAGAGGACCTGTGAACTTGGAAACGGTTGTCAGTGAACATTTTATGCCATGTAGATGAAAAACGAGAAAAGTCTGTTTACAGCAAAAGAGAAGAAGGAAGCAGATGTGCAGAGAGAAACAGAGATGAGAGATGAGAAAGAATTCTGACATAAAATATGTATAGGACCAGTCAGGAAAACAGAAAACACTCGGGGCTTCAAAGAGAATTTAATATAGGGAGCAGGTTATAGGTGATGGGGAAAAACTACCACTCCTATCTGAGGAATCAAATAGATGATAGTGAGGCAGCTCAATATTTATAGCAACTTTCACTGTAACCACCAGACACTGGAAGCAACAGTATGCTTTTCAAGACATAAGTGGACAAAGAATTCTAAGAAAAAATCTTAAGGTCATTAGTTTCAAGTGCATTGTAATGGTCAAATACATGGTACGACGGTTACATTGTAATGTAATGTGTGGTGTCTGGAGCAATATTGCATGGGTTTAAATGTTGGGCTTTTCCATTCAATAAATGTGTGACCTTGCACAAATTAAAATAACAAAACACAATTAAAACTGCAGTACATCCTCCATACAATGGGATAGTATCAGCTATAAAATGAAATGCAATCTTAAATGACAAAAAAGACATAGAGGAGGGCTTCCCTGGTGGCGTAGTGGTTGAGAGTCCGCCTGCCGGTGCAGGGGACACGGGTTCGTGCCCCGGTCCGGGAGGATCCCACATGCCGCGGAGCGGCTGGGCCCGTGAGCCATGGCCGCTGGGCCTGCGCGTCCGCTGGGCCTGCGCGTCTGTGCTCCGCGACGGGAGAGGCCACAACAGTGAGAGGCCCGCGTACCACAAAAAAAAAAAAAAAAAAAAAAAAAAGGGAAAAAAGGGAAAAAAATTTCTAA